>NW_026577938.1:692818-1039227 GCF_029407905.1 Bubalus kerabau
AATCTTCCCCTCGGGTTGCGAGGGAAAGCTGGGGGTTGCGCTCGAGTCACTGCAGGGCCGAAGAGACCTCACCTAGGCGTGTGTCCGGGACCTAATATTCCTCTCCAGGGAAGGCAGGGGTCTCGGGGTTGCATTCCAGGCTCCCCCGGGGAGTCAGGCCTCGTCTCGAGGGGAAGCCAAGGACTCCGCTCTCCTCTCGAGTCGCGACGCGGGTCTCTTGGAGCCCCCTGAGCGGCCTCAAGGGAGTCCAGCCTCCTCTTCCGTTTGGAGAGAGGACCCGGGATTGCTCTCCAGGCCATGCAGGAAAAGAAGGCCCTCAGCTCGCGAGGACGGAGGCGTCTCTGGGGTTTCCTCGAGCTGCGGGGCCCGTGGGGGTTTTCTCCCGAGGCACGACGAGGATCTCAGGGAGCCTCTCGTGCGGCGCCAGGGAAGTCAGGTCTCCATGCGCATGGCGAGGGGGAGCGTGTCCTGGCTCTCGAGTCACGGGAGGGGACTAGGGCCTCGAGACGCGTTGAAGAAGGACTCTCGAGGTCTTTCTCGGGGGGCGGCGGGAAACCCTCGTGTCCCTCGCCTTCTGCCGGGGACCTTAGGGAACTTGCCAGGGTGCCTCTGAGAGGCGAGGGATCCTGTGGAAGTGGCGGGGCCCCTCGGGACTCCGCTGGGTCTGGCGCAACGGAAGAGGTCCTCACTTCGAGGGGAGGCAGGAACCTCAGGCTTCCTCTCCGTTTCGGACTCCGACCGCAGGGTCCCTGCAGAGTTGGGACAGGAGAGTCAGGCCTCGTCTTGTCTGAGGAAGGGAACCCCGCTGGCCTCTCGAGTTGCTCAGGGGGTCTCAGGCCCCTCGTCGAGCTGTGTGTGGAAGCCGCGGGTCTTTGCGGACGATGCACGGGGGTGGCAGTGCCCCTTCGTGTTGTGCCTTCACCCACAGGGTTGCCTTCGAAGAGGGGTCCGTGCCTCGGGTCCTTCTCAAGAGCGGACCGGGGAATTGGGGGCGTTCGGCATGTGGTCCCACCCACGTGGCTCGTCTCGAATTTCCTCGTGAGACCGGCCTCATCCTGAGGTGCGCCGGGAAGGCCGGGAACCCCTTCCAGACCACGCAGTGGAATCGCCTCTCCTGTCGCGATCAGGAGGGGAGAAGGGGCTCAGTGGAAGCGGTGCCGGGACCCTCGGTGTTCCCCTCGGGGGACCCCGGCGTGTCGGGGGACTTTTGGGGGTCGCAGGAAGGCTGTCAGGGACCGTTTCGCCCTTCAGGACGGAACAGGGGACTTCCCTTGAGACGCCGTCGCGGGCAAGGGCCTCATCTTGCCAAGAGGTGGGAACCACGTGGTTTTTCTCGAGTTGCGGCGGGATTCTCGAGTTACGATGGGGATCTCCGCCTTCCCCTTGGGTTGGCCCTGGGAAGCCCAATCTTCCCCTCGGGTTGCGAGGGAAAGCTGGGGGTTGTGCTCGAGTCACTGCAGGGCCGAAGAGACCCACCTAGGCGTGTGTCCGGGACCTAATATTCCTCTCCAGGGAAGGCAGGGATCTCGGGGTTGCATTCCAGGCTCCCCCGGGGAGTCAGGCCTCTTCTCGAGGGGAAGCCAAGGACTCCGCTCTCCTCTCGAGTGGCGACGCGGGTCTCTTGGAGCCCCCTGAGCGGCCTCAAGGGAGTCCAGCCTCCTCTTCCGTTTGAAGAGAGGACCGGGGATTGCTCTCCAGGCCATGCAGGAAAAGAAGGCCCTCAGCTCGCGAGGACGGGGGCGTCTCCAGGGTTTCCTCGAGCTGCGGCGCCCGTGGGGTTTTTCTCCCGAGGCACGACGAGGATCTCAGGGAGCCTCTCGTGCGGCGCCAGGGAAGTCAGGTCTCCATGCGCGTGGCGAGGGGGAGCGCGTCCTGGCTCTCGAGTCATGGGAGGGGACTAGGGCCTCGAGACGCGTTGAAGAAGGACTCTCGAGGTCTTTCTCGGGGGGCGGCGGGAAACCCTCGTGTCCCTCGCCTTCTGCCGGGGACCTTAGGGAACTTCCCAGGGTGCCTCTGAGAGGCGAGGGATCCTGTGGAGGTGGCGGGGCCCCTCGGGACTCCTCTGGGTCTGGCGCAACGGAAGAGGGCCTCACCTCGAGGGGAGGCAGGAACCTCAGGCTTCCTCTCCGTTTCGGACTCCGACTGCAGGGTCCCTGCACAGTTGGGACAGGAGAGTCAGGCCTCGTCTTGTCTGAGGAAGGGAACCCCGCTTGCCTCTCGAGTTGTTCAGGGGGACACAGGCACCTCGTCCAGCTGTGTGTGGAACCCGCGGGTCTTTCCGGACGATGCACGGGGATGTCAATGCCGCTTAGGTCTGTGCCTTCACCCACAGGGTTGCCTTCGAAGAGGGGTACGTCATCAGGTTCTTCTCAAGAGCGGACCGGGGAATCGGGGTCGTTCGGCGTGTGGCACCACCCACGTGGCTCATTTCAAATGTCCTCGTGAGACCGGCCTCCTCCTGAGGTGCGCCAGGAAGGCCGGGAACCCCTTCCAGACCACGCAGGGGAATCGACTCTCCTGTCGCACTCAGGAGGGGAGAAGGGGCTCAGATGAAGCGGTGCCGAGACCCTCGGTGTTCCCCTCGAGGGAACCAGGCGTGTCGGGGAACTTTTGGTGTCACATGAAGACTGTCAGGTCCCGTTTCGCACTTAAGGGCGGAACAGGGGACTTCCCTTCAGACGCCTTCACGGGCAAGGGCCTCATCTTGCCAAGAGGTGGGAACCACGTGGTTTTTCTCGAGTTGCGGCGGGATTCTCGTGTTACGACAGGGGATTACAGACTTCCTCTTGTGTCGGCCCTGGGTAGCCCAATCTTCTATTCTAGTGGCGAGCGAAAGCTGGGGGTTGCGCTCTAGTCACTGCAGGGCCAAAGAGACCTCATCTAGGCCTGTGTCCAGGACCTAATGCTCCTCTCCAGGGAAGACAAGGATCTCGGAGTTGCATCCCATGCTCCCCCGGGGAGTCAGGCCTCGCCTCGAGGGGAAGCAAAGGACTCCGCTCTCCTCCCGAGTCGCGACGCGGATATCTTGGTGCCCCCTGAGTGGCCTCAAGGGAGTGCAGCCTCCTCTTCACATTTGAGAGAGGACTCGTGATTACTCTCCAGGCCAGGCAGGAAAAGAAGGCCCTCACCTCGCGAGGAGGGGGGCATCTCAGGGGTTTCCTCGAGCTGCGGCACCCGTGGGGGTTTTCTCCCGAGGCACGACGAGGATCTCAGGGAGCCTCTCGTGCGGTTCCAGGGAAGTCATGTCTCCATGCATGTGGCGAGAAGGAGCGCGTCATTGTTCTCGAGTCATGAGAGGGGACTAGGGCCTCAAGACGCGTTGAAGAAGGACTCTCGATGTCTTTCTCGGGTTGCAGCGGGAAACCCTCGTTTCCCCCGAATTCTGCCGGGGACCTGAGGAAACTTCCCAGGGTGCCTCTGAGGGGTGAGGGACGCTGTGGATTTGGCGGGGCCTCTCGGGACTCCACTGGGTTTGTCGCAATGGAAGAGGGCCTCATCTCGAGTGGAGGCAGGAACCTCAGGCTTCCTCTCCAATTCTGACTCTGATCGTAGTGTCCCTGCAGAGTTGGGACAGGAGAGTCAGGCTATGTCTTTTCTGAGGAATGGAACTCCGCTTGCCTCTCGAGTTGTTCATGGGGTTTCAGGCCCCTTGTCAAACTGTGTGTGGAATCTGCAGGTTTTTCCAGACGATGCATGGGGGTGTCAGTGACCCTTCGTTTTGTGTCTTCATCCACAGGGTTGCCTTCGAAGAGGTGTCCGGGCATCGTGTTCTTATGAAGAGCGGACTGGGAAATCGGGGTCGTTCAGCATTTGGCACCACCCACGTGGCTAGTCTCGAATTTCCTCATGAAACCGGCCTCATCCTGAGGTGTGCCGCGAAGGTCATGAAACCCTTCCAGACAAAGCAGAGGAATCGACCCTCCTGTGGAGATCAGGAGCGGAGAAGTGGCTAAGATGAAGTGCTGCTGGGAACCTCGGTGTTTCCCTCAAGTGAGACAGGTATGTCGGGTAACTTTTGGGGTCGCATAATGCGTTCCAAGTACCGTTTCGCTCTTCAAATTGGAACGTGGGACTTCTCTTGGGGTGCTCCAGCGGGCAAGGGCCTCATCTTGGAATGACTGGGGAACCACTTGGTTTTTCTCTAGTTGCGGTGGGATATTTGAGTTACCACAGGGAATTCATGCTTCCTCTTGTGTTGGCCCACAAAAGTCTTATCTTCCATTCGAGATTCGAGGAAGAGCTGGAGGTGCGCTCTAGTCACTGAAGGCAAAAGAGACCCCACCAAGGCTTGTGTGCAGGACCTAATGTTCATGTCAAGGGGCGACAGGAATCTCGGGGTTGCATTCCAGACTCACCCTGGAGTCAGGCCTCGTCTCGAGGGGAAGCAAAGGACTCTGCTCTCCTCTCGAGTCGGACGGGTATGTCTTGGAGCCCACTGAGTGGCTTAAAGGGAGTCAAACCTCCTCTGGTGTTTGGAGGGAGGACACGGGATTGCTCTCCAGGCAATGCAGGAAATGAAGGCCCTCATCTCCCGATGACTGGGGCGTCTCGTAGGTTTTCTCGAGCTGTGGCGCTAGTGTGGGGTTTCTCAGGAAGTGAGACTGGGAGCTCAGTGAGCCTCTCATGTGGTGCCAGGGCAGTCAGGTCTCTATGCACGTGGTGAGAGGGAGCCCGTCATTGTTCTCGAGTCATGGTAGGGGAATTAGGCCTGAAGACGTGTTAAAGAAGGACTCTCGAGGTCTTTCTTGGGTTGCAGCAGGAAACCCTGGGTTCCATCGTCTTGTGCCAGTGACCTCAGGAAGCTTCTCAGCGTGCCTCTGAGAAGTCAGGGTCACTGTGGAGTTGGGAGGGGCCTCTCGGAACTCCACTGGGTTTGGTGCAATGGAAGAGGGCCTCATGACAAGTTGAGGCAGGAACCACAGGGTTCCTCTCCTGGCTTCGAATGCGCCGGATCTGACTCGGATCGCAGAGTCCCTGCAGAGTTGGGACAGGAGAGTCAGGCCTCGTCTTGTGTGGAGGAATGGAACTCCGCTTGACTCTCGCGTTGTTCATGGGGTGACAGGCCACTTGTCGATTTGTATGTGGAACTTGCGGGTTTTTCTGGACGATGCACTGGGGTGTCACTGCCCCTTCGTGTTGTGCCTTGTTCCACAGGATTGCCTTCGAGTTGGGTTCTGCCATCGGGTTCTTATCAAGAGCGGACCAGGGAATCGGGGTCTTTTGGCATGCCGCACCACCCACGAGGCTATGTCTCGAATTTCGTCGTGAGACTGGCCTCATCTTGATGTGCACCAGGAAGGTCGGGAACGCCTTCCAGACAAAGCAGGGGAATCGAACCTCCTGTCACGATCAAGAGGGGAGAAGAGTCTCAGATGAAGTGGTGCCGGGAACCTCGGTGTTCTCCTCAAGTGAGACTGGTATGTCGGGGAACTTTTGGGGTCGCATCAAGGGTTCCAAGTAACTTTTCGCTCTTCAATACGGAACGTGGGACTTCTCTTGAGACGCTGTAGCGGGCAAGGGCCTCATCTTTCGATGACGGGGGAACCACGTGGTTTTTCTTGAGTTGGGGCGGGATTCTCGAGTTACAACCGGGAATTCAGGCTTCCTCTTCAACTGGCCCAGGGAAGTCCAGTTTTCATTCGAATTGCGAGTTAGAACTGGGGATTCCTCTCGAGACACTGCAGGGCCAAATAGACCTCATCTAGGCTTGTGTCCAGGACCTAATGTTCCTCTGCTGGGGCGAAAGTGATCTGAACATTGCATTCTCGACTCACCCGGGGAGTCAGGCCTCGTCTCGAGGGGAAGCCAAGGACACCGCTCTCCTGTCAAGTCGCGACGGGTATATCTTGGAGCTCACTGTGTGGCCTAAAATGAGTCAAGCCTCCTGTGGAGTTTGGAGAGAGGACTCAGGATTGCTCTCCAGGCCATACAGCAAAAGAAGGCCCTCATCTCGTGAGGACTGGGGCGTCTCGTGGGTATTCTCGAGCTGCGGCTCCAGTGTGGTGTTGATCACGAGGTATAATGGGGAGCTCAGGGGGCCTCTCCTGTGGCGCCAGGGAAGTCAGGTTTCTATGCGCGTGGCTAGGGGGAGCGCGTCATTGCTCTCGAGTCATGGTAGGGGAATTGCACCTCAAGACGCGTTGAAGAAGGACTCTCGAGGTCTTTTACGGGTTGGGGCAGGAAACCCTTGGTTCCCTCGACTTGTGCCGGTGATCTCAGGAAGGTCTAAGGGTGCCTCTGAGAAGTCAGGGACACTGTGGATTTGGGAGGGGCCTTTCGTTACTCAACTGGGTTTGGTGCAATCGAAGAGGGCCTCATCTCGAATGGAGGCAGGAACCTCAGGGGTCCTCTCCATATCTGACTCGGGTCGCAGGGTACCTGCAGAGTATGGACAAGAGAGTCACGCCTCGTCTTCTGTTGAAGAATGGATTTCCCCTTGCCTTTCGAGTTGTTCACGGAGTGACAGGCCACTTGTTGAGCTGAGTGTGGAACCTGCGGGTTTTTCCGGACGATGCACGGGGGTGTCAGTGCCCCTTCGTGTTGTGCCTTCATCCACAGGGTTGCCTTCAAAGAGGTTTCCGGGCATCGGGTTCTTTTCAAGAGCGTACCGGAAAATTGGGGTCTTTCAGCATGTGGTACCACCCACGAGGCTACGTCTCGAATTTCCTCGGGAGACCGGCCTCATCCTGAGGTGCGCCGGGAAGGTCGGGAACCCCTTGCAGACAAAGCAGGGGAATCGACCCACCGCTCGCGATCAGAAGGGGAGAAGGGGCTCAGATGAAGTGGTGCCGGGAACCTCGGTGGTCCCCTCGAGTGAGACCGGTATATCACAGCACTTTTGAGGTCGCATCAAGGGTGCCAAGTACAGTTTCGCACTTCAAGATGGAACGTGGGAATTCTCTGGAGATGCTGTAGCGGGCAAGGGCCTCATATTGCGATGACGAGGGAAACACGTGGTTTTTCTCGAGTTGAGGCGGGATTCTCGAGTTACAACGGGGAATTCAGGCTTCCTCTTGTGTTGGCCCAGGAAGTCCAATCTTCCATTCAACTTGTCAGAGAGAGCTGGGGGTTGCTCTCGAGTCACTTCAGGGCAAAGAGTCCTCATCTAGGCTTGGGTCCAGGACGTAATGTTCCTCTCCAGGGGCGACAGGGATATCGGGGTCGCATTCCAGTCTCACCCGGTGGGTCACACCTCGTCTCGAGTGGAAGCAAAGGACTCCACTATCCTCTCGAGTCGGGACGCGTAACTCTTGGAGCCCAATGAGTGGCCTAAAGGGAGTCAAGCGTCCTGTGTAGCTTGGACAGAAGGTTCACGCTTGATCTGCATACCATGCAGTTAAAGATGGCCCTCCTCTCGTGATGACGGGGGCGTCTCATGGGTTTTCTCGAGCTGCGGCGCCAGTGTGGGGTTTCTCACGAGATATGATGGGGAGTTCAGGGAGCCTCTCGTGCGGCGCCAGAGAAGCCTGACTCCATGCGTGTGGCCAGGCAGATCGCGTCATTGCTCTCGAGTCATGGGAGAGACTAGGGCCTCAAGAGGCATTTAAGAAGGACTCTCAAGGTCTTTCTTGGGTTGGGGCGGGAAACACTCGTTTCCATCGACCTCTACAGGGGACCTTAGGGAACTTCCCAGGTGCCTCTGAGAGGTGAGGGATACTGAGGAGTTAGAGGGGCCTCTCGGGACTCCACTAGGTTTGACGAAATGAAAGAGGGCCTCATCTCGATTGGAGGCAGGAACCTCAGGCTTCCTCTCCATTTCTGACTCCGACCGCAGGGTTCCTGCAGAGTTGGGACAGGAGAGTCAGGCCTCGTCTTGTCTGAGTAACGGAACTCTGCTTGCCTCTTGAGTCGTTCAGGGGGTCTCAGGGCCCTTGACAAGCTGTGTGTGGAACCTGCGGGTGTTTCCAGAAGATGCATGGGGGTGTCAGTGCCCCTTCGTTTGGTGCCTTCCCCCACAGGGTTTCCTTCAAAGAGGTGTCCGGGCATCGGGTTCATTTCAAGAGCGGACCGGGAAATCGGGGTCATTCGGCATGTTGCACCACCCACGTGGCTCATCTCGAATTTCCTCGTGAGACCAGCATCATCCTGAGGTGCGCCGGGAAGGCCAGGAACACCTTCCACACAAAGTAGGGGAATCGATTCTCCTGTCGCGATCAGGAGGGGAGATGGGGCTCAGATGAAGTGGTGCCGGGACCCTCGGTGTTCCACTCGAGGGAACCCGGCGTTTCAGGGAACTTTAGGGGTCGCATCAAGGGAGCCAAGTACCGCTTCCCACTTCAGGACGGAACATGGGACTCCCTGGAGACGCTGTAGCGGGCAATGGCCTCATCCTGTGAAGACGTTGGAACCACGTCGTTTTTCTCGAGTTGCATTGGGATTCTCAAAAACGACAGGAATTTCAGGCTTCCTCTTGGGTTGGCCCTGGGAAGCCCAATCTTCAATTCGAGTTGCGATGGAAAGCTGGGGGTTCTGCTCGAGTCACTACAGGGCCAAAGAGACCTCATCGAGGCGTGTGTCCAGGACCTAATATTCCTCTCAAGGGAAGACAGGGATCACGGGTTTCCATTCCAGACTCCCCCGGGGGGTCAGGAATCGCCTGGAGGGGAAGCAAAGACTCCGCTTTCCTCTCAAGTCGCGACACGGATCTCTTGGAGCCCACTGAGTGGACTCAAGGGTGTCGAGCCTCCTCTTCAGTTTGGAGAGAGGAATCGGGATTGCTCTCCAGGCCAGGCAAGAAAAGAAGGCCCTCATCTCGCGATGACGGGGGCGTCTCATGGGTTTCCTCAGGCTGCTGCGCCCATGGGGGTTTTCTCACGAGGCATGATGAGGACCTCAGGGAGCCTCTCGTGTGGCGCCAGGCAAGTCAGGTCTCCATGCGCATGGCGAGGGGGAGCTGGTCATCACTCTCGAGTCATGGGAAACGGCTAGGTCCTCAAGAGGCGTTGAAGAAGGACTCTCGAGGTCTTTCTCGGGTTGCGGCGGGAAACCCTCGTTTCCCTCGACTTCTGCAGGGGACCTTAGGGAACTTCCCACGGTGCCTCTGAGAGGTGAGGGATGCTGTGTAGTTGGCAGGGCCTCTCGGGACTCTGCTGGGTTCGGCGCAATGGAAGAGGGCCTCATCTCGAGGGGAGGCAGGAACCTCAGGCTTCCTCTCGGATTCGGACTCCGACTGCACGGTGCCTGCAGTGTTGGGACAGGAGAGTCATGCCTCGTCTTGTCTGAGGAATGGAATTCTGGTTGCCTCTCGAGTTGTTCCGGGAGTCTCAGGCCCCTTGTCGAGCTGTGTGTAGACCCTGCGGGTTTTTCCGGATGATGCACGGGGGTGTCAGTGCCCCTTCGTGTTGTGCCTTCACCCACAGGGTTGCCTTCGAAGAGGTGTCCGGGCATCGGGTTCTTATCAAGAGCGGACCGGAAAATCGGAGTCGTTCGGCACGTGGCACCTCACATGTGGCTACTCTCGAATTTCCTCCTGAGACCGGCCTCATCCTGAGGTGCGCCAGGAAGGCCGGGAACCCCTTCCAGACCACGCAGGGGAATCGACTCTCCTGTCGTGATCAGGAGGGGAGAAGGGGCTCAGATGAAGTGGTGCCGGGACCCTCGGTGTTCCCCTCGAGGGAACCCAGCGTGTCGGGGAACTTTTGCGGTCGCATCAAGGGTGTCAAGTACCGTGTCGCCCTTCAGGGCGGAACATGGGACTTCCCTGGAGACACCGGGAACTTCGGTGTTCCCCTGGAGTGAGACCGGTATGTTGGGGAACTTTGGGGTCACATCAAGTGTGCCAAGTAGCATTTCGAACTTTAAGATGGAACGTGGGACTTCTCTTGAGACTCTAGCTGGCAAGGGCCTCATATTGCGACGAAGGGGGAACCACATGGTTTTTAAGACTTGAGGCTGAATTCTCGAATTACGATGGGAAATTCAGACTTCCTCTTGTGTTGACCGTGGGAAGACCAATCTTCCATTCAAATTGTGAGGGAGAGATGGAGGTTGCTCGAGTCACTGTAGGGCAAAATAGACCTCATCTAGGCTTGTGTCTAGGACATAATGTTCCACTCCAGGGGTGACATGGATCTCGGGGTTGCATTCCAAACTCACCCGGGGAGTCAGGCCTCGTCTCCAGGGAAGCAAAGGACTCCGCTCTCCTCTCGAGTAGCACCGGGTATTTCTTGGACCCAACTGAGTGGCCTAAAGGGAGTCAATACTCCAGTGAAGTTTGGAGAGAGGACCAGGAATTGCTCTCCAGGTCAGGCAGGAAAAGAAGGCCCCCATCTCTCCTTGAAGGGGGCATCTTGTGGTTTTTCTCGAACTGCGGCGCCAGTGTGGGTTTTCTCACGAGGTACGATGGGGTACTCAGGGAGCCTCTTGTGTGGTACTAGGGAAGTCAGTTTTCCTGCTTGTGGCGAGGGGAGCGCGTCCTTGCTCTGGAGTCATGGTAGGGGAATCGGGCATCAAGAGACGTTGAAAAAGGACTCTCCAAGTCTTTCTCGGGTTACTTCAGGAAACTCTGGGTTCCCTCGACTTGTGCCAGTGACCTCAGGTAGCTTCTCACGGAGCCTCTGAGAATTCAGGGATACTGTGGTGTTGGGAGGGGCCTCTCGGGACACCACTGAGTTTGGTTCAATGGAAGAGGGCCTCTTCTCTAGTTGAGGCAGGAACCTCAGGGTTCCTCTCCATTTCTGACTCCAATTGCAGGGTCCCTGAAGAGTTGGGACAGGAGAGTAAGGCCTCGTCTTGTGTGAAGGAATGCAACTTCACTTGCCTCTCGAGTTGTTCACGAGGTGACAGTCCACATTTGGAGCTGTGAGTGGAATCTGCGGGTTTTTCCAGATGATGCATGGGGATGTCAGTGTCCCTTCGTGTTGTGCCTTCATCCACAGGGTTGCCTTCAAAGAGATGTCCGGGCGTCAGGTTCTTATCTAGAGTGGACCGGGAATTCGGGATCTTTCAGCATATGGCACCAACCATGAGGCTACTTTTCGAATTTCCTCATGAGACCGGCCTCATCCGGAGGTTCGCGGGGAACGTCGGGAACCCCTTGCAGACAAAACATGGGAATCGACCCTTCTGTCGCGATCAGGAGGGGTGAAGGGGCTCACAGGAAGTGGTGCCGTGAACTTTGGTGTTTCCCTCGAGTGAGACCGGTATGTCAGGGAACTTTGGGGGTCGCATCAAGGGTGCCAAGTACCGTTTTGTACTTCAGGATGGAACGTGGGACTTCTCTTGATATGCTGTAGCGGCCAAGGGCCTCATCTTGCGATGACGGGGGAGCCACGTGGTTTTTCTCGAGTTGCGGCGGGATTCTCGAGTTACGACGGGGATTTCAGGCTTCCTCTTGTGTTGGGCCAGGGAAGTCCAATCATCCATTCGAGTTGCGAGGGAGAGCTGGGGGTTGCGCTCGAGTCACTGCAGGGCAAAGGAGACCTCATCTAGGCTTGTGTCCAGGACCTAATGTTCCTCTCCAAGGGCCACAGGGATCTCAGGTTTGCATTCCAGACTCACCCAGGGAGTCAGGCCTCATGTCGAAGGGAAGCAAAGGACTCCGCTCTCCTTTTGAGTCGCGACGGGCACCTCTTGGAGCCCACTTTGTGGCCTAAAGGGAGTCAAGCCTCCTGTGAAGTTTGGAGAGAGGACTTGGGACTGCTCTCCAGGCCATGCAGGAAAAGATGGCCCTCATCTCGCGATGACAGAGGGATCTTGTGGGTTTTCTCGAGCTGCGGCGCCAGTGTGGGGTTTCTCACGAGGTATGACGGGGAGCTCAGGGAGCCTCTCATGTGGCCCCAGGGAAGTCAGGTGTCCATGCGCATGGCGAGGGGGTCTTGTCATTGCTCTCGAGCTATGGTAGGGGAATCTGACCTCAAGACACATTGAAGAAGGACTCTCGAGGTCTTTCTTCGGTTGTGGCAGGAAACCCTTATTTCCCTCGACTTTTGCCGGTGGCCTCAAGGAGCTTCTCAGAATGCCTATGAGAAGTCAGGGATACTGTGGAGATGGGAGGGGACTCTCGGGACTCCACTGGGTTTGTTTTAATGGAAGAGGGCCTCATCTCGGGTTGAGGCAGGAACCTCAGGTTTCCTCTCCATTTCTGACTCAGATCGAAGCATGCCTGCAGAGTTGGGATTGGATACTCAGGCCTCGTCTTGTCTGAGGAAGGGAACTCCGCTTTCCTCTCTCATTGTTTAAGGGGTGACAGGCCAGTTGTGGAGATGTATGTGGATCCTGCGGGGTTTTCCGGACGATGAACAGGGTTGCCAGTGCCCCCTCGTGTAGTGCCTTCATCCACAGGGTTGCCTTAGAAGAGGTGTCCGGGCATCGGGTTCTTATCAAGAGCAAGACCGAGAAATCGGGGTCTTTTGGCACGTGGCACCAACACGAGGCTATGTCTCGAATTTCTTCGTGAGACTGGCCTCATCCTGAGGTGCGCCATGAAGGTCGGGAACCCCTTCTAGACAAAGCAGGGGGATCGACCTTCCTGCCGTGATCAGGAGCGGAGAAGGGGCTCAAATGAAGTGGTGCCAGGAACTTCGGTGTTCCCTTGGAGTGAGACCGGTATATTGGGGAACTTTTGGGGTTGCATCAAGGGTGCCAAGTAGCATCTCGAACTTTATGACGAAACATGGGACTTCTCTTGAGACTCTGTAGCGGGCAAAGGCCTCATATTGCGATGAATGGGGAACCACGTGGTTTTTAAGAGTTGCGGTGGGATTCTCGAGTTACAACGGGAAATTCAGACTTCCTCTTGTGTTGGCCCAATGAAGACCAATCTTCCATTCGAATTGCGAGGGAGAGATGGGTGTTGCTCTCGAGTCACTGTAGGGCAAAATAGACCTCATCTAGGCTTTTGTCCAGGACATAATGTTCCTCTCCAGGGACAACAGGGATCTCGGGGTTGCATTCCAGACTCACCCGAGGTAAGGCCTCTTCTCGAGGGGAAACAAAGTACTCTGCTCTCCTCTCAAGTCGCGACAGGTATCTCTTGGAGCCCATTGAGTGGCCTAAAGGGAGTAAAGCCTCCTGTGAAGTTTGGAGAAAAGACCAGGGATTGCTCTCCAGGTCAGGCAGGAAAAGAAGTCCCCAATCTCGCGATGACGGTGGGTTTTCCCGAGCTGTGGCGCCAGTGTGGGGTTTCTCACGAGGTATGACGGGGAGCTCAGGGAGCCTCTCATGTGGCGCCAGGGAAGTCAGGTGTCCATGCGCATGGCGAAGGGGAGCGTGTCATTGCTCTCGAGTCATGGTAGGGGAATCCGGCCTCAAGACGCGTTGAAGACGGACTCTTGAGGTCTTTCTCGGGTTGTGGCAGGATACCCTGTGTTCCCTCGACTTGTGCCGGTGACCTCAGGGAGTTGCTCAGGGTGCCTCTGAGAAGACACTGATACTGTGGAGTTGGGAGGGGCCTCTCGGGACTCCACTGGGTGTGGTATAATACAAGAGGGCCTCATCTCGTGTTGAGGAAGGAACCTCAGGGTTCCTCTCCATTTCAGACTCCGATCTCAGGATTCCTGCAGAGTTGGGACAGGAGAGTCAGGCCTCGTATTCTGTGGAGAAATGAAACTTAGCTTGCCTCTCGAGTTGTTCACGAGGTAACAGGTCACTTGTCGAGCTGTATGTGGAACCTGCAGAATTTTCCAAAAGATGCACGGGTGTTCAGGGTCCCTCCTTGTTGTGCCTTCATCCTACGGGATGCATTCCAAGACGTGTACGGGCATCGGGTTCTTATTAATAGCTGACCGGGAAATGGGGTCTTTCCGCATGTGGCACCACCCACGAGGCTACATCTCCAATTTCCTCGTGAGACAGGCCTCATCCTGATGTGCGCTGGGAAGATCGGTAACCCCTTCCACACAAAGCAGGAGAAAAGACACTCCTGTTGCAATCAGGAGGGGAGAAGGGGCTCAAATGATGTGGTGCGGGGAACATGGGTGTTACCCTCGAGTGAGGCCTGTAGTTGGGGAACTTTGGGGGTGACATCATGAGTGCCAAGTACCGTTTTGCACTTCAGTAGGAACGTGGGACTTCTTTTGAGACGCTGTGGCGGGCAAGGGCCTCATGCTGCGAAGACGATGGAACCACGTG
The DNA here is from genome assembly GCF_029407905.1 of Bubalus kerabau. Classification (NCBI taxonomy): domain Eukaryota; kingdom Metazoa; phylum Chordata; class Mammalia; order Artiodactyla; family Bovidae; genus Bubalus; species Bubalus kerabau. The sequence continues at coordinate 706,889 of NW_026577938.1, forward strand.
GTTTTTCTGGAGTTGCGGCGGGATTCTCGAGTTACGACGTGGATTTCAGGCTTCCTCTTGTGTTGGCCCTGGGAAGCAAAAACTTCCCTTCGAGTTGCGAGGGAAAGCTGGATGTTGTGCTCGAACCACTGCAAGGCCAAAGAGACCTCATCTAGACGTGTGTCCAGGACCTAATAGTCCTCTCAAGGGAAGACAAGGATCTCGGGATTGCACTCCAGACTCCCCCGGGGAGTCAGGCCTCGCCTAGAGGGGAAGCAAAGGACTGCGCTCTCCTCTAGAGCCCCGACGCGGATCTCTTGGAGCCCACTGAGTCGCCTCAAGGGAGTCCAGCCTCCTCTTCCGTTTGGAGAGAGGACCCGGGATTGCTCTCCAGGCCATGCAGGAAAAGAAGGCCCTCAGCTCGCGAGGACGGGGGCTTCTCAGGGGTTTCCTCGAGCTGCGGCGCCCGTGGGGGTTTTCTCCCGAGGCACGACGAGGATCTCAGGGAGCCTCTCGTGCGGCGCCAGGGAAGTCAGGTCTCCATGCGCGTGGCGAGGGGGAGCGCGTCATGGCTCTCGAGTCACGGGAGGGGACTAGGGCCTCGAGACGCGTTGAAGAAGGACTCTCGATGTCTTTCTCGGGGGGCGGCGGGAAACCCTCGTTTCCCTCGCCTTCTGCCGGGGACCTTAGGGAACTTCCCAGGGTGCCTCTGAGAGGCGAGGGATCCTGTGGAGGTGGCGGGGCCCCTCGGGACTCCGCTGGGTCTGGCGCAACGGAAGAGGGCCTCACCTCGAGGGGAGGCAGGAACCTCAGGCTTCCTCTCCGTTTCAGACTCCGACCGCAGGGTCCCTGCAGAGTTGGGACAGGAGAGTCAGGCCTCGTCTTGTCTGAGGAAGGGAACCCCGCTGGCCTCTCGAGTTGCTCAGGGGGTCTCAGGCCCCTCGTCGAGCTGTGTGTGGAACCCGCGGGTCTTTGCGGACGATGCACGGGGGTGGCAGTGCCCCTTCGTGTTGTGCCTTTACCCACAGGGTTGCCTTCGAAGAGGGGTTCGGGCCTCGGGTCCTTCTCAAGAGCGGACCGGGGAATCGGGGGCGTTCGGCATGTGGCCCCACCAACGTGGCTAGTCTCGAATTTCCTCGTGAGACCGGCCTCATCCTGAGGTGCGCCGGGAAGGCCGGGAACCCCTTCCAGACCACGCAGGGGAATCGCCTCTCCTGTCGCGATCAGGAGGAGAGAAGGGGCTCAGAGGAAGCGGTGCCGGGACCCTCGGTGATCCCCTCGGGGGACCCCGGCGTGTCGCGGGACTCTTAGGGGTCGCAGGAAGGCTGTCAGGGACCGTTTCGCCCTTCAGGGCGGAACAGGGGACTTCCCTTGAGACGCCGTCGCGGGCAAGGGCCTCATCTTGCCAAGAGGTGAGAACCAGGTGGTTTTTCTCGAGTTGCGGCGGCATTCTCGAGTTACGACGGGGATCTCAGCCTTCCCCTTGGGTTGGCCCTGGGAAGCCCAATCTTCCCCTCGGGTTGCGAGGGAAAGCTGGGGGTTGCGCTCGAGTCACTGCAGGGCCGAAGAGACCTCACCTAGGCGTGTGTCCGGGACCTACTATTCCTCTCCAGGGAAGGCAGGGATCTCGGGGTTGCATTCCAGGCTCCCCCGGGGAGTCAGGCCTCGTCTCGAGGGGAAGCCAAGGACTCCGCTCTCCTCTCGAGTCGCGACGCGGGTCTCTTGGAGCCCCCTGAGCGGCCTCAAGGGAGTCCAGCCTCCTCTTCCGTTTGGAGAGAGGACCCGGGATTGCTCTCCAGGGCAAGCAGGAAAAGAAGGCCCTAAGCTCGCGAGGACGGGGGCGTCTCAGGGGTTTCCTCGAGCTGCGGCGCCCGTGGGGGTTTTCTCCCGAGGCACGACGAGGATCTCAGGGAGCCTCTCGTGCGGCGCCAGGGAAGTGAGATCTCCATGCACATAGCGAGGGGGAGCGCGTCATGGCTCTCGAGTCACGGGAGGGGACTAGGGCCTGGAGACGCGTTGAAGAAGGACTCTCGAGGTCTTTCTCGGGGGGCGGCGGGAAACCCTCGTTTCCCTCGCCTTCTGCCGGGGACCTTAGGGAACTTGCCAGGGTGCCTCTGAGAGGCGAGGGATCCTGTGGAGGTGGCAGGGCCCCTCGGGACTCCTCTGGGTCTGGCGCAACGGAAGAGGTCCTCATCTGGTTGGGAGGCAAGAACCTCAGGCTTCCTCTCCGTTTCGGACTCCGACTGCAGGGTCCCTGCACAGTTGGGACAGGAGAGTCAGGCCTCGTCTTGTCTGAGGAAGGGAACCCCGCTTGCCTCTCGAGTTGTTCAGGGGGACACAGGCACCTCGTCCAGCTGTGTGTGGAACCCGCGGGTCTTTCCGGACGATGTACGGGGATGTCAATGCCGCTTAGGTCTGTGCCTTCACCCACAGGGTTGCCTTCGAAGAGGGGTACGTCATCGGGTTCTTCTCAAGAGCGGACCGGGGAATCGGGGTCGTTCGGCGTGTGGCACCACCCACGTGGCTCATTTCAAATGTCCTCGTGAGACCGGCCTCCTCCTGAGGTGCGCCAGGAAGGCCGGGAACCCCTTCCAGACCACGCAGGGGAATCGACTCTCCTGTCGCGCTCAGGAGGGGAGAAGGGGCTCAGATGAAGCGGTGCCGAGACCCTCGGTGTTCCCCTCGAGGGAACCAGGCGTGTCGGGGAACTTTTGGTGTCACATGAAGGCTGTCAGGTCCCGTTTCGCACTTCAGGGCGGAACAGGGGACTTCCCTTCAGACGCCTTCACGGGCAAGGGCCTCATCTTGCCAAGAGGTGGGAACCACGTGGTTTTTCTCGAGTTGCGGTGGGATTCTCGTGTTACGACGGGGGATTACAGGCTTCCTCTTGTGTCGGCCCTGGGTAGCCCAATCTTCTATTCTAGTGGCGATCGAAAGCTGGGGGTTGCGCTCTAGTCACTGCAGGGCCAAAGAGACCTCATCTAGGCCTGTGTCCAGGACCTAATGCTCCTCTCCAGGGAAGACAAGGATCTCGGAGTTGCATCCCATGCTCCCCCGGGGAGTCAGGCCTCGCCTCGAGGGGAAGCAAAGGACTCCGCTCTCCTCCCGAGTCGCGACGCGGATATCTTGGTGCCCCCTGAGTGGCCTCAAGGGAGTGCAGCCTCCTCTTCACTTTTGAGAGAGGACTCGTGATTACTCTCCAGGCCAGGCAGGAAAAGAAGGCCCTCACCTCGCGAGGAGGGGGGCATCTCAGGGGTTTCCTCGAGCTGCGGCACCCGTGGGGGTTTTCTCCCGAGGCACGACGAGGATCTCAGGGAGCCTCTCGTGCGGTTCCAGGGAAGTCATGTCTCCATGCATGTGGCGAGAAGGAGCGCGTCATTTTTCTCGAGTCATGAGAGGGGACTAGGGCCTCAAGACGCGTTGAAGAAGGACTCTCGATGTCTTTCTCGGGTTGCAGCGGGAAACCCTCGTTTACCCCGAATTCTGCCGGGGACCTGAGGAAACTTCCCAGGGTGCCTCTGAGAGGTGAGGGACGCTGTGGATTTGGCGGGGCCTCTCGGGACTCCACTGGGTTTGTCGCAATGGAAGAGGGCCTCATCTCGAGTGGAGGCAGGAACCTCAGGCTTCCTCTCCAATTCTGACTCTGATCGTAGTGTCCCTGCAGATTTGGGACAGGAGAGTCAGGCTATGTCTTTTCTGAGGAATGGAACTCCGCTTGCCTCTCGAGTTGTTCATGGGGTTTCAGGCCCCTTGTCAAACTGTGTGTGGAATCTGCAGGTTTTTCCATACGATGCATGGGGGTGTCAGTGACCCTTCGTTTTGTGTCTTCATCCACAGGGTTGCCTTCGAAGAGGTGTCCGGGCATCGTGTTCTTATGAAGAGCGGACTGGGAAATCGGGGTCGTTCAGCATTTGGCACCACCCACGTGGCTAGTCTCGAATTTCCTCATGAAACCGGCCTCATCCTGAGGTGTGCCGCGAAGGTCATGAAACCCTTCCAGACAAAGCAGAGGAATCGACCCTCCTGTGGAGATCAGGAGCGGAGAAGTGGCTAAGATGAAGTGCTGCTGGGAACCTCGGTGTTTCCCTCAAGTGAGACAGGTATGTCGGGTAACTTTTGGGGTCGCATAACGCGTTCCAAGTACCGTTTCGCTCTTCAAATTGGAACGTGGGACTTCTCTTGGGGTGCTCCAGCGGGCAAGGGCCTCATCTTGGAATGACTGGGGAACCACTTGGTTTTTCTCTAGTTGCGGTGGGATATTTGAGTTACCACAGGGAATTCATGCTTCCTCTTGTGTTGGCCCACAAAAGTCTTATCTTCCATTCGAGATTCGAGGAAGAGCTGGAGGTGCGCTCTAGTCACTGAAGGCAAAAGAGACCCCACCAAGGCTTGTGTGCAGGACCTAATGTTCATGTCAAGGGGCGACAGGAATCTCGGGGTTGCATTCCAGACTCACCCTGGAGTCAGGCCTCGTCTCGAGGGGAAGCAAAGGACTCTGCTCTCCTCTCGAGTCGGACGGGTATGTCTTGGAGCCCACTGAGTGGCTTAAAGGGAGTCAAACCTCCTCTGGTGTTTGGAGGGAGGACACGGGATTGCTCTCCAGGCAATGCAGGAAATGAAGGCCCTCATCTCCCGATGACTGGGGCGTCTCGTAGGTTTTCTCGAGCTGTGGCGCTAGTGTGGGGTTTCTCAGGAAGTGAGACTGGGAGCTCAGTGAGCCTCTCATGTGGTGCCAGGGCAGTCAGGTCTCTATGCACGTGGTGAGAGGGAGCCCGTCATTGTTCTCGAGTCATGGTAGGGGAATTAGGCCTGAAGACGTGTTAAAGAAGGACTCTCGAGGTCTTTCTTGGGTTGCAGCAGGAAACCCTGGGTTCCATCGTCTTGTGCCAGTGACCTCAGGAAGCTTCTCAGCGTGCCTCTGAGAAGTCAGGGTCACTGTGGAGTTGGGAGGGGCCTCTCGGAACTCCACTGGGTTTGGTGCAATGGAAGAGGGCCTCATGACAAGTTGAGGCAGGAACCTCAGGGTTCCTCTCCTGGCTTCGAATGCGCCGGATCTGACTCGGATCGCAGAGTCCCTGCAGAGTTGGGACAGGAGAGTCAGGCCTCGTCTTGTGTGGAGGAATGGAACTCCGCTTGACTCTCGCGTTGTTCATGGGGTGACAGGCCACTTGTCGATTTGTATGTGGAACTTGCGGGTTTTTCTGGACGATGCACTGGGGTGTCACTGCCCCTTCGTGTTGTGCCTTGTTCCACAGGATTGCCTTCGAGTTGGGTTCTGCCATCGGGTTCTTATCAAGAGCGGACCAGGGAATCGGGGTCTTTTGGCATGCCGCACCACCCACGAGGCTATGTCTCGAATTTCGTCGTGAGACTGGCCTCATCTTGATGTGCACCAGGAAGGTCGGGAACGCCTTCCAGACAAAGCAGGGGAATCGAACCTCCTGTCACGATCAAGAGGGGAGAAGAGTCTCAGATGAAGTGGTGCCGGGAACCTCGGTGTTCTCCTCAAGTGAGACTGGTATGTCGGGGAACTTTTGGGGTCGCATCAAGGGTTCCAAGTAACTTTTCGCTCTTCAATACGGAACGTGGGACTTCTCTTGAGACGCTGTAGCGGACAAGGGCCTCATCTTTCGATGACGGGGGAACCACGTGGTTTTTCTTGAGTTGGGGCGGGATTCTCGAGTTACAACCGGGAATTCAGGCTTCCTCTTCAACTGGCCCAGGGAAGTCCAGTTTTCATTCGAATTGCGAGTTAGAACTGGGGATTCCTCTCGAGACACTGCAGGGCCAAATAGACCTCATCTAGGCTTGTGTCCAGGACCTAATGTTCCTCTGCTGGGGCGAAAGCGATCTCAACATTGCATTCTCGACTCACCCGGGGAGTCAGGCCTCGTCTCGAGGGGAAGCCAAGGACACCGCTCTCCTGTCAAGTCGCGACGGGTATATCTTGGAGCTCACTGTGTGGCCTAAAATGAGTCAAGCCTCCTGTGGAGTTTGGAGAGAGGACTCAGGATTGCTCTCCAGGCCATACAGCAAAAGAAGGCCCTCATCTCGTGAGGACTGGGGCGTCTCGTGGGTATTCTCGAGCTGCGGCTCCAGTGTGGTGTTGATCACGAGGTATAATGGGGAGCTCAGGGGGCCTCTCCTGTGGCGCCAGGGAAGTCAGGTTTCTATGCGCGTGGCTAGGGGGAGCGCGTCATTGCTCTCGAGTCATGGTAGGGGAATCGCACCTCAAGACGCGTTGAAGAAGGACTCTCGAGGTCTTTTACGGGTTGGGGCAGGAAACCCTTGGTTCCCTCGACTTGTGCCGGTGATCTCAGGAAGGTCTAAGGGTGCCTCTGAGAAGTCAGGGACACTGTGGATTTGGGAGGGGCCTTTCGTTACTCAACTGGGTTTGGTGCAATCGAAGAGGGCCTCATCTCGAATGGAGGCAGGAACCTCAGGGGTCCTCTCCATATCTGACTCGGGTCGCAGGGTACCTGCAGAGTATGGACAAGAGAGTCACGCCTCGTCTTCTGTTGAAGAATGGATTTCCCCTTGCCTTTCGAGTTGTTCACGGAGTGACAGGCCACTTGTTGAGCTGAGTGTGGAACCTGCGGGTTTTTCCGGACGATGCACGGGGGTGTCAGTGCCCCTTCGTGTTGTGCCTTCATCCACAGGGTTGCCTTCAAAGAGGTTTCCGGGCATCGGGTTCTTTTCAAGAGCGTACCGGAAAATTGGGGTCTTTCAGCATGTGGTACCACCCACGAGGCTACGTCTCGAATTTCCTCGGGAGACCGGCCTCATCCTGAGGTGCGCCGGGAAGGTCGGGAACCCCTTGCAGACAAAGCAGGGGAATCGACCCACCGCTCGCGATCAGAAGGGGAGAAGGGGCTCAGATGAAGTGGTGCCGGGAACCTCGGTGGTCCCCTCGAGTGAGACCGGTATATCACGGCACTTTTGAGGTCGCATCAAGGGTGCCAAGTACAGTTTCGCACTTCAAGATGGAACGTGGGAATTCTCTGGAGATGCTGTAGCGGGCAAGGGCCTCATATTGCGATGACGAGGGAAACACGTGGTTTTTCTCGAGTTGAGGCGGGATTCTCGAGTTACAACGGGGAATTCAGGCTTCCTCTTATGTTGGCCCAGGAAGTCCAATCTTCCATTCAACTTGTCAGAGAGAGCTGGGGGTTGCTCTCGAGTCACTTCAGGGCAAAGAGTCCTCATCTAGGCTTGGGTCCAGGACGTAATGTTCCTCTCCAGGGGCGACAGGGATATCGGGGTCGCATTCCAGTCTCACCCGGTGGGTCACACCTCGTCTCGAGTGGAAGCAAAGGACTCCACTATCCTCTCGAGTCGGGACGCGTAACTCTTGGAGCCCAATGAGTGGCCTAAAGGGAGTCAAGCGTCCTGTGTAGCTTGGACAGAAGGTTCACGCTTGATCTGCATACCATGCAGTTAAAGATGGCCCTCCTCTCGTGATGACGGGGGCGTCTCATGGGTTTTCTCGAGCTGCGGCGCCAGTGTGGGGTTTCTCACGAGATATGATGGGGAGTTCAGGGAGCCTCTCGTGCGGCGCCAGAGAAGCCTGACTCCATGCGTGTGGCCAGGCAGATCGCGTCATTGCTCTCGAGTCATGGGAGGGACTAGGGCCTCAAGAGGCATTTAAGAAGGACTCTCAAGGTCTTTATTGGGTTGGGGCGGGAAACACTCATTTCCATCGACCTCTACAGGGGACCTTAGGGAACTTCCCAGGTGCCTCTGAGAGGTGAGGGATACTGAGGAGTTAGAGGGGCCTCTCGGGACTCCACTAGGTTTGACGAAATGAAAGAGGGCCTCATCTCGATTGGAGGCAGGAACCTCAGGCTTCCTCTCCATTTCTGACTCCGACCGCAGGGTCTCTGCAGAGTTGGGACAGGAGAGTCAGGCCTCGTCTTGTCTGAGTAACGGAACTCTGCTTGCCTCTTGAGTCGTTCAGGGGGTCTCAGGGCCCTTGACAAGCTGTGTGTGGAACCTGCGGGTGTTTCCAGAAGATGCATGGGGGTATCAGTGCCCCTTCGTTTGGTGCCTTCCCCCACAGGGTTTCCTTCAAAGAGGTGTCCGGGCATCGGGTTCATTTCAAGAGCGGACCGGGAAATCGGGGTCATTCGGCATGTGGCACCGCCCACGTGGCTCATCTCGAATTTCCTCGTGAGACCAGCATCATCCTGAGGTGCGCCGGGAAGGCCGGGAACACCTTCCACACAAAGTAGGGGAATCGATTCTCCTTTCGCGATCAGGAGGGGAGATGGGGCTCAGATGAAGTGGTGCCGGGACCCTCGGTGTTCCACTCGAGGGAACCCGGCGTTTCAGGGAACTTTAGGGGTCGCATCAAGGGAGCCAAGTACCGCTTCCCACTTCAGGACGGAACATGGGACTTCCCTGGAGACGCTGTAGCGGGCAAGGGCCTCATCCTGTGAAGACGTTGGAACCACGTCGTTTTTCTCGAGTTGCATTGGGATTCTCAAAAACGACAGGAATTTCAGGCTTCCTCTTGGGTTGGCCCTGGGAAGCCCAATCTTCAATTCGAGTTGCGATGGAAAGCTGGGGGTTCTGCTCGAGTCACTACAGGGCCAAAGAGACCTCATCGTGGCGTGTGTCCAGGACCTAATATTCCTCTCAAGGGAAGACAGGGATCACGGGTTTCCATTCCAGACTCCCCCGGGGGGTCAGGAATCGCCTGGAGGGGAAGCAAAGACTCCGCTTTCCTCTCAAGTCGCGACACGGATCTCTTGGAGCCCACTGAGTGGACTCAAGGGTGTCGAGCCTCCTCTTCAGTTTGGAGAGAGGAATCGGGATTGCTCTCCAGGCCAGGCAAGAAAAGAAGGCCCTCATCTCGCGATGACGGGGGCGTCTCATGGGTTTCCTCAGGCTGCTGCGCCCATGGGGGTTTTCTCACGAGGCACGACGAGGACCTCAGGGAGCCTCTCGTGCGGCGCCAGGCAAGTCAGGTCTCCATGCGCATGGCGAGGGGGAGCTGGTCATCACTCTCGAGTCATGGGAAACGGCTAGGTCCTCAAGAGGCGTTGAAGAAGGACTCTCGAGGTCTTTCTCGGGTTGCGGCGGGAAACCCTCGTTTCCCTCGACTTCTGCAGGGGACCTTAGGGAACTTCCCACGGTGCCTCTGAGAGGTGAGGGATGCTGTGTAGTTGGCAGGGCCTCTCGGGACTCTGCTGGGTTCGGCGCAATGGAAGAGGGCCTCATCTCGAGGGGAGGCAGGAACCTCAGGCTTCCTCTCGGATTCGGACTCCGACTGCATGGTGCCTGCAGTGTTGGGACAGGAGAGTCATGCCTCGTCTTGTCTGAGGAATGGAATTCTGGTTGCCTCTCGAGTTGTTCCGGGAGTCTCAGGCCCCTTGTCGAGCTGTGTGTAGACCCTGCGGGTTTTTCCGGATGATGCACGGGGGTGTCAGTGCCCCTTCGTGTTGTGCCTTCACCCACAGGGTTGCCTTCGAAGAGGTGTCCGGGCATCGGGTTCTTATCAAGAGCGGACCGGAAAATCGGAGTCGTTCGGCACGTGGCACCTCACATGTGGCTACTCTCGAATTTCCTCCTGAGACCGGCCTCATCCTGAGGTGCGCCAGGAAGGCCGGGAAACCCTTCCAGACCACGCAGGGGAATCGACTCTCCTGTCGTGATCAGGAGGGGAGAAGGGGCTCAGATGAAGTGGTGCCGGGACCCTCGGTGTTCCCCTCGAGGGAACCCAGCGTGTCGGGGAACTTTTGCGGTCGCATCAAGGGTGTCAAGTACCGTGTCGCCCTTCAGGGCGGAACATGGGACTTCCCTGGAGACACCGAGAACTTCGGTGTTCCCCTGGAGTGAGACCGGTATGTTGGGGAACTTTGGGGTCACATCAAGTGTGCCAAGTAGCATTTCGAACTTTAAGATGGAACGTGGGACTTCTCTTGAGACTCTAGCTGGCAAGGGCCTCATATTGCGACGAAGGGGGAACCACATGGTTTTTAAGACTTGAGGCTGAATTCTCGAATTACGATGGGAAATTCAGACTTCCTCTTGTGTTGACCGTGGGAAGACCAATCTTCCATTCAAATTGTGAGGGAGAGATGGAGGTTGCTCGAGTCACTGTAGGGCAAAATAGACCTCATCTAGGCTTGTGTCTAGGACATAATGTTCCACTCCAGGGGTGACATGGATCTCGGGGTTGCATTCCAAACTCACCCGGGGAGTCAGGCCTCGTCTCCAGGGAAGCAAAGGACTCCGCTCTCCTCTCGAGTAGCACCGGGTATTTCTTGGACCCAACTGAGTGGCCTAAAGGGAGTCAATACTCCAGTGAAGTTTGGAGAGAGGACCAGGAATTGCTCTCCAGGTCAGGCAGGAAAAGAAGGCCCCCATCTCTCCTTGAAGGGGGCATCTTGTGGTTTTTCTCGAACTGCGGCGCCAGTGTGGGTTTTCTCACGAGGTACGATGGGGTACTCAGGGAGCCTCTTGTGTGGTACTAGGGAAGTCAGTTTTCCTGCTTGTGGCGAGGGGAGCGCGTCCTTGCTCTGGAGTCATGGTAGGGGAATCGGGCATCAAGAGACGTTGAAAAAGGACTCTCCAAGTCTTTCTCGGGTTACTTCAGGAAACTCTGGGTTCCCTCGACTTGTGCCAGTGACCTCAGGTAGCTTCTCACGGAGCCTCTGAGAATTCAGGGATACTGTGGTGTTGGGAGGGGCCTCTCGGGACACCACTGAGTTTGGTTCAATGGAAGAGGGCCTCTTCTCTAGTTGAGGCAGGAACCTCAGGGTTCCTCTCCATTTCTGACTCCAATTGCAGGGTCCCTGAAGAGTTGGGACAGGAGAGTAAGGCCTCGTCTTGTGTGAAGGAATGCAACTTCACTTGCCTCTCGAGTTGTTCACGAGGTGACAGTCCACATTTGGAGCTGTGAGTGGAATCTGCGGGTTTTTCCAGACGATGCATGGGGATGTCAGTGTCCCTTCGTGTTGTGCCTTCATCCACAGGGTTGCCTTCAAAGAGATGTCCGGGCGTCAGGTTCTTATCTAGAGTGGACCGGGAATTCGGGATCTTTCAGCATATGGCACCAACCATGAGGCTACTTTTCAAATTTCCTCATGAGACCGGCCTCATCCGGAGGTTCGCGGGGAACGTCGGGAACCCCTTGCAGACAAAACATGGGAATCGACCCTTCTGTCGCGATCAGGAGGGGTGAAGGGGCTCACAGGAAGTGGTGCCGTGAACTTTGGTGTTTCCCTCGAGTGAGACCGGTATGTCAGGGAACTTTGGGGGTCGCATCAAGGGTGCCAAGTATCGTTTTGTACTTCAGGATGGAACGTGGGACTTCTCTTGATATGCTGTAGCGGCCAAGGGCCTCATCTTGCGATGACGGGGGAGCCACGTGGTTTTTCTCGAGTTGCGGCGGGATTCTCGAGTTACGACGGGGATTTCAGGCTTCCTCTTGTGTTGGGCCAGGGAAGTCCAATCATCCATTCGAGTTGCGAGGGAGAGCTGGGGGTTGCGCTCGAGTCACTGCAGGGCAAAGGAGACCTCATCTAGGCTTGTGTCCAGGACCTAATGTTCCTCTCCAAGGGCCACAGGGATCTCAGGTTTGCATTCCAGACTCACCCAGGGAGTCAGGCCTCATGTCGAAGGGAAGCAAAGGACTCCGCTCTCCTTTTGAGTCGCGACGGGCACCTCTTGGAGCCCACTTTGTGGCCTAAAGGGAGTCAAGCCTCCTGTGAAGTTTGGAGAGAGGACTTGGGACTGCTCTCCAGGCCATGCAGGAAAAGATGGCCCTCATCTCGCGATGACGGAGGGATCTTGTGGGTTTTCTCGAGCTGCGGCGCCAGTGTGGGGTTTCTCACGAGGTATGACGGGGAGCTCAGGGAGCCTCTCATGTGGCCCCAGGGAAGTCAGGTGTCCATGCGCATGGCGAGGGGGTCTTGTCATTGCTCTCGAGCTATGGTAGGGGAATCTGACCTCAAGACACATTGAAGAAGGACTCTCGAGGTCTTTCTTCGGTTGTGGCAGGAAACCCTTATTTCCCTCGACTTTTGCCGGTGGACTCAAGGAGCTTCTCAGAATGCCTATGAGAAGTCAGGGATACTGTGGAGATGGGAGGGGACTCTCGGGACTCCACTGGGTTTGTTTTAATGGAAGAGGGCCTCATCTCGGGTTGAGGCAGGAACCTCAGGTTTCCTCTCCATTTCTGACTCAGATCGAAGCGTGCCTGCAGAGTTGGGATTGGATACTCAGGCCTCGTCTTGTCTGAGGAAGGGGACTCCGCTTTCCTCTCTCATTGTTTAAGGGGTGACAGGCCAGTTGTGGAGCTGTATGTGGATCCTGCGGGGTTTTCCGGACGATGAACAGGGTTGCCAGTGCCCCCTCGTGTAGTGCCTTCATCCACAGGGTTGCCTTAGAAGAGGTGTCCGGGCATCGGGTTCTTATCAAGAGCAAGACCGAGAAATCGGGGTCTTTTGGCACGTGGCACCAACACGAGGCTATGTCTCGAATTTCTTCGTGAGACTGGCCTCATCCTGAGGTGCGCCATGAAGGTCGGGAACCCCTTCTAGACAAAGCAGGGGGATCGACCTTCCTGCCGTGATCAGGAGCGGAGAAGGGGCTCAAATGAAGTGGTGCCAGGAACTTCGGTGTTCCCTTGGAGTGAGACCGGTATATTGGGGAACTTTTGGGGTTGCATCAAGGGTGCCAAGTAGCATCTCGAACTTTATGACGAAACATGGGACTTCTCTTGAGACTCTGTAGCGGGCAAAGGCCTCATATTGCGATGAATGGGGAACCACGTGGTTTTTAAGAGTTGCGGTGGGATTCTCGAGTTACAACGGGAAATTCAGACTTCCTCTTGTGTTGGCCCAATGAAGACCAATCTTCCATTCGAATTGCGAGGGAGAGATGGGTGTTGCTCTCGAGTCACTGTAGGGCAAAATAGACCTCATCTAGGCTTTTGTCCAGGACATAATGTTCCTCTCCAGGGACAACAGGGATCTCGGGGTTGCATTCCAGACTCACCCGAGGTAAGGCCTCTTCTCGAGGGGAAACAAAGTACTCTGCTCTCCTCTCAAGTCGCGACAGGTATCTCTTGGAGCCCATTGAGTGGCCTAAAGGGAGTAAAGCCTCCTGTGAAGTTTGGAGAAAAGACCAGGGATTGCTCTCCAGGTCAGGCAGGAAAAGAAGTCCCCAATCTCGCGATGACGGTGGGTTTTCCCGAGCTGTGGCGCCAGTGTGGGGTTTCTCACGAGGTATGACGGGGAGCTCAGGGAGCCTCTCATGTGGCGCCAGGGAAGTCAGGTGTCCATGCGCATGGCGAGGGGGAGCGTGTCATTGCTCTCGAGTCATGGTAGGGGAATCCGTCCTCAAGACGCGTTGAAGAAGGACTCTTGAGGTCTTTCTCGGGTTGCGGCAGGATACCCTGTGTTCCCTCGACTTGTGCCGGTGACCTCAGGGAGTTGCTCAGGGTGCCTCTGAGAAGACACTGATACTGTAGAGTTGGGAGGGGCCTCTCGGGACTCCACTGGGTGTGGTATAATACAAGAGGGCCTCATCTCGTGTTGAGGAAGGAACCTCAGGGTTCCTCTCCATTTCAGACTCCAATCTCAGGATTCCTGCAGAGTTGGGACAGGAGAGTCAGGCCTCGTATTCTGTGGAGAAATGAAACTTAGCTTGCCTCTCGAGTTGTTCACGAGGTAACAGGTCACTTGTCGAGCTGTATGTGGAACCTGCAGAATTTTCCAAAAGATGCACGGGTGTTCAGGGTCCCTCCTTGTTGTGCCTTCATCCTACGGGATGCATTCGAAGAAGTGTACGGGCATCGGGTGCTTATTAATATCTGACCTGGACATGGGGTCTTTCCGCATGTGGCACCACCCACGAGGCTACATCTCCAATTGCCTCTTGAGACCGGCCTCATCCTGATGTGCGCTGGGAAGATCGGTAACCCCTCCCACACAAAGCAGGAGAATCGACACTCCTGTTGCAATCATGAGGGGGGAAGGGGCTCAAATGATGTGGTGCGGGGAACATGGGTGTTACCCTCGAGTGAGGCCTGTATGTTGGGGAACTTTGGGGGTGCCATCATGAGTGCCAAGTACCGTTTTGCACTTCAGTAGGAACGTGGGACTTCTTTAGAGACGCTGAGGCGGGCAAGGGCCTCATGCTGCGAAGACGATTGAACCACGTGGTTTTTCTCGAGTTGCGGCGGGATTCTCGAGTTACGACGGGGATTTCAGGATTCCTCTTGTGTTGGACCTGGGAAGCCCAAACTTCCATTCGAGTTGCGAGGGAAAGCTGGATGTTGTGCTCGAATCACTGCAAGGCCAAATAGACCTCATCTAGGCGTGTGTCCAGGACCTAATAGTCCTCTCAAGGGAAGACAAGGATCTCGGGATTGCACTCCAGACTCCCCAGGGGAGTCAGGCCTCGCCTCGAGGGGAAGCAAAGGACTGCGCTCTCTTCTCGAGCCGTGACGCAGATCTCTTGGAGCCCACTGAGTCGCCTCAAGGGAGTCCAGCCTACTCTTCAGTTTGGAGAGAGGACTCGGGATTGCTCTCCAGGCCAGGCAGGAAAAGAAGGCCCTCAATTCGCGAGGACGGGGGCGTCTCAGGGGTTTCCTCGAGCTGCGGTGCCGTGGGGGTTTTCTCCCGAGGCACGACGAGGATCTCAGGGAGCCTCTCGTGCGGCGCCAGGGAAGCCAGGTCTGCATGCACGAGGCGAGGGGGAGCGCATCATTGCTCTCTAGTCCAGAGAGGGGACAAGGGCCTCAAGACACTTTGCAGCAGGACTATCGAAGTCTTTCTCGAGTGGCCGCGGAAAACCCTCATTTCCCTCGCCTTCTGCCGGGGACCTTAGGGAACTTCCCAGGGTGCCTCTGAAAGGTGAGGGATGCTGTGGAGTTAGCGGGGCCTCTCGGGACCCCACTGGGGTTGGCGCAATGGAAGAGGGCCTCATCTCGAGGGGAGGCAGGAACCTCAGGCTTCCTCTCTGTTTCTGACTCCGACCCTCCGACCTCAGGGTCCCTGCAGAGTTGGGACAGGAGAGTCAAGCCTCGTCTTGTCTGAGGAAGGGAACTCCGCTTGCCTCTCGAGTTGCTCAAGGGGTCTCAGGACCCTCGTCGAGCTGTGTGTGGAACCCGCGGGTCTTTGCAGACGATGCACGGGGGTGGCAGTGCCCCTTCGTGTTGTGCCTTCACCCACAGGGTTGCCTTCGAAGAGGGGTCCGGGCCTCGGGTCCTTCTCAAGAGCGGACCGGGGAATCGGGGGCGTTCGGCATGTGGCCCCACCCACGTGGCTCGTCTCGAATTTCCTCGTGAGACCGGCCTCCTCCTGAGGTGCGCCGGGAAGGCCGGGAACCCCTTCCAGACCACGCAGGGGAATCGCCTCTCCTGTCGCGATCAGGAGGGGAGAAGGGGCTCAGAGGAAGCGGTGCCGGGACACTCGGTGTTCCCCTCGGGGGAACCCGGCGTGTCGGGGGGCTTTTGGTGGTCGCAGGAAGGCTGTCAGGGACCGTTTCGCCCTTCAGGGCGGAACAGGGGACTTCCCTTGAGACGCCGTGGCGGGCAAGGGCCTCATCTTGCCAAGAGGTGGGAACCACGTGGTTTTTCTCGAGTTGCGGCGGGATTCTCGAGTTACGACGGGGATCTCAGCCTTCCCCTTGGGTTGGCCCTGGGAAGCCCAATCTTCCCCTCGGGTTGCAAGGGAAAGCTGGGGGTTGCGCTCGAGGCACTGCAGGGCCGAAGAGACCTCACCTAGGCGTGTGTCCGGGACCTAATATTCCTCTCCAGGGAAGGCAGGGATCTCGGGGTTGCATTCCAGGCTCCCCCGGGGAGTCAGGCCTCGTCTCGAGGGGAAGCCAAGGACTCCGCTCTCCTCTCGAGTGGCGACGCGGGTCTCTTGGAGCCCCCTGAGCGGCCTCAAGGGAGTCCAGCCTCCTCTTCCGTTTGGAGAGAGGACCCGGGATTGCTCTCCAGGCCATGCAGGAAAAGAAGGCCCTCAGCTCGCGAGGACGGGGGCGTCTCAGGGGTTTCCTCGAGCTGCGGCGCCCGTGGGGGTTTTCTCCCGAGGCACGACGAGGATCTCAGGGAGCCTCTCGTGCGGCGCCAGGGAAGTCAGGTCTCCATGCGCGTGGCGAGGGGGAGCGAGTCCTGGCTCTCGAGTCACGGGAGGGGACTAGGGCCTCGAGACGCGTTGAAGAAGGACTCTCGAGGTCTTTCTCGGGGGGCGGCGGGAAACCCTCGTTTCCCTCGCCTTCTGGCGGGGACCTTAGGGAACTTCCCAGGGTGCCTCTGAGAGGCGAGGGATCCTGTGGAGGTGGCGGGGCCCCTCGGGACTCCGCTGGGTCTGGCACAACGGAAGAGGGCCTCACCTCGAGGGGAGGCAGGAACCTCAGGCTTCCTCTCCGTTTCGGACTCCGACCGCAGGGTCCCTGCAGAGTTGGGACAGGAGAGTCAGGCCTCGTCTTGTCTGAGGAAGGGAACCCCGCTGGCCTCTCGAGTTGCTCAGGGGGTCTCAGGCCCCTCGTCGAGCTGTGTGTGGCACCCGCGGGTCTTTGCGGACGATGCACGGGGGTGGCAGTGCCCCTTCGTGTTGTGCCTTCACCCACAGGGTTGCCTTCGAAGAGGGGTCCGGGCCTCGGGTCCTTCTCAAGAGCGGACCGGGGAATCGGGGGCGTTCGGCATGTGGCTCCACCCACGTGGCTCGTCTCGAATTTCCTCGTGAGACCAGCCTCATCCTGAGGTGCGCCGGGAAGGCCGGGAACCCCTTCCAGACCACGCAGGGGAATCGCCTCTCCTGTCGCGATCAGGAGGGGAGAAGGGGCTCAGAGGAAGCGGTGCCGGGACACTCGGTGTTCCCCTCGGGGGACCCCGGCGTGTCGGGAGACTTTTGGGGGTCGCAGGAAGGCTGTCAGGGACCGTTTCGCCCTTCAGGGCGGAACAGGGGACTTCCCTTGAGACGCCGTCGCGGGCAAGGGCCTCATCTTGCCAAGAGGTGGGAACCACGTGGTTTTTCTCGAGTTGCGGCGGGATTCTCGAGTTACGACGGGGATCTCAGCCTTCCCCTTGGGTTGGCCCTGGGAAGCCCAATCTTCCCCTCGGGTTGCGAGGGAAAGCTGGGGGTTGCGCTCGAGTCACTGCAGGGCCAAAGAAACCTCACCTAGGCGTGTGTCCGGGACCTAATATTCCTCTCCAGGGAAGGCAGGGATCTCGGGGTTGCATTCCAGGCTCCCCCGGGGAGTCAGGCCTCGTCTGGAGGGGAAGCCAAGGACTCCGCTCTCCTCTCGAGTCGCGACGCGGGTCTCTTGGAGCCCCCTGAGCAGCCTCAAGGGAGTCCAGCCTCCTCTTCCGTTTGGAGAGAGGACCCGGGATTGCTCTCCAGGCCATGCAGGAAAAGAAGGCCCTCAGCTCGCGAGGACGGGGGCGTCTCAGGGGTTTCCTCGAGCTGCGGCGCCCGTGGGGGTTTTCTCCTGAGGTACGACGAGGATCTCAGGGAGCCTCTCGTGTGGTGCCAGGGAAGTCAGGTCTCCATGCGCGTGGTGAGAGGGAGCGCGTCCTGGCTCTCGAGTCACGGGAGGGGACTAGGGCCTCGAGACGCGTTGAAGAAGGACTCTCGAGGTCTTTCTCGGGGGGCGGCGGGAAACCCTCGTTTCCCTCGCCTTCTGCCGGGGACCTTAGGGAACTTCCCTGGGTGCCTCTGAGAGGCGAGGGATCCTGTGGAGGTGGCGGGGCCACTCGGGACTCCGCTGGGTCTGGCGCAACGGAAGAAGGCCTCACCTCGAGGGTTGGCAGGAACCTCAGGCTTCCTCTCCGTTTCGGACTCCGACCGCAGGGTCCCTGCAGAGTTGGGACAGGAGAGTCAGGCCTCGTCTTGTCTGAGGAAGGGAACCCCGCTGGCCTATCGAGTTGCTCAGGGGGTCTCAGGCCCCTCGTCCAGCTGTGTGTGGAACCCGCGGGTCTTTGCGGACGATGCACGGGGGTGGCAGTGCCCCTTCGTGTTGTGCCTTCACCCACAGGGTTGCCTTCGAAGAGGGGTCCGGGCCTCGGGTCCTTCTCAAGAGCGGACCGGGGAATCGGGGGCGTTCGGCATGTGGCCCCACCCACGTGGCTCATCTCGAATTTCCTCGTGAGACCGGCCTCATCCTGAGGTGCGCCGGGAAGGCCGGGAACCCCTTCCAGACAACGCAGGGGAATCGCCTCTCCTGTCGCGATCAGGAGGGGAGAAGGGGCTCAGAGGAAGCGGTGCCGGGACCCTCGGTGTTCCCCTCGGGGGAACCCGGCGTGTCGGGGGACTTTTGGGGGTCGCAGGAAGGCTGTCAGGGACCGTCTCGCCCTTCAGGGCGGAACAGGGGACTTCCCTTGAGACGCCGTCGCGGGCAAGGGCCTCATCTTGCCAAGCGGTGGGAACCACGTGGTTTTTCTCGAGTTGCGGCGGCATTCTCGAGTTACGACGGGGATCTCAGCCTTCCCCTTGGGTTGGCCCTGGGAAGCCCAATCTTCCCCTCGGGTTGCGAGGGAAAGCTGGGGGTGGCGCTCGAGTCACTGCAGGGCCTAAGAGACCTCACCTAAGCGTGTGTCCGGGACCTAATTTTCCTCTCCAGGGAAGGCAGGGATCTCGGGGTTGCATTCCAGGCTCCCCCGGGGAGTCAGGCCTCGTCTCGAGGGGAAGCCAAGGACTCCGCTCTCCTCTCGAGTCGCGACGCGGCTCTCTTGGAGCCCCCTGAGCGGCCTCAAGGGAGTCCAGCCTCCTCTTCCGTTTGGAGAGAGGACCCGGGATTGCTCTCCAGGCCATGCAGGAAAAGAAGGCCCTCAGCTCGCGAGGACGGGGGCGTCTCAGGGGTTTCCTCGAGCTGCGGCGCCCGTGGGGGTTTTCTCCCGAGGCACGACGAGGATCTCAGGGAGCCTCTCGTGCGGCGCCAGGGAAGTCAGGTCTCCATGCGCGTGGCGAGGGGGAGCGCGTCCTGGCTCTCGAGTCACGGGAGGGGACTAGGGCCTCGAGACGCGTTGAAGAAGGACTCTCGAGGTCTTTGTCGGGGGGCGGCGGGAAACCCTCGTATCCCTCGCCTTCTGCCGGGGACCTTAGGGAACTTCCCAGGGTGCCTCTGAGAGGCGAGGGATCCTGTGGAGGTGGCGGGGCCCCTCGGGACTCCGCTGGGTCTGGCGCAACGGAAGAGGGCCTCACCTCGAGGGGAGGCAGGAACCTCAGGCTTCCTCTCCGTTTCGGACTCCGACCGCAGGGTCCCTGCAGAGTTGGGACAGGAGAGTCAGGCCTCGTCTTGTCTGAGGAAGGGAACCCCGCTGGCCTCTCGAGTTGCTCGGGGGGTCTCAGGCCCCTCGTCGAGCTGTGTGTGGAACCCGCGGGTCTTTGCGGACGATGCACGGGGGTGGCAGTGCCCCTTCGTGTTGTGCCTTCACCCACAGGGTTGCCTTCGAAGAGGGGTCCGGGCCTCGGGTCCTTCTCAAGAGCGGACCGGGGAATCGGGGGCGTTCGGCCTGTGGCCCCACCCACGTGGCTCGTCTCGAATTTCCTCGTGAGACCGGCCTGATCCTAAGGTGCGCCGGGAAGGCCGGGAACCCCTTCCAGACCACGCAGGGGAATCGCCTCTCCTGTCGCGATCAGGAGGGGAGAAGGGGCTCAGAGGAAGCGGTGCCGGGACCCTCGGTGTTCCCCTCGGGGGAACCCGGCATGTCGGGGGACTTTTGGGGGTCGCAGGAAGGCTGTCAGGGACGGTCTCGCCCTTCAGGGCGGAACAGGGGACTTCCCTTGAGACGCCGTCGCGGGCAAGGGCCTCATCTTGCCAAGCGGTGGGAACCACGTGGTTTTTCTCGAGTTGCGGCGGCATTCTCGAGTTACGACGGGGATCTCAGCCTTCCCCTTGGGTTGGCCCTGGGAAGCCCAATCTTCCCCTCGGGTTGCGAGGGAAAGCTGGGGGTGGCGCTCGAGTCACTGCAGGGCCTAAGAGACCTCACCTAAGCGTGTGTCCGGGACCTAATTTTCCTCTCCAGGGAAGGCAGGGATCTCGGGGTTGCATTCCAGGCTCCCCCGGGGAGTCAGGCCTCGTCTCGAGGGGAAGCCAAGGACTCCGCTCTCCTCTCGAGTCGCGACGCGGGTCTCTTGGAGCCCCCTGAGCGGCCTCAAGGGAGTCCAGCCTCCTCTTCCGTTTGGAGAGAGGACCCGGGATTGCTCTCCAGGCCATGCAGGAAAAGAAGGCCCTCAGCTCGCGAGGACGGGGGCGTCTCAGGGGTTTCCTCTAGCTGCCGCGCCAGTGTGGGTTTCCTCACGAGGTACGATGAGGAACTCATGGAGCCTCTCGTGCAGTGCCATGTTAGTCAGGTCTCCATGCGCGTGGCGAAGGGGAGCGCGTCATGGCTCTCGAGTCATGGTAGGGGAATCGCGACTCAACACATTTTGAAGCACTCTCGAGGTCTTTCTCGAGTCACGGCAGAAAACCCAGGGTTCCCTCGACTTGTGCCTGTGACCTCAGGGAGCTTCTCATTGTGCCTCTGAGAACTCAGGGATACTGTGGAGTTGGTAGGGGCCTCTCGGGACTCCACTGGTTGTGGTGCAATGGAAGAGGGCTTTATCTCGAGTGGACGCAGGAACCTCAGGCTTCCTCTCCGTTTCTGACTCGGATCCCATGGTCCCTGCAGAGTAGGGACAAGAGAGTCACACCTAGTCTTCTGTTGAGGAATGGAGCTTCGTTTGCCTTTCGAGTTGTTTACAGGGTGACAGGCTACTTGTTGAAATGTCTGTGGGACCTGCGGGTTTTTCTGGACGATGCACGCGGATGTCAGTGCCCCTTCGTCTTGTGCCTTCATCCACAGGTTTTCCTTCAAAGAGGTGTGCTGGCATCGGGTTCTTTTCAAGAGTGGACCGTGAAATTGGGGTCTTTCGACATGTGGCACCACCCACGAGGCTACGTCTCGAACTTCCTCATGAGACCGGCCTCATCCTTAGGTGCGCCCGGAAGGTCGGGACCCCCTTGCAGACAGAGAAGGGGAGTCGACCCTCCTGTCGCAATCAGGAGAGGAGAAGGGGCTCAGATGAAGTGGTGCCGGGAATCTCGGTGTTCCCCTTGAGTGAGTCTGGTATGTCGCGGAACTTTTGGGGTCGCATCAAGGGTGCCAAGTACCGTTTCGCACTTCAGGATGGAACGTGGGACTTCTCTTGAGATGCTGTAGCGGACAAAGGGCCTCATCTTGCGATGACGAGGGAAGCACGTGGTTTTTCTCGAGTTGCGGTGGGATTCTCGAGTTACGACGGGGAATTCAGGCTTCCTCTTGTGTTGGCCCAGGAAGTCTAATCTTCCATTCGAGTTGCCAGGGAGAGCTGGGGATTGGGCTCCATTCACTGAAGGGCAAACTAGACCTCATCTAGGCTTGTATCCAGGACTTAATGTTCCTCTCCATAGGCGACAGGGATTTGGGGTTGCATTCCATACTCACCCGGAAGTCAGGCCTCATCTCGAGGGGAAGCAAAGGACTCCACTCTCTTCTCGAGTCGCGACAGGTATCTCTTAGAGCCCACTGAGTGGTCTTTGCTCTGTAGGAGAGCTCTAGTGTTCATAAGCCTGTATATAAGTGAACACAGACATTCTGTGTGCATGTTGCTGCATACCCAAAATAGGGCCACAAGGAGCCTCATGCTCTCCATGCGGCGTGGAAGC
This sequence comes from Bubalus kerabau, assembly GCF_029407905.1. Taxonomy (NCBI): domain Eukaryota; kingdom Metazoa; phylum Chordata; class Mammalia; order Artiodactyla; family Bovidae; genus Bubalus; species Bubalus kerabau. The sequence continues at coordinate 728,516 of NW_026577938.1, forward strand.
TGTGCAGCCACGCAGCAGCTGAAGAATCCAACCAATTGCTCTTTTCTTACCTCTGACAGAGCTCGCATTGCCGTAGCCCTTGGCAGTTTGAAAACACTGGACCCTAACCCCTCTCAAAGTAGGCCTGGGTTCTAGTTCGAATAGAAAGTCAATAGCGGAGCTGAGGACAGGAACGCGGCAGTCATTTATCACACGCTCCTGCAGCCTGCTACTACAGGGACACTAACGCTAGAAGCTAGGAATGTCTTTGCAAGGTGCGCAAAGGACAAGGGAGAACCTCGACCCTGACTCTAGTATTTCAGTCCCCTGAGCAGATCTGAAGTTCTCCCGCTGTAGAAGCTAACCCATTCCTTTCAAATACAGGCTTCCTAACACAGGGCCAGTTGGCTGCTTGCTCTTCCACGAAGCAGGCTTCCTTAACTTGCAAACTGCAAATTCCGCTTAACAGCCTGGAGGAAAATCGCTTCTTGGAAGATTTTTTTCAGAGGCTGTATCCCCGGAGCTGGGGCCAAGCTAGGGGACCCATACTGACAAGGGAAGGCAAAACCACATCCAATGTCTTTGCTCTGGAGGACAGCTTTGGTGAGCCTAAGTCTTTCAGGAATATTTCTGGCTCCAACAGAGTCAAATTCTGTGTGTGAAGCTGCACAGCCAAAATAGGGGAACAGAGAGCCTGATTCTCTCTGTGTAGCTTTGAAGCTGTCTTTCAAACAACAGCTTGAGAATCCATACAATGCTCTCCCTTACTGCTAAGAGAATTCTCATTGCTGTAGTCCTTGACAGTTTGTAGAAATCCGCACCCTAACCCTTCTCCAAGTAGGCCTGGGTCCTAGCTCGGAATAACAGGCAACGGCGGAGCTGAGGCCAGTAAGGCACAAGTGAGGTCTCACACACTCTTGCAGCCTGATCGTCCAGGAGCAGTAAGGCCTCTTTTTCCCTGTAGGAGGCTCGCTTGCCTTGCCTCCTGTGAACTGCATTTCCCAGCCTGGGCGCAAAGCTGTTCCTGGAGATTTTTTCTCAGGGGCTGTTTCCCTGGAGCTGGGTCGGACCTCGGGGGCCCAACTCACAGGGGAAGACAAAACCACATGGACAGGTCTATGCTCTGTAGGAGAGCTCTAGTGAACCTCATCTCTCAGGAACATTCTTGGCTTCTACAGAGACACCTCTGTGCATGAAGCTACACACCCAACATAGTGGCAAAGGGAGTCTGATTCTCTCCGTGGGTGCTGATGCTTTGTGGCAAAGCACCTGCTAAGAATCCATCCGCATAGGCTTCCCTCACCTTGACAGAGGTCTCATTGCTGTAGTCCTTGGCAGTTTGGAAAGAAGCAGACCCTTACCCTTCACCAAGTAGGCCCTTGTCCCTGTTTGAATGGAAAGGCAGTAGCTGAGCTGAGGCCAGTAAGGCGCCAGTCAAGTCTGACATATTCCCGATGCCTGCTCCTTCATGGAAAATAACGTTAGAATCTGGGAATGTCTTTGCAAGGCTGGCAAAGGGCAACCAGGAACCTCGACCCTGCCTCTGGAATTTCTATCTTCTCAGCACATCTGGCGGTCTCGGTCAGGAGAAACTAACCCATTCCTTGCAAATATAGGCTTCCAAACACAGGCCGGTTGGCTGTCTCTTCTTGCCGAAGGAAGCTTGCTTATCCCACCTCCCGTGAACTCCACTTCCCAGCCTGGGTGATAAGAGGTTCTTGGAGATCTTTTCTCAGAGGCTGTTTCCAAGGAGCAGGGGCTGATCCCAGAGACCCACACGCACAGGGGAAGGGAAAACCGCATGGATAAGTCTTTGCTCTCTAGGAGTGCTCTAGTGAACCTCACTCTATGGAGAATGTTCTTGGCTCCAACGGGGACATCTCTGTGTGGGAAGCTGCATTGCCAACATAGAGACACAGAGACCTGATTCTCTCTGTGCAGCTTTGACGCTGTCGTTCAAACAACAAATTGAGAATCCACACAATGCTCTCCCTTACCACTGAGAGAGTTATCATTGCTGTAGCCCTTCGCAGTTTCTGGAAATCGGCACACAAAGACTTTTCCAAGTAGTCCTGGGTTCAAGTTCAGATGAACATGCAATAGCGGAGCTGAGGCCAGTAAGGCACCAGTCAGGTGTCACACACTCTGGCAGCCTGCTCCTCCAGGGACAGTAAGGCCTCTGTTTCCCTTCAGGAGGCTCGCTTGCCTTACTTCCTGTGAACAGCGTTTCCCAGCCTGGGCGGAAAGCAGTTCCTGGAGATCTTTTCTCAGGGGCTGTTTCCCTGGAGTTGGGGTGGACCTCCGGGACCCAACTCACAGGGGAAGGCAAAACCAAATGGACAGGTCTATGCTCTGTAGGAGATCTCTAGTGAACTGCCGGGGTCCAGCCCCAGCTGATCCAGGGTATTTGAAGCAGAGACGGCGTAGGCGAGGGTCAGGGAACAACTGCTTAATTAAACGTTAATTAAGGATATAAAGAGTAATAAAATGAGGATAGCTCAGTAGGAAAATTCAGTGGAGAAAAGAGGCTGAGTAGCTTGGTTTACGCGGGGGACCAATAAAACTTCAAGACAAGAAGCTTGCACCACTTACGTAGGCCGCAGGCGTCCTTCCGTTCTCCCGAAGGAGAGGAGACACTGAGGCCTCCCCGGTCGGATCTTAGAAGCCCAGGCAAAATTAGTAAGCTTGGTGGGTTCCGCGCTCCAGATGGAGACTCAACCAGAGTGAGAGAGAGAGAGAGACATGGGGAGACCAGTATTTCGAGAAACTGATCACAATTCTTTATTTTCCATGGTCTACTTTTATACACTGAGATGTTATGCAAAAGTCACGTGGGGTCAGCAGTCCTGACTTTTATCAAAGTCAGGTGCTTCATACAAAAGTATACAGAGGTCTTAGGGGTGTTACATCATCTTCTGGCCGGGGGGCCTGCTGACAATTTACGTCCCTCTCCTTGTGACAGCGGCCAGTCAACCAGGACACTTATTTCTCCAGGGGTGATTATTCTTAAAACAGACGCCACCCAAATAAAGTTACATTCCTATAGGGTGAGGGTGTAGTGGGTTTTAGTTAAGGAAAGAATTTACTTAGCCTAAGGTCTAACGTGATTTCTATCAAAGGTTAATACTTATTTCTTCTATATATTCATTAATGTGTATAAGGGCAGGGGATGTGGAGACTTAGCAGTAAACATCAGCTCAACAAATGAAAAACCCTTCACCAATATGATTTCTAATCAGCCCATTATACTTATACTAATAATTTTCTAACTTTTCTAAGGAACCTGTTTTTAGAAGGTTTAAAGCATCTCGTGCCTCTCATGGTTGGGAGGCTGTGAGCAATCACATGTGGCCGGACAAGCCTGTCAGGCAGGCTAGAGAACCTTCAGAGGAGTTTGTAGGTTAAAACACTCTTGTCACACCCAGGGGTTTTTATCAACTGGAGCTCTAGGTTAACTCCTTCTCCGAAAGAGGTGGTGGGGGACAGACCCCCGTAAAGTCAGAGGTGTAGGTGAGAGCACAAAGTAGTAAGGTAGGCAGGCTCTGGTTATGGGGGTAGATGCTCGAGGATTTCCAGGGGGACTCCTGAGGCTCGATCCCGCCTTTGCGTATGTCGAGCCTCCTTCCTCATGACCTTTGCCATGGGCGGAGTGCCTCACTCTGGCCCCCAACAGTGAACCTCCTCTCTCAGGAACATTCTTGGCTCCTATCGAGACACCTCTGTGTGTGTAGCTACACATGCAACGTAGGGGCAAAGGGAGCCAGATTCTTTCCGTGGGGTGCTGATGCTTTGTGGCAAAGCACCTGCTTGAGAATCCATCAGCTTACGCTTCCCTCGCCTTGACAGAGGTCTCATTGCTGTAGCCCTTGGCAGTTTCAAAGAAGAAGACCCTTACCCTTCATAAAGTAGGCCGTTGTCCTAGTTTGAATGGAAAGGCAATAGCTGAGCTGAGGCCAATAAGGAGCCAGTCCCCTCTGACACATTCCCGAAGCCTGCTCCTTCATGGAATATAACTCTAGAATCTTGGAATGTCTTTGCAAGGCTGGCAAAGGGCAGTCAGGAACCAGCACCCTGCCTCTGGAATTACCGACTTCTGAGCAGATCTGGAGGTCTCCTTTAGGAGAAGCTAACCCATTCCTTCCAAATAGAGGCTTCAAAACACAGGCAGGTTGGCTGCCTTTCGTGCCCGAAGGAGGCTTGCTTTTCTGTCCTCCTATGAACCCCAGTTCCCAGCCTCTGGGAAAAGCGTATCTTGAAGACATTTTCTCAGGGGTTGTTTCCACGGAGCTGGGGCCGAGCCCGGGGCCCAAAGGCACAGGGGAAGGCAAGACCACATGGACAGGTCTATGCTCTGTAGCAGACCTCTAGTGAACCTCATCTCTCAGGAGCATTCTTGGCTCCTACAGAGACACCTCTGTGTGTGAAGCTGCGTACCTAACATAGGGGCAGAGAGAGCCTGATTCTCTCTGTACATTTTGACGCTGTCATTCAGAAAACAGCTTGAGAATCCATAAAATGCTCTCCCTTACCACCGAGAGAATTCTCACTGCTGTAGCCCTTGGCACTTTGTAGAAATCTGCACCCAAACGCTTTTCCAAGTAGGCCTGGGTGCTAGCTCGGATGAACAGGCAATGGTGGAGCTGAGGCCAGTAAGGCAACAGTCAGGTTTCACACATTCTGGCAGCCTGCTCCTCCAGGGACTGTAAGGCCTCTTTTACTATGCAGGAGATTCGCTTGCCTTACTTCCTGTGAACAGCATTTCCCAGCCTCGGCGAAGCGGTTCCTGGAGATCTTTTCTCAGGGACAGTTTCCCCGGAGGTGTGGCGGACCTCGGGGACCCAACTCACAGGGGAAGGCAAAACCACATGGACAGGTCTATGCTCTGTAGGAGAGGTTTAGTGAACCTAATCTCTCAGGAACATTCTTGGCTCCTATAGAGACAACTCTGTGTGTGAAGCTACACTCCCAACATTGGTGCACAGGGAGCTTGATTCTCTCCGTGGGGTGCTGATGCTTTGTGGCAAAGCACCTGCTTGAGAATCCATTCTCTTAGGCTTCCCTCACCTTGACAGAGGTCTCATTGCTGTAGCCCTTGGCAGTTTGCAAAGAAGAAGACCCTTACCCTTCATAAAGTAGGGCCTTGTCCTAGTTTGAATGGAAAGGCAATAGCTGAGCTGAGGTCAATAAGGAGCCAGTCCCGTCTGACACATTCCCGAAGCCTGCTACTTCATGGAAAATAACTCTAGAATCTAGGAATATCTTTGCAAGGCTAGCAAAGGGCAGTCAGGAACCAGTACCCTGCCTCTGGAATTACCGACTTCTGAGCAGATCTGGAGGTCTCCTTTAGGAGAAGCTAACCCATTCCTTCCAAATAGAGGCTTCAAAACACAGGCAGGTGGGCTGCCTTTTCGTTCCCTATGGAGGCGTGCTTTTCTCTCCTCCTACGAACCCCGGTTCCCAGACACTGGGAAAAGGGGATCTTGAAGATATTTTCTCAGGGGTTGTTTCCACAGAGCTGGGGCTGAGCCTGGAGACCCAAAGGCACAGGGGAAGGCAAGACGACATGGACAAGCCTTTGCTCTTTAGTATAGCTCTAATGAACCTCACCCTGTCAGGATCTTTCTTGATTCCTACGGAGACACACCTGTGTGTGAAGCTGCGGGCACAGAGAGCCTGATTACCCCTGTGCAGCGCTGAGTCTGGGCGGCTAAACAACAGCTTGGGAATGCAGCCTGGGGCGCTTCCCTTCCCTCGGACAGAGCTCTCCTTGCGGTAGGCCTTGGTAGTTTGCATACAATGGGGCCCTAAGCCCTCTGCAAGTTGGCCTGGCTCCTAGGTCCAAAGGGCAGGCCAGAGCGGAGCTGAGGCTGTCAGGCTCCAGACACATCTCCCATACTCCTACATCCTGCTCCTACCCGGGCGTGAAGGCTAGAAGCTGGGAAGGTACCTGGACCGTGCAGGGGCGGGGCGAACGCGGGCGGCGTGGGGCGGGAGTCGGCTTCTGGCGGGGGTGGGGGCGGGCTTCCCAGTTGTGCTCTCGGAGGTGAACACTGAGGCTGAAAACTTGCCGGGAGCGCACCCGGGACTGGGTAAACCCGGGCTGCGCGGGTCGAGATTCAGATGGCTTTGGGTGGGGGTCGGTCCCAGTTGTTCTCCCGGGGGTCGCCACTGCGGCTGGGAACGCGCTGGGAGCGCGGCAGGGGCGGGGCTAACCCTGGGGGCGCGGGGCGGGGGTCGGCTCATGGGGGGGATGGGGAGGGGTTCACAGTTGCCCTCTAGGGGGTTGCAACTGCGGCTGGGAACGCCCATTTCGTCCGCTCCTGGGTCCCCAAGGATCGCCATCCCGTGGGTGCAGTGGAGGGCTGCGGACCACAGGTAAGGGAACTGGGACTGCGTGGAGCAGGGAACAAAGTATTCCGCCGTCTGTTGGCACATTCTCGGAGCTCCCCAACCTGGCGGTCGCAGAAAGGCCTTCCCTTTGGGGTCAAGGCCTTTACCGCTCCACCCCTCTGCTGAAAAATCTAAGAGTCTGCGCGGTTCTTCCAAGCAGCCTAGTGTCCGCTGGAAGTCCAAGGGACAGAACACTGAACTCTGGCCGGCTGGCCCAGCCCTGCTTCTGGCACTTTGTAAGCCAGCGGGCCCTTGAGCACCTGCTGGGATGGGAAAGGGAAGGGTCCACGGATTGCACCCAAGAAACTTAGTAGGGTGCATGGATTTCAAACCCTGGTGGCCGCCCAGGCAGCAAAGAAGGGGGGAGGGCACCTTGCTGCCCTTTAATGGCAGAATCTGTGGTAGTCCAGCTGCGTGGGCCTTTTCATGAGGACCCTGTGCAATAGAAGTTTGGTGTTTTGGAACTGAATAATTAGAACGTGTAAAAGCTTTAAATTATGTGGTGGTGTAATTAAAAAACAAAACAAAACAAAACCAAGCTCCAAGTGTTTTGCAAATGGAGGTTTAAATATTGAAGGACTGTATTCCTTGCACTGTGGCATTCTATCAAGAAGTGTGCAGGATTTTTTTTTTTTTTTAAGAAATGTGTTCGAAGTGAGGGAAACAGGAAACCCAGAGGTGCCCCTGTATTTTGGGGAAGGCCTTAGGAGGTCACTTGGAAATGCTGCTGGCTGTGCGGGAGGGCGGCAGATGGGCTGTGCAGGCTTGTCCTTTGCATGGATGTTCTTGTGTGTGGAAACCCAGCTCGGAGCCATCTCCTGATGTGTAAGAATTTCGCAGACAAACCTTGAGCTAAGCAATGCATTTTTTCCTAAGAAAATGTTTGTCTTAAGCGATGTAAATATCCTATGTATTTCCGCTAGACTCTGCCTTCAGGTAGGTTCCCCCAAAAGGCTCAGAAGCGATTTGAACAAAACAGCATATTTTCCTCCTAGCTTGTTCTCCTTATCTATGTTAAGGAAATGATATATTTGCCTGCAATACTGCCTTTCTTCAAGATTCATGTCAATCAAGTTTTGGCCCGGGATGACTCACCTGCTGCCAATATTATCTCAATGCATGTCGTGGGGGAAGGGCCTGGTGCCATTCCCTGAAACAGTTCCTTTCTTTCCTTAGCTGACTGCTAGTGCCTGTAGAATATATGGCTAAAGACCAGCAGGGGGTACTCTTACTACCCCCCCCCCACCCTGCCTCGAGTCTAAGTCAGCAGCTTTCTCTATCTCTTTAATACTTTAATAACACTTGATGACACAAAAGCTCTGAGCGATCAAATCATATCAAATCTTCATTTCAGATTGAAGATGCATTCCATGGTATTGCCATCTTAAGTCTTTCCATCGTTATGGAATATCTGTCCATGTATTCAGGATAGTTTTCAGCCAGGGTGTATAATTTCCAGTGTGCCAGTCTTGTCATCCTCGTTACATCCATGGCAAAGTGTTTTATTCATGTTGATATTATTGAAAGGGAATTTTTTAAAATTCCTTTTCAGATTATTATCTGCTAATGTATACAGATAAAACTGTGTAATCATTCATTTTGATCAGTTTGGACAGCTTGATAGTTGTCTTTAATTTCTTTACTTTCTGACACTTTAAGATTATCCTGGGACACATATGTAATGCCTCACCCCTAAATTCAGACATGTGTTCAAAGAACTTCTGTCCTTTTATTTATTTATTTATTCTTTAACATTGAAATCGTTTTGACTATGCTGGGTGTTTGTTGCTAGATGGAAGTTGCTAGGACCTCTGGACTGCAGTCTCTCATCTCTTGCTGACCTCTTGTTGACCTCTGCAGAATCCTGGTAGGTGGGAGCTTGTTAGTTCCTTGTTCCTTATCAGAACCTCCTGTGGTAAGTGTTTTTCTCTTCTCTGTTGCCTGGTAAGGGTGGGTGGTCATGGGCATCCCAAAGTTGGCTAGAAGTCAATTATTTAGGCAGGCTTGTGCATAGATATGGGAGAAGGCAATGGCACCCCACTCCTGGAAAATCCCAAGGACGGAGGAGCCTGGTAGGCTGCAGTCCATGGGGTGGCTAAGAGTCGGACACCACTGAGCGACTTCATTTTCACTTTTCACTTCCATGCATAGGAGGAGGAAATGGCAACCCACTCCAGTGTTCTTGCCCAGAGAACCCCAGGGACTGCGGGGCCTGGTGGGCTGCCATCTATGGCGTGGCACAGGGTCGGCCTCAACTGAACCACTTAGCAGCTGCAGCAGCAGCAGCAGCAGTGCATAGATATCAAAGGGGATGAGAACAGTCAGGTAGGATCACATATGTCACCGTGAAACAATACTTCTCCTCTTAGCCAAAGCTAACAAAAGATTTCTGTTCTAGGTCAACCTAGAAGAGATCACTTAAGAGGTAAAGAAACTTAAACTCCATTAGCAAAGGCAGTTCAACATCTCAAGAAAACTTGTGCTAGGCACAAAACTCTTTTCTGGGGGCCTACTTTCCCTACAACCTCCTTATCCCATTCTGTACCCATTCCTTTGCTTCTCCCGTCCTGAAAATGCCACCTGTAAGACAGAACTACTTCGTTTTCCTTCTTAAAGTGTGATTGCATTCCATACATTCTTGTAATAACAAGTCATACATTTCCCTTCAGCAACCAAGAACTGACTCTTATATTGGCATTTGATAGATTGGTGAGCATACCTATCAGTGATAATAGCGCCCACCCCGCTTCCTGCAAGAACAGAACAAAACAAAACAAAACAAAAAAATTGCTTTCTTACATTTAATATGTTCGGATGGTGCCAGTCACTATTCATGCAGAGTCAAAAATCTCTTTTGTTTCTGTGTAAAAGGGAGGTCCTTTCAAGTCGTGAATGTTTAAGAAGTTTCATTTATTTGGAAGTGACCTAGCTATTCAATACACTGTCGTCACTTAGTTTAGCACCAGGATAGAAACTCAGGTAACCAAAACACCTGGAGGAACGATTGTAAGTTCAGTTCAGTTCAGTTGCTCAGTCGAGTCTGACTCTTTGTGACCCCGTGGCCTGCAGGACGCCAGGCTTCCGTGTCCATCACCAACTCCAGGGGCTTGCTCAAACACATGTCCATCGAGTCAGTGATGCCATCCAACCATCTTATCCTCTGTCATCCCCTTCTCCTCTGCCTTCAATCAAGACTATGAGAGGCGGATATTTTAGAGTATAATTATTGTTAAGAGTTTATCTAAAAGCTCATATCACATTTACATTTTTTACATTGGTTGTTGCTGTTTCCAGGTACTTTCTTGCTGACAAGCTTGTGACAGATATAACAATAGAGCAATTTTTACCTCAAAAGAAACCTAGGCACTATGAACATGTTGTGCTTAATGTTGTTGACTCTTAGACATGTCTATAGTGGAGGAGCAAAACCAAAAATACTAGATATTTAATATTGACTAGTTCCCAGTTCACGGGACTCTGACATTCATTTAGGTCAATGTCTTCTTGTATTTCCAGCAGTTTGATTTGGAAGGGCTGCCTTGTCTTGAGACCATTGAAATCAGAACTCAGAACTTGAGCAATATTATCAAAAAACACAAGGCTCACACTGACACATACCTTAATCCAGACAGACAGACAAGACATCTTCCAGTTTTCCGCCTGAGATTTAAAACATTTCTTTGAGCCATTTTCCTGGGGAGTGGGGGCGGGGGAGTGGGGGTGGCAGCGAGGCAGGCTTGGGTAACAAGCTAATTGTTGGTCATTGCATATGCAAAGAACCAGCTTTCCGGGTTCCAAGGAAAAAAGTTTCCTTGGTACCCAATTTTGTTTGGATCTATAGACTCTCATGGCCCTCCTAGGTCAGGACATCTTTCCTTTCTGTAGTCCTCGTTTTATCCCTAAATCATAGACAGCTTGGATTGTCTCTGTGGGGTGGATGTATTGTCCTCGTGTTTGACCTGGCGGCAGTATCGAGGTCCGAGAGCCTCTCCTGGAACCGGGCGTGGGGATGGGGCTCACCAGGAGCCCCTGGTGGAAGTGGGCAACGTGCCGGGAGTGCGCCAGGGGCGGGGCGATCCCAGGCGGCGCGGGTCGGGGTTCTGGTCGGGAGGGCGTGGGGGGCGGTAACAGTTGTGCTCTCGGGGGTCCCCACTGCAGCTGGAAACGCGCTGGGAGTGCGGCAGGGGCGGGGTGAACCCGGGTGGCGCGGGGCGGGGTTCGGCTCCTGGTGGGGGTGGGGGAGGTCTTCCCAGTTGTGCTCTCGTTGGTGGCCACTGCGGCTGGAAACGCGCCGGGAGCGCACCCGGGGCGGGGTAAACCTGGCTGCGCGAGTCGAGATTTAGATGGCTGTGGGTGGGGGTTCGGTCCCAGTTGTGCTCTCGGGGGTCGCCACTGTGGCTAGGAACGCCCATTTCCTACGCTCCTGTGTCCCCAAGGATCCACATCTAGTGGGTGCAGCGGAGGGCTGCGGGCCACAGGTCAGGGAACTGGGACTGCTTGGAGCAGGGAACAAAGTATTCCGCCGTCTGTTGGCACATTCTCGGAGCTCCCCAACCTGGCGGTTGCAGAAAGGCCTCGCCCTTGGTGTCAAGGCCTTTACCGCTCCACCCCTTTGCTGAAAAATCTCAGTCTGCACGGTTTTCCCAAGCAGCCTAGTGTCCCCTGGAAGTCCAAGGGACAGAACACTGAACTCTGGCCGGCTGGCCCAGCCCTGCTTCTGGCACTTTGTAAGCCAGCGGGCCCTTGAGCACCTGCTGGGATGGGAAAGGGAAGGGTCCACGGATTGCACCCTAGAAACTTAGTAGGGTGCATGGATTTCAAACCCTGGTGGCCGCCCAGGCAGCAAAGAAGGGGGGAGGGCACCTTGCTGCTCTTTCATGGCAGAATCTGTGGCTGTCCTGATGCGTGGGCCTTTTCATGGGGACCTTGTGCAATAAAAGTTTGGTGTTTTGGTACTGAAATAGAAATTGTAAAAAGTTTAAATTATGTGGTGGTGTAATTAAAAAACAAAACAAAACAAAACCAAGCCCCAAGTGTTTGGCACAGGGAGGGTTAAGTATTGAAGGCCTGTTTTCCTTGCACTGTGGCATTCTATCAAGAAGTGTGCAGGATTTTTTTTTTTTTTTTAAGAAAAGTGTTCGAAGTGAGGGAAACAGGAAACCCAGAGGTGCCCCTGTATTTTGGGGAAGGCCTTAGGAGGTCACTTGGAAATGCTGCTGGCTGCGGGGGAGGGGGGCAGATGGGCTGTGCAGGCTTGTCCTTTGCATTCATGTTCTTGTGTGTGGAAACCCAGCTCGGAGCCATCTCCTGATGTGTAAGAATTTCGCAGACAAACCTTGAGCTAAGCAATGCATTTGTTCCTGAGGAAATGTTTGTCTTAAGCGATGTAAATATCCTATGTATATCTGCTGGACTCTGGCTTCAGGTCGGTTCCCCCAATAGGCTCAGAAGTGACTTGAACAAAACAGTATGTTTTCCTCGTACCTTGTTCTCCTAATCTATGTTAAGGAAATGATATATTTGCCTGGAATACTGCCCTTCTTCAAGATTCATGTCAATCAGTTTTTGGCCCAGGATGACTCACCTGCTGCCAATGTGACCTCAAGGCATGTCGTGGGGGAGGGGCCTGGTGCCATTCCCTGAGACAGTGCCTTTCTTTCCTTAGCTGACTGCTAGTGCCTGTAGAATATCTGGCTAGAGCCCAGCAGGGCGTACACCCCGCCTCAAGTCTAAGTCAGCAGCTTTCTCTATCTCATTTATACTTTAATAACAATTGATGACACAAAAGCTCTGAGCGATCAAATCATATCAAATCTTCATTTCAGATTGAAGATGCATTCCATGGTATTGCCATCTTAAGTCTTTCCATTGTTATGGAATACCTGTCCATGTATTCAGGATAGTTTTCAGCCAGGGTGTATAAGTTCCAGTGTGCCAGTCTTGTCATCCTCGTTACATCCATGGCAAAGTGTTGTATTCATGTTGACATTATTGAAAGGGAATTTTTTTAATTCCTTTTCAGATTATTATCTGGTAATATATACAGAAAAAACTGTGTAATCTTTCGTTTTTATCAGTTTGGACAGCTTGATAGTTGTCTTTAATTTCTTTCCTTTCTCATACTTTAAGATTTTCCGGGCACCGTACATGTACTGCCTCACCCCTAATCTCAGTCATGTGTTCAAAGAACTTCTGTCCTTTATTTGTTTACTTATTTTTTGCAACATTGAATTCGTTTTGACTATGCTGGGTCTCTGCTGCAAGATGGAAGTTGCTAGGACCTCTGGACTGCAGTCTTCCATCTCTTACTGACCTCTTGTTGACCTCTGCAGAATCCTGGTTGGCGGGAGCTTGTTAGTTCCTCGTTCCTTACCAGGACCTCCTGTGGTAAGTGTTTTTCTCTTCTCTGTTGCCTTGTAAGGGTGGATGGTCATTGGCATCCCAAAGCTAGCTAGAAGTCAATTATTTAGGCAGGCTTGTGCATAGATATGGGAGAAGGCAATGGCACCCCATTCCAGTACTCTTGCGTGGAAAATCCCATGGATGGAGGAGCCTGGTAGGCTGCAGTCCATGGGGTCGCTAAGAGTCAGACACCACTGAGCGACTTCACGTTCACTTTTCACTTTCATGCATGGGAGGAGGAAATGGCAACCCACTCCATTGTTCTTGCCTAGAGAACCCCAGGAACTGCGGGGCCTCGTGGGCTGCCGTCTATGGGGTCGCACAGAGTCGGACACGACTGAAACGACTTAGCAGCAGCAGCGGCGGCAGCAGCAGCAGAAGCAGTGCATCGATATCAATAGGGCTGCAAACAGTCAGGAAGGATCACATATGTCACCGTGAAACACTACTTCTCCACTTAGCCAAAGCTAACAAAAGATTTCTGTTCTAGGTCAACCTAGAAGAGATCACTTAAGAGGTAAAGAAACTTAAACTCCATTAGCAAAGGCAGTTCGACATCTCAAGAAAACTTGTGCTAGGCACAGAACTCTTTTCTGGGGGTCCACTTTCCCTACAACCTCCTTATCCCATTCTGTACCCATTCCTTTGCTTCTCCCATCCTGAAACGGCCACCTGTAAGACAGAACTACTTTGTTTTCCTTCCTCAAGTGCCATTGCATTCCACATACTTTCTTGTAATAACAAGTCATACATTTCCCTTCAGCAACCAAGAACTGACTTTTATATTGGCATTCGCTATAGCCCGCCCCCCTCCCCCCACCCCCAAGAACAGAAAAAAAAAAACAAAACAAAACAATTGCTTTCGTACATTTAACATGTCAGGATGGTGCCAGACACTATTCATGGAGAGTCAAAAATCTCTTTTGTTTCTGTGTAAAAGGGAGGTCCTTTCAAGTCGTGAATGTTGCAGAACTTTCATTTATTTGGAAATGACCTAGCTATTCAATACACTGTCGTCACAAGGATAGAAACTCGGGTAACCAAAACACTTGGAGAAACGTTTGTTAGTTCAGTTCAGTTCAGTTGCTCAGTCGTGTCTGACTCTTTGGGACCCCGTGGCCTGAAGGACGCCAGGCTTCCGTGTCCGTCACCAGCTCCAGGGGCTTGCTCAAACTCATGTCCATCGAGTCAGTGATGCCATCCAACCATCTTATCCTCTGTCATCCCCTTCTCCTCTGCCTTCAATCAAGACTATGAGAGGCAGATATTTTAGAGTATAATTATTGTAAAGAGTTTGTCTAAAAGCTCATATCACATTTACATTTTTTACTTTTGTTGTTGTCGTTTCCAGGTACTTTCTTGCTGACAAGCTTGTGACAGATATAACAATAGAGCAATTTTTACCTCAAAAGAAACCTAGGCACTATGAACATGTTGTGCTTAATCTTGTTGACTCTTAGACATGTCTATAATGGAGGAGCAAAACCAAAAATACTAGATATTTAATATTGACTACTTCCCAGTTCACGGGACTCTGACATTCATTTAGGTCAATGTTTTCTTGTATTTCCAGCAGTTTGATTTGGAAGGGCTGCCTTGTCTTGAGACCATTGAAATCAGAACACAGAACTTGAGCAATATTATCAGAAAACACAGGGCTCACACTGACACATACCTTAATCCAAACAGACAGACAAGACATCTTCCAGGTTTCCGCCTGAGATTTAAAGTATTTCTTTGAGCCAGCCTTCTGGGGAGTGGGGGGATGGGGGTGGCAGCGAGGCAGGCTTGGGTAACAAGCTAATTGTTGGTCATTGCATATGCAAAGAACCAGCTTTCCGGGTTCCAAGGAAAAAAGTTTCCTTGGTAACCAACTTTGTCTGGTTCTATAGAATATCATGGCCCTCCTAGGTCAGGTCATCTTGCCTTTCTGTAGTCCTCGTTTTATCCCTAAATCATAGACAGCTTGGATTGTCTCTGTGGGGTGTATGTATTGTCCTCATGTTTGACCTGGCGGCAGCAGCGAGGTCCGAGAGCCTCTCCTGGAACCGGGCGTGGGGACGGGGCTCACCAGGAGCCACTGGTGAAGGTGGGCAGCGCCCCTGGAGCGCGGCAGGGTCGGGGCGAACCCGGGTGGTGCAGGGCGGGTGTCGGCTCCTGGCGGGGTTGGGGGAGGGCTTCCCAGTTGTGCTCTCGGAGATGGCCACTGCGGCTGGAAACGCTCTGGGAGCGCACCCAGGGCGGGGTAAACCTGGGCTGCACAGGTCGAGATTCCGCTCGCTGTGGGTGGGTGGTCGGTCCCTGTTGTGCTCCCGGGGGTCGCCAATGTGGCTGGGAACCCGCCGGGAGCCCGGCAGGGCCGGGGCGAAACCTGGCAGCGCGGGGCGGGGTGGGGGGTCCGTTCGCAGCGGGGGTCGGCTCCTGGCGGGGGTGGGGAGGGCTTTCCAGATGTGCTGTTGGGGGTCGCCATTGCGGCTGGGAATGCCCATTTCGTGAACTCCTGGATCCCCAAGGATCGGCATCCATTGGCCACAGCGGAGGGGTGCGGAACACAGGTAAGGGAACGGGGACTGTGTGGAGCAGGGAACCATGTATTCCGCCCTGTGTTGGCACAGTCTCAGAGCTCCCCAACCTGGCGGTCGCAGAAAGGCCTCGTCTTTGGGGTCAAGGCCTTTACCGCTCCACCCCTCTGCTGAAAAACCTCAGAGTCTGCGCGGTTTTCCCAAGCAGCCTAGTGTCCGCTGGAACTCCAAGGGACAGAACCCTGAATTCTGGCCGGCTGGCCCAGCCCTGCTTCTGGCACTTTGTAGGCCAGCGGGCCCTGGAGCACCTGCTAGGATGGGAAAGGGAAGGGTACGCGAATTGCACCCTGGTGACCGCCGAGGCAGCAAAGAAGTGGGGAGGGCACCTTACTCCCCTTTAATGGCAGACAGAATCTGTGGATGTCCTGCTGCGTGGGCCATTTCATGGGGACCTTGTGCAATAAAAGTTTACCGGTGACCTTAGGGAACTTCCCAGTGTGCTTCTGACAGATGAGGGATGCTGTGGAGTTGGCGGGGCCTCTCAGGACTCCGCTGGGTTTGGCGCACTGGAAGAGGGCCTCATCTCCAGGGAAGGCAGGAACCTCAGGCTTCCTCACCGTTTCGGACTCCGACCGCAGGGTCCCTGCAGAGTTGGGACAAGAGAGTCAGGAATCGTCTTGTCTGAGGAAGGGAACTCCGCTTGCCTCTCGAGGTGCTCAGGGGGTCTCAGGCCCCTTGTTGAGCTGTGTGTGGAACCTGCGGGTGTTTCCGGACGATGCACGACAGTGACAGTGCCCCTTCGTGTTGTGCCTTCACCCACTGGCTTGCCTTCGAAAAGGTGTCCGGGCCTCAGGTTCTTTTCAAGAGCAGACAGGGAAATTGGGGTCTTTCGGCATGTGGGACCACCCACGGGGCTAGTCTCAAATTTCCTAGTGAGGCCGGCTTCATCCTGAGGTGTGCCGGGAAGGCCGGGGACCCTTCCAGACAACGCAGAGGGATCGACTCTCCTGTCGCGGTCAGGAGGGGAGAAGGGGCTCGGATGAAGTGGAGCCGGAACCCTCGGTGTTACCCTCGAGAGAAACCGGCGTGTGAGGGACTTTTGGGGGATGCATGAAAGGAGTCAGGTACCGTTTCGCACTTCAGGACAGAACCTAGGACTTCCCTTGAGACGCCTTAGCGGGCAAGGGCCAAATCTTGCGAAGAGGTGGGAACCTCGTGGTGTTTCTCGAGATGCGGCGGGATTCTCGAGTTACGACGGGGATCTTAGGCTTCCTCTTGGGTTGGCCCTGAGAAGCCCAATCTTCCCCTCGAGTTGCCAGGGAAAGCTGGGGGTTGCGCTCGAGTCACTGCAGGGCCGAAGAGACCTCACCTAGGCGTGTGTCCGGGACCTAATATTCCTCTCCAGGGAAGGCAGGGATCTCGGGGTTGCATTCCAGGCTCCCCCGGGGAGTCAGGCCTCGTCTCGAGGGGAAGCCAAGGACTCCGCCCTCCTCTCGAGTTGCGACGCGGGTCTCTGGGAGCCCCCTGAGCGGCCTCAAGGGAGTCCAGCCTCCTCTTCCGTTTGGAGACAGGACCCTGGATTGCTCTCCAGGCCATGCAGGAAAAGAAGGCCCTCAGCTCGCGAGGACGGGGGCGTCTCAGGGGTTTCCTCGAGCTGCGGCGCCCGTGGGGGTTTTCTCCCGAGGCACGACGAGGATCTCAGGGAGCCTCTCGTGCGGCGCCAGGGAAGTCAGGTCTCCATGCGCGTGGCGAGGGGGAGCACGTCCTGGCTCTCGAGTCACGGGAGGGGACAAGGCCCTCGAGACGCGTTGAAGAAGGACTCTCGAGGTCTTTCTCGGGGGGCGGCGGGAAACCCTCGTGTCCCTCGCCTTCTGCCGGGGACCTTAGGGAACTTCCCAGGGTGCCTCTGAGAGGCGAGGGATCCTGTGGAGGTGGCGGGGCCCCTCGGGACTCCGCTGGGTCTGGCGCAACGGAAGAGGTCCTCATCTCGTGGGGAGGCAAGAACCTCAGGCTTCCTCTCCGTTTCGGACTCCGACCGCAGGGTCCCTGCAGAGTTGGGACAGGAGAGTCAGGCCTCGTCTTGTCTGAGGAAGGGAACCCCGCTTGCCTCTCGAGTTGTTCAGAGGGCCACAGGCCCCTCGTCCAGCTGTGTGTGGAACCTGCGGGTGTTTCCGGACGATGCACGGGGGTGTCAGTGCCGCTTCGGGCTGTGCCTTCACCCACAGGGTTGCCTTCGAAGAGGGGTCCGTCATCGGGTTCTTCTCAAGAGCGGACCGGGTAATCGGGCTCGTTCGGCATGTGGCACCACCCACGTGGCTCGTTTCGAATGTCCTCGTGAGACCGGCCTCCTCTTGATGTGCACCGGCAAGTCCGGGAACCCCTTCCAGACCACGCATTGGAATCGACTCTCCTGTCGCGATCAGGAGGGGAGAAGGGGCTCAGGTGAAGCGGTGCCGGGACCCTCGGTGTTCCACTCGAGGGAACCCGGCGTATCGGGGAACTTTTGGGGGTCGCATGAAGGCTGTCAGGTCCCGTTTCGCACTTCAGGGCGGAACAGTGGACTTCCCTTGAGACGCCTTTACGGGCAAGGGCCTCATCTTGCGAAGAGATGGGAACCACGTGGTTTTTCTCGAGTTGCGGCGGGATTCTCGTGTTACGACAGGGGATTACAGGCTTCCTCTTGTGTCGGCCCTGGGTAGCCCAATCTTCTATTCTAGTGGCGAGCGAAAGCTGGGGGTTGCGCTCGAGTCACTGCAGGGCCAAAGAGACCTCATCTAGGCGTGTGTCCAGGACCTAATGCTCCTCTCCAGGGAAGACAAGGATCTCGGGCTTGCATCCCATGCTCCCCCGGGGAGTCAGGCCTAGCCTCGAGGGGAAGCAAAGGACTCCGCTCTCCTCCCGAGTCGCGACGCTGATATCTTGGTGCCCCCTGAGTCGCCTCAAGGGAGTCCAGCCTCCTCTTCACTTTTGAGAGAGGACTCGTGATTGCTCTCCAGGCCAGGCAGAAAAAGAAGGCCCTCACCTCGCGAGGACGGGGGCATCTCAGGGGTTTCCTCGAGCTGCGGCACCCGTGGGGGTTTCCTCCCGAGGCACGACGAGGATCTCAGGGAGCCTCTCGTGCGGCGCCAGGGAAGTCATGTCTCCATGCACGTGGCGAGAAGGAGCGCGTTATTGTTCTCGAGTCATGGGAGGGGACTAGGGCCTCAAGACGCGTTGAAGAAGGACTCTCGATGTCTTTCTCGGGTTGCAGCGGGAAACCCTCGTTTCCCCCGACTTCTGCCGGGGACCTGAGGGAACTTCCCAGGGTGCCTCTGAGAGGTGAGGGATGCTGTGGAGTTGGTGGGGCCTCTCGGGACTCCACTGGGTTTGTCGCAATGGAAGAGGGCCTCATCTCGAGTGGAGGCAGGAACCTCAGGCTTCCTTTCCAATTCTGACTCTGATCGTAGTGTCCCTGCAGAGTTGGGACAGGAGAGTCAGGCTATGTCTTTTCTGAGGAATGGAACTCCGCTTGCCTCTCGAGTTGTTCATGGGGTTTCAGGCCCCTTGTCAAACTGTGTGTGGAATCTGCAGGTTTTTCCAGACGATGCATGGGGGTGTCAGTGACCCTTCGTTTTGTGTCTTCATCCACAGGGTTGCCTTCAAAGAGGTGTCAGGGCATCGTGTTCTTATGAAGAGCGGACCGGGAAATCGGGGTCGTTCAGCATTTGGCACCACCCACGTGGCTAGTCTCGAATTTCCTCATGAAACCGGCCTCAACCTGAGGTGTGCCGCGAAGGTCATGAAACCCTTCCAGACAAAGCAGAGGATTCGACCCTCCTGTGGCGATCAGGTGGGGAGAAGTGGTTCAGATGAAGTGCTGCTGGAAACCTTGGTGTTTCCCTCAAGTGAGACAGGTATGTCGGGTAACTTTTGGGGTCACATAACGCGTTCCAAGTACCGTTTCTCTCTTCAAATTGGAACGTGGGACTTCTCTTGGGGTGCTCCAGAGGGCAAGGGCCTCATCTTGGAATGACTGGGGAACCACTTGGTTTTTCTCTAGTTGCGGTGGGATATTTGAGTTACCACAGGGAATTCATGCTTCCTCTTGTGTTGGCCCACAAAAGTCTTATCTTCCATTCGAGATTCGAGGAAGAGCTGGAGGTGCGCTCTAGTCACTGAAGGCAAAAGAGACCCCACCAAGGCTTGTGTGCAGGACCTAATGTTCATGTCAAGGGGCGACAGGAATCTCGGGGTTGCATTCCAGACTCACCCTGGAGTCAGGCCTCGTCTCGAGGGGAAGCAAAGGACTCTGCTCTCCTCTCGAGTCGGACGGGTATGTCTTGGAGCCCACTGAGTGGCTTAAAGGGAGTCAAACCTCCTCTGGTGTTTGGAGGGAGGACACGGGATTGCTCTCCAGGCAATGCAGGAAATGAAGGCCCTCATCTCCCGATGACTGGGGCATCTCGTAGGTTTTCTCGAGCTGTGGCGCTAGTGTGGGGTTTCTCAGGAAGTAAGACTGGGAGCTCAGTGAGCCTCTCATGTGGTGCCAGGGCAGTCAGGTCTCTATGCACGTGGTGAGAGGGAGCCCGTCATTGTTCTCGAGTCATGGTAGGGGAATTGGGCCTGAAAACGTGTTAAAGAAGGACTCTCGAGGTCTTTCTTGGGTTGCAGCAGGAAACCCTGGGTTCCATCGACTTGTGCCAGTGACCTCAGGAAGCTTCTCAGCGTGCCTCTGAGAAGTCAGGGTCACTGTGGAGTTGGGAGGGGCCTCTCGGAACTCCACTGGGTTTGGTGCAATGGAAGAGGGCCTCATGACAAGTTGAGGCAGGAACCACAGGGTTCCTCTCCTGGCTTCGAATGCGCCGGATCTGACTCGGATCGCAGAGTCCCTGCAGAGTTGGGACAGGAGAGTCAGGCCTCGTCTTGTGTGGAGGAATGGAACTCCGCTTGACTCTCGCGTTGTTCATGGGGTGACAGGCCACTTGTCGATTTGTATGTGGAACTTGCGGGTTTTTCTGGACGATGCACTGGGGTGTCACTGCCCCTTCGTGTTGTGCCTTGTTCCACAGGATTGCCTTCGAGTTGGGTTCTGCCATCGGGTTCTTATCAAGAACGGACCAGGGAATCGGGGTCTTTTGGCATGCCACACCACCCACGAGGCTATGTCTCGAATTTCCTCGTGAGACTGGCCTCATCTTGATGTGCGCCAGGAAGGTCGGGAACGCCTTCCAGACAAAGCAGGGGAATCGAACCTCCTGTCGCGATCAAGAGGGGAGAAGAGTCTCAGATGAAGTGGTGCCAGGAACCTCGGTGTTCTCCTCAAGTGAGACTGGTATGTCGGGGAACTTTTGGGGTCGCATCAAGGGTTCCAAGTAACTTTTCGCTCTTCAATACGGAACGTGGGACTTCTCTTGAGACGCTGTAGCGGGCAAGGGCCTCATCTTTCGATGACGGGGGAACCACGTGGTTTTTCTTGAGTTGGGGCGGGATTCTCGAGTTACAACCGGGAATTCAGGCTTCCTCTTCAACTGGCCCAGGGAAGTCCAGTTTTCATTCGAATTGTGAGTTAGAACTGGGGATTGCTCTCGAGACACTGCAGGGCCAAATAGACCTCATCTAGGCTTGTGTCCAGGACCTAATGTTCCTCTGCTGGGGCGAAAGCGATCTCAGCATTGCATTCTCGACTCACCCGGGGAGTCAGGCCTCGTCTCGAGGGGAAGCCAAGGACACCGCTCTCCTGTCAAGTCGCGACGGGTATATCTTGGAGCTCACTGTGTGGCCTAAAATGAGTCAAGCCTCCTGTGGAGTTTGGAGAGAGGACTCAGGATTGCTCTCCAGGCCATACAGCAAAAGAAGGCCCTCATCTCGTGAGGACTGGGGCGTCTCGTCGGTATTCTCGAGCTGTGGCTCCAGTGTGGTGTTGCTCACGAGGTATAATGGGGAGCTCAGGGAGCCTCTCCTGTGGCGCCAGGGAAGTCAGGTTTCTATGCGCGTGGCTAGGGGGAGCGCGTCATTGCTCTCGAGTCATGGTAGGGAAATCGCACCTCAAGACGCGTTGAAGAAGGACTCTCGAGGTCTTTTACGGGTTGGGGCAGGAAACCCTTGGTTCCCTCGACTTGTGCCGGTGATCTCAGGAAGGTCTAAGGGTGCCTCTGAGAAGTCAGGGATACTGAGCAGTTGGGAGGGGTCTCTCTGGACTCCACTGGGTTCGGTGCAATGGAAGAGGGCCTCATCTCGAGTGGAGGCAGGAAACTCATGTTTCCTCTCCTGACTTCCCCTGGGCCAGATCTGACTCGGATCGCAGTTTCGCTGCAGAGTTCAAACAGGAGAGTCAGGCCTCATCTTGTGTGGAGGAATGGAACTCTGCTTGCCTCTCCAGTTGTTCACGGGGTGACAGGTCACTTCTCGAGCTGTGTGTGGTACCTGCGGGTTTCTCCGGACGATACCCAGGGGTGTCAGTGCCCCTAAGTGTTGTGCCTTCATCAAAAGGGTTATCTTCAAAGAGGTGTCCGGGCATCAGGATCTTATCAAGAGCGGACCGGGAAATCGGGGTCTTTCGGCATGTGTCACCATCCACGTGGCTATGTCTCGAATATCCTCGTGAGACCGGCCTCATCCTGAGATGCACCGGGAAAGGCGGGAACCCCTTCAAGACAAAACAGGGGAATCGACCCTCCTGTCGCGATCAGGATGGGAGAAGGGGCCCAGATGTAGTGGTGCCGGGAACCTCGGTGTTCTCCTCGAGTCAGACTGGTGTGTCGAGGAACTTTTGAGGGCGCATCAAGGGTGCCAATACCGTTTCGCACTTCACGACGGAACGTGGGACTTCTCTTGAGACGCTGTAGGGGGCAAGGGCCTCATCTTGGGATGACGGGGGAACCACGTGGCGTTTCTCGAGTTGTGGCGGGATTCTCGAGTTTCGACGGGGAATACAGTCTTCCTCATGTGTTGGGCCAGGGAAGTCCTATCTTCCATTCGAGTTTAAAGGGAGAGCTGGGGATTGCTCTCGAGTCACTGCAGGGCAAAATAGACCTCATCTAGGCTTGTGTCCAGGACTTAATGTTCGTCCCTAGGGGCGACAGGGATCTTGGGGTTGCATACCAGACTCACCCGGGGAATCAGGCCTCGTCTCGAGGGGAAGCAAAGAACTCCGCTGTCCTTTTGAGTCGCGATGGGTATCTCTTGGAGCCCACTGTGTGCCCTAAAGGGAGTCAAGCCTCCTGTGGTGTTTGGATAGAGGACTCGGGATTCCTCTCCAGGCCATGCAGGAACAGAAGGCCCTCATCTCGCGATGATGGCGGCGTCTCGTGGGTTTTCTAGACTGCCGCGCTAGTGCCGGGTTTCTGACGAGGTACGAGAGGGAGCTCAGGGAGCCTCTCGTGTGGCGCCAGGGAAGTCAGGTCCCCATGAGATGGTTAGGGGGAGCTCGTCATTGCTCTCGAGTCATGGTAGGGTAATCGGGCCTCAAGACGGGTTGAAGAAGGACTCTCGAGGTCTTTCTCGGGTCACTGCATAAAACCCAGGGTTCCCTTGACTTGTGCCTGCGACCTCAGGGAGCTTCTCAGAGTGCCTCTGAGAAGTCAGGGATACTGTGCAGTTTGGAGGGGCCTCTCGAGACTCCTCTGCATTTGGTGGAATGTAAGAGGGACTCATCTCGAGTTGAAGCAGGAACCTCAGTGTTCCTCTCCATTTCTGACTCAGATCGCAAGGTCCCTGCATGTTGGTACAGGAGAGTCAGGCCTCGTCTTTTCTGGAGGATGGGACTCCTCTTGCCTCTCGAGTTGTTCTCGAGGTGACAGGCCACTTGTCGAGCTGTGTGTGTAACCTGCCCGTTTTTCCGGATGATGCTCAGGTGTGTTAGTGCCCCTTCGTGTTGTACCTTCATACTCAAGGCTGCCTTCCAAGAGGTGTCCGAGCATCGGATTCTTATCAAGAGCGGACCGGGAAATTGGAGTCTTTCAGCAAGTGGCACCGCCCACAAAGCTACGTATCGAATTTCCCCATGAGACCGGCCTCATCCTGAGTTGTGCAGGGAAGGTCGGGCCCCCTTGCAGACAAAGCAGGGGAATCGACCCACCGGTCACGATCAGGAGGGGAGAAGGGGCTTAAATGAAGTGGTGCCGGGAACCTCGGTGTTCCCCTTGAGTGAGACCGGCGTGTTGGGGGACTTTTGGGGTCGCATCAAGGGTGCCAAGTACCGTTTCGCATTTCAAGACGGAACCTGGGACATCTTTTGAAACGCTGTAGCGGGCAAGGGCCTCATCTTGCGATGACGTGAGAACCACGTGGTTTTGCTCGAGTTGCGGCGGGATTCTCGAGTTATGACCGGGAATTTAGGCTTCCTCTTGTGTTGGCCCAGGAAGTCCAATCTTCCATTCAACTTGTCCGAGAGAGCTGGGGGTTGCTCTCGAGTCACTTCAGGGCAAAGAGTCCTCATCTAGGCTTGGGTCCAGGACGTAATGTTCCTCTCCATGGGCGACAGGGATATCAGGGTCGCATTCCAGTCTCACCCGGTGGGTCACGCCTCATCTCGAGAAGAAGCAAAGGACTCCACTATCCTCTCGAGTCGGGACGCGTAACTCTTGGAGCCCAATGAGTGGCCTAAAGGGAGTCAAGCGTCCTGTGTAGCTTGGACAGAAGGTTCACGCTTGATCTGCATACCATGCAGTTAAAGATGGCCCTCCTCTCGTGATGACGGGGGCGTCTCATGGGTTTTCTCGAGCTGCGGCGCCAGTGTGGGGTTTCTCACGAGATATGATGGGGAGTTCAGGGAGTCTCTCGTGCTGTGGCAGAGAAGCCTGACTCCATGCGTGTGGCCAGGCAGATCGCGTCATTGCTCTCGAGTCATGGGAGGGACTAGGGCCTCAAGAGGCATTTAAGAAGGACTCTCAAGGTCTTTCTTGGGTTGGGGCGGGAAACACTCGTTTCCCTCGACCTCTACAGGGGACCTTAGGGAACTTCCCAGGTGCCTCTGAGAGGTGAGGGATACTGAGGAGTTAGAGGGGCCTCTCGGGACTCCACTAGGTTTGACGAAATGAAAGAGGGCCTCATCTCGATTGGAGGCAGGAACCTCAGGCTTCCTCTCCATTTCTGACTCCGACCGCAGGGTCCCTGCAGAGTTGGGACAGGAGAGTCAGGCCTCGTCTTGTCTGAGTAACGGAACTCTGCTTGCCTCTCGAGTCGTTCAGGGGGTCTCAGGGCCCTTGACAAGCTGTGTGTGGAACCTGCGGGTGTTTCCAGAAGATGCATGGGGGTGTCAGTGCCCCTTCGATTTGTGCCTTCCCCCACAGGGTTGCCTTCAAAGAGGTGTCCGGGCATCGGGTTCATTTCAAGAGCGGACCGGGAAATCGGGGTCATTCTGCATGTGGCACCACCAACGTGGCTCATCTCGAATTTCCTCGTGAGACCAGCATCATCCTGAGGTGCGCCGGGAAGGCCGGGAACCCCTTCCACACAAAGTAGGGGAATGGATTCTCCTGTCGCGATCAGGAGGGGAGATGGGGCTCAGATAAAGTGGTGCCGGGACCCTCGGTGTTCCACTCGAGGGAACCCGGCATTTCAGGGAACTTTAGGGGTCGCATCAAGGGAGCCAAGTACCGTTTCCCACTTCAGGACGGAACATGGGACTTCCCTGGAGACGCTGTAGCGGGCAAGGGCCTCATCCTGTGAAGACGTTGGAACCACGTCTTTTTTCTTGAGTTGCATCGGGATTCTCGAAAACGACAGGAATTTCAGGTCTCTCTTTGGTTGGCTCTGGGAAGCCCAATCTTCAATTCGAGTTGCGATGGAAAGCTGGGGGTTCTGCTCGAGTCACTACAGGGCCAAAGAGACCTCATCGAGGCGTGTGTCCAGGACCTAATATTCCTCTCAAGGGAAGACAGGGATCCCGGGTTTCCATTCCAGACTCCCCCGGGGAGTCAGGACTCGCCTGGAGGGGAAGCAAAGGACTCCGCTTTCCTCTCAAGTCGCGACACGGATCTCTTGGAGCCCACTGAGTGGACTAAAGGGTGTCGAGCCTCCTCTTCAGTTTGGAGAGAGGACTCGGGATTGCTCTCCAGGCCAGGCAGGAAAAGAAGGCCCTCATCTCGCGATGACGGGGGCGTCTCATGGGTTTCCTCAGGCTGCTGCACCCATGGGGGTTTTCTCACGAGGCATGATGAGGACCTCAGGGAGCCTCTCGTGCGGCGCCAGGCAAGTCAGGTCTCCATGCGCATGGCGAGGGGGAGCTGGTCATCACTCTCGAGTCATGGGAAGCGGCTAGGTCGTCAAGAGGCGTTGAAGAAGGACTCTCGAAGTCTTTCTCGGGTTGCGGCGGGAAACCCTCGTTTCCCTCGACTTCTGCAGGGGACCTTAGGGAACTTCCCAGGGTGCCTCTGAGAGGTGAGGGATGCTGTGTAGTTGGCAGGGCCTCTCGGGACTCTGCTGGGTTCGGCGCAATGGAAGAGGGCCTCATCTCGAGGGGAGGCAGGAACCTCAGGCTTCCTCTCGGTTTCGGACTCCGACTGCACGGTCCCTGCAGTGTTGGGACAGGAGAGTCATGCCTCGTCTTGTCTGAGGAATGGAATTCTGGTTGCCTCTCGAGTTGTTCCGGGAGTCTCAGGCCCCTTGTCGAGCTGTGTGTAGACCCTGCGGGTTTTTCCAGATGATGCACGGGGGTGTCAGTTCCCCTTCGTGTTGTGCCTTCACCCACAGGGTTGCCTTCAAAGAGGTGTCCGGGTATCGGGTTCTTATCAAGAGCCGACCGGAAAATCGGGGTCGTTCGGCACGTGGCACCTCACACGTGGCTAGTCTCGAATTTCCTCCTGAGACCGGCCTCATCCTGAGGTGCGCCAGGAAGGCCGGGAACCCCTTCCAGACCACGCAGGGGAATCGACTCTCCTGTCGCGATCAGGAGGGGAGAAGGGGCTCAGATGAAGTGGTGCCGGGACCCTCGGTGTTCCCCTCGAGGGAACCCAGCGTGTCGGGGAACTTTTGCGGTCGCATCAAGGGTGTCAAGTACCGTTTCGCACTTAAGGACGGAACATGGGACTTCCCTGGAGACACCGGGAACTTCGGTGTTCCCCTGGAGTGAGACCGGTATGTTGGGGAACTTTGGGGTCGCATCAAGGGTGCCAAGTAGCATTTCGAACTTTAAGATGGAACGTGGGACTTCTCTTGAGACTCTAGCTGGCAAGGGCCTCATATTGCGATGAAGGGGGAACCACATGGCTTTTAAGACTTGAGGCTGAATTCTCGAATTACGATGGGAAATTCAGACTTCCTCTTGTGTTGACCGTGGGAAGTCCAATCTTCCATTCAAATTGTGAGGGAGAGATGGAGGTTGCTCTCGAGTCACTGTAGGGCAAAATAGACCTCATCTAGGCTTGTGTCTAGGACATAATGTTCCACTCCAGGGGCGACAGGGACTCGGGGTTGCATTCCAAACTCACCCGGGGAGTCAGCCTCGTCTCCAGGGAAGCAAAGGACTCCGCTCTCCTCTCGAGTCGCACCGGGTATTTCTTGGACCCAACTGAGTGGCCTAAAGGGAGTCAATACTCCTGTGAAGTTTGGAGAGAGGACCAGGAATTGCTCTCCAGGTCAGGCAGGAAAAGAAGGCCCCCATCTCTCCTTGACGGGGGCATCGTGTGGTTTTTCTCGAACTGCGGCGCCAGTGTGGGTTTTCTCACGAGGTACGATGGGGTACTCAGGGAGCCTCTTGTGTGGTACTAGGGAAGTCAGTTTTCCTGCTTGTGGCGAGGGGAGCACGTCCTTGCTCTGGAGTCATGGTAGGGGAATCGGGCATCAAGAGACGTTGAAAAAGGACTCTCCAAGTCTTTCTCGGGTTACTTCAGGAAACTCTGGGTTCCCTTCACTTGTGCCAGTGACCTAAGGTAGCTTCTCAGGGAGCCTCTGAGAATTCAGGGATACTGTGGTGTTGGGAGGGGCCTCTCGGGACACCACTGAGTTTGGTTCAATGGAAGAGGGCCTCTTCTCTAGTTGAAGCAGGAACCTCAGGGTTCCTCTCCATTTCTGACTCCAATTGCAGGGTCCCTGAAGAATTGGGACAGGAGAGTAAGGCCTCGTCTTGTGTGAAGGAATGCAACTTCACTTGCCTCTCGAGTTGTTCACGAGGTGACAGTCCACATTTGGAGCTGTGAGTGGAATCTGCGGGTTTTTCCAGACGATGCATGGGGATGTCAGTGTCCCTTCGTGTTGTGCCTTCATCCACAGGGTTGCCTTCGAAGAGATGTCAGGGCGTCAGGTTCTTATCTAGAGTGGACCGGGAATTCGGGATCTTTCAGCATATGGCACCAACCATGAGGCTACTTTTCGAATTTCCTCATGAGACCGGCCTCATCCGGAGGTTCGTGGGGAACGTCGGGAACCCCTTGGAGACAAAACATGGGAATCGACCCTTCTGTCGCAATCAGGAGGGTTGAAGGGGCTCACAGGAAGTGGTGCCGTGAACTTTGGTATTTCCCTCGAGTGAGACCGGTATGTCAGGGAACTTTGGGGGTCGCATCCAGGGTGCCAAGTACCGTTTTGTACTTCAGGATGGAACGTGGGACTTCTCTTGATACGCTGTAGCGGCCAAGGGCCTCATTTTGCGATGACGGGGGAGCCACGTGGTTTTCTCGAGTTGCGGCGGGATTCTCGAGTTACGACGGGGATTTCAGGCTTCCTCTTGTGTTGGGCCAGGGAAGTCCAATCATCCATTCGAGTTGCGAGGGAGAGCTGGGGGTTGCGCTCGAGTCACTGCAGGGCAAAGGAGACCTCATCTAGGCTTGTGTCCAGGACCTAATGTTCCTCTCCAAGGGCCACAGGGATCTCAGGTTTGCATTCCAGACTCACCCAGGGAGTCAGGCCTCATGTCGAAGGGAAGCATAGGACTCCGCTCTCCTTTCGAGTTGCGACGGGCACCTCTTGGAGCCCACTTTGTGGCCTAAAGGGAGTCAAGCCTCCTGTGAAGTTTGGAGAGAGGACTTGGGACTGCTCTCCAGGCCATGCAGGAAAAGATGGCCCTCATCTCGCGATGACGGAGGGATCTTGTGGGTTTTCTCGAGCTGCGGCGCCAGTGTGGGGTTTCACACGAGGTACGACGGGGAGCTCAGGGAGCCTCTCGTGTGGCGCCAGGGAAGTCAGGTCTCCATGCGCGTGGCGAGGGGGAGCGCGTCCTGGCTCTCGAGTCACGGGAGGGGACTAGGGCCTCGAGACGCGTTGAAGAAGGACTCTCGAGGTCTTTCTCGGGGGGCGGCAGGAAACCCTCGTGTCCCTTGCCTTCTGCCGGGGACCTTAGGGAACTTCCCAGGGTGCCTCTGAGAGGCGAGGGATCCTGTGGAGGTGGCGGGGCCCCTCGGGACTCCGCTGGGTCTGGCGCAACTGAAGAGGGCCTCACCTCGAGGGGAGGCAGGAACCTCAGGCTTCCTCTCCGTTTCGGACTCCGCCCGCAGGGTCCCTGCAGAGTTGGGACAGGAGAGTCAGGCCTCGTCTTGTCTGAGGAAGGGAACCCCGCTGGCCTCTCGAGTTGCTCAGGGGGTCCCAGGCCCCTGGTCGAGCTGTGTGTGGAACCGCGGGGCTTTGCGGACGATGCACGGGGGTGACAGTGCCCCTACGTATTGTGCCTTCACCCACAGGGTTGCCTTCGTAGAGGGGTCCGGGCCTCGGGTCCTTCTCAAGGGTGGACCGGGGAATCGGGGGCATTCGGCATGTGGCCCCACCCACGTGGCTCGTCTCGAATTTCCTCGTGAGACCGGCCTCCTCCTGAGGTGCGCCGGGAAGGCCGGGAACCCCTTCCAGACCACGCAGGGGAATCGCCTCTCCTGTCGCGATCAGGAGGGGAGAAGGGGCTCCGAGGAAGCGGGGCCGGGACCCTCGGTGTTCCCCTCGAGGGAACCCGGCGTGTCGGGGGACTTTTGGGGGTCGCAGGAAGGCTGTCAGGGACCGTTTCGCCCATCAGGGCGGAACAGGGGACTTCCCTTGAGACGCCGTGGCGGGCAAGGGCCTCATCTTGCCAAGAGGTGGGAACCACGTGGTTTTTCTCGAGTTGCGGCGGGATTCTCGAGTTACGACGGGGATCTCAGCCTTCCCCTTGGGTTGGCCCTGGGAAGCCCAATCTTTCCCTCGGGTTGCGAGGGAAAGCTGGTGGTTGCGCTCGAGTCACTGCAGGGCCGAAGAGACCTCACCTAGGCGTGTGTCCGGGACCTAATATTCCTCTCCAGGGAAGGCAGGGATCTCGGGGTTGCATTCCAGGCTCCCCCGGGGAGTCAGGCCTCGTCTCGAGGGGAAGCCAAGGACTCCGCTCTCCTCTCGAGTCGCGACGCGGGTCTCTTGTAGCCCCCTGAGCGGCCTCAAGGGAGTCCAGCCTCCTCTTCCGTTTGGAGAGAGGACCCGGGATTGCTCTCCAGGCCATGCAGGAAAAGAAGGCCCTCAGCTCGCGAGGACGGGGGCGTCTCAGCGGTTTCCTCGAGCTGCGGCGCCCGTGGGGGTTTTCTCCCGAGGCATGACGAGGATCTCAGGGAGCCTCTCGTGCGGCGCCAGGGAAGTCAGGTCTCCATGCGCATGGTGAGGGGGAGCGCGTCCTGGCTCTCGAGTCACGGGAGGGGACTAGAGCCTCGAGACGCGTTGAAGAAGGACTCTCGATTTCTTTCTCGGGGGGCGGCGGGAAACCCTCGTGTCCCTCGCCTTCTGCCGGGGACCTTAGGGAACTTCCCTGGGTGCCTCTGAGAGGCGAGGGATCCTGTGGAGGTGGCGGGGCCCCTCGGGACTCCGCTGGGTCTGGCGCAACGGAAGAGGGCCTCACCTCAAGGGGAGGCAGGAACCTCAGGCTTCCTCTCCGTTTCGGACTCCGACCGCAGGGTCCCTGCAGAGTTGGGACAGGAGAGTCAGGCCTCGTCTTGCCTGAGGAAGGGAACCCCGCTGGACTCTCGAGTTGCTCAGGGGGCCTCAGGCCCCTCGTCGAGCTGTGTGTGGCAACCGCGGGTCTTTGCGGACGATGCACGGGGGTGGCAGTGTCCCTTCGTGTTGTGCCTTCACCCACAGGGTTGCCTTCGAAGAGGGGTCCGGGCCTCGGGTCCTTCTCAAGGGCGCACCGGGGAATCGGGGGCGTTCGGCATGTGGCCCCACCCACGTGGCTCGTCTCGAATTTCCTCGTGAGACCGGCCTCCTCCTGAGGTGCGCCGGGAAGGCCGGGAACCCCTTCCAGACCACGCAGGGGAATCGCCTCTCCTGTCGCGATCAGGAGGGGAGAAGGGGCTCAGAGGAAGCGGTTCCGGGACCCTCGGTGTTCCCCTCGAGGGAACCCGGCGTGTCGGGGGACTTTTGGGGGTCGCAGGAAGGCTGTCAGGGACCGTTTCGCCCTTCAGGGCGGAACAGGGGACTTCCCTTGAGACGCCGTGGTGGGCAAGGGCCTCATCTTGCCAAGAGGTGGGAACCACGTGGTTTTTCTCGAGTTGCGGCGGGATTCTCGAGTTACGACGGGGATCTCAGCCTTCCCCTTGGGTTGGCCCTGGGAAGCCCAATCTTCCCCTCGGGTTGCGAGGGAAAGCTGGGGGTTGCGCTCGAGTCAACGCAGGGTCGAAGAGACCTCACCTAGGCGTGTGTCCGGGACCTAATATTCCTCTGCAGGGAAGGCAGGGATCTCGGGGTTGCATTCCAGGCTCCCCCAGGGAGTCAGGCCTCGTCTCGAGGGGAAGCCAAGGACTCCGCTCTCCTCTCGAGTCGCGACGCGGGTCTCTTGGAGCCCCCTGAGCGGCCTCAAGGGAGTCCAGCCTCCTCTTCCGTTTGGAGAGAGGACCCGGGATTGTCTCCAGGCCATGCAGGAAACGAAGGCCCTCAGCTCGCGAGGACGGGGGCGTCTCAGGGGTTTCCTCGAGCTACGGCGCCCGTGGGGGTTTTCTCCCGAGGCACGACGAGGATCTCAGGGAGCCTCTCGTGCGGCGCCAGGGAAGTCAGGTCTCCATGCGCGTGGCGAGGGGGAGCGCGTCCTGGCTCTCGAGTCACGGGAGGGGACTAGGGCCTCGAGACGCGTTGAAGAAGGACTCTCGAGGTCTTTCTCGGGGGGCGGCGGGAAACCCTCGTGTCCCTCGCCTTCTGACGGGGATCTTCGGGAACTTCCCAGGGTGCCTCTGAGAGGCGAGGGATCCTGTGGAGGTGGCGGGGCCCCTCGGGACTCCGCTGGGTCTGGCGAAACGGAAGAGGGCCTCACCTCGAGGGGAGGCAGGAACCTCAGGCTTCCTCTCCGTTTCGGACTCCGACCTCAGGGTCCCTGCAGAGTTGGGACAGGAGAGTCAGGCCTCGTCTTGTCTGAGGAAGGGAACCCCGCTGGCCTCTCGAGTTGCTCAGGGGGTCTCGGGCCCCTTGTCGAGCTGTGTGTGGAACCCGCGGGTCTTTGCGGACGATGCACGGGGGTGGCAGTGCCCCTTCGCGTTGTGCCTTCCCCCACAGGGTTGCCTTCGAAGAGGGGTCCGGGCCTCGGGTCTTTCTCAAGGGCGGACCGGGGAATCGGGGGCGTTCGGCATGTGGCCCCACCCACGTGGCTCGTCTCGAATTTCCTCGTGAGACCGGCATCACCCTGAGGTGCGCCGGGAAGGCCGGGAACCCCTTCCAGACCACGCAGGGGAATCGCCTCTCCTGTCGCGATCAGGAGGGGAGAAGGGGCTCAGAGGAAGCGGTGCTGGGACCCTCGGTGTTCCCTTCGAGGGAACCTGGCGTGTCGAGGGATTTTTGGGGGTCGCAGGAAGGCTGTCAGGGACCGTTTCGCCCTTCAGGGCGGAACAGGGGACTTCCCTTGAGACGCCGTGGCGGGCAAGGGCCTCATCTTGCCAAGAGGTGGGAACCACGTGGTTTTTCTCGAGTTGCGGCGGGATTCTCGAGTTACGACGGGGATCTCAGCCTTCCCCTTGGGTTGGCCCTGGGAAGCCCAATCTTTCCCTCGGGTTGCGAGGGAAAGCTGGTGGTTGCGCTCGAGTCACTGCAGGGCCGAAGAGACCTCACCTAGGCGTGTGTCCGGGACCTAATATTCCTCTCCAGGGAAGGCAGGGATCTCGGGGTTGCATTCCAGGCTCCCCCGGGGAGTCAGGCCTCGTCTCGAGGGGAAGCCAAGGACTCCGCTCTCCTCTCGAGTCGCGACGCGGGTCTCTTGTAGCCCCCTGAGCGGCCTCAAGGGAGTCCAGCCTCCTCTTCCGTTTGGAGAGAGGACCCGGGATTGCTCTCCAGGCCATGCAGGAAAAGAAGGCCCTCAGCTCGCGAGGACGGGGGCGTCTCAGCGGTTTCCTCGAGCTGCGGCGCCCGTGGGGGTTTTCTCCCGAGGCATGACGAGGATCTCAGGGAGCCTCTCGTGCGGCGCCAGGGAAGTCAGGTCTCCATGCGCATGGCGAGGGGGAGCGCGTCCTGGCTCTCGAGTCACGGGAGGGGACTAGAGCCTCGAGACGCGTTGAAGAAGGACTCTCGATTTCTTTCTCGGGGGGCGGCGGGAAACCCTCGTGTCCCTCGCCTTCTGCCGGGGACTTTAGGGAACTTCCCTGGGTGCCTCTGAGAGGCGAGGGATCCTGTGGAGGTGGCGGGGCCCCTCGGGACTCCGCTGGGTCTGGCGCAACGGAAGAGGGCCTCACCTCAAGGGGAGGCAGGAACCTCAGGCTTCCTCTCCGTTTCGGACTCCGACCGCAGGGTCCCTGCAGAGTTGGGACAGGAGAGTCAGGCCTCGTCTTGCCTGAGGAAGGGAACCCCGCTGGACTCTCGAGTTGCTCAGGGGGCCTCAGGCCCCTCGTCGAGCTGTGTGTGGCACCCGCGGGTCTTTGCGGACGATGCACGGGGGTGGCAGTGTCCCTTCGTGTTGTGCCTTCACCCACAGGGTTGCCTTCGAAGAGGGGTCCGG
Source organism: Bubalus kerabau (assembly GCF_029407905.1). Classification (NCBI taxonomy): domain Eukaryota; kingdom Metazoa; phylum Chordata; class Mammalia; order Artiodactyla; family Bovidae; genus Bubalus; species Bubalus kerabau. The sequence continues at coordinate 761,639 of NW_026577938.1, forward strand.
GCCTCGGGTCCTTCTCAAGGGCGCACCGGGGAATCGGGGGCGTTCGGCATGTGGCCCCACCCACGTGGCTCGTCTCGAATTTCCTCGTGAGACCGGCCTCCTCCTGAGGTGCGCCGGGAAGGCCGGGAACCCCTTCCAGACCACGCAGGGGAATCGCCTCTCCTGTCGCGATCAGGAGGGGAGAAGGGGCTCAGAGGAAGCGGTGCCGGGACCCTCGGTGTTCCCCTCGAGGGAACCCGGCGTGTCGGGGGACTTTTGGGGGTCGCAGGAAGGCTGTCAGGGACCGTTTCGCCCTTCAGGGCGGAACAGGGGACTTCCCTTGAGACGCCGTGGTGGGCAAGGGCCTCATCTTGCCAAGAGGTGGGAACCACGTGGTTTTTCTCGAGTTGCGGCGGGATTCTCGAGTTACGACGGGGATTTCAGCCTTCCCCTTGGGTTGGCCCTGGGAAGCCCAATCTTCCCCTCGGGTTGCGAGGGAAAGCTGGGGGTTGCGCTCGAGTCAACGCAGGGTCGAAGAGACCTCACCTAGGCGTGTGTCCGGGACCTAATATTCCTCTGCAGGGAAGGCAGGGATCTCGGGGTTGCATTCCAGGCTCCCCCAGGGAGTCAGGCCTCGTCTCGAGGGGAAGCCAAGGACTCCGCTCTCCTCTCGAGTCGCGACGCGGGTCTCTTGGAGCCCCCTGAGCGGCCTCAAGGGAGTCCAGCCTCCTCTTCCGTTTGGAGAGAGGACCCGGGATTGCTCTCCAGGCCATGCAGGAAACGAAGGCCCTCAGCTCGCGAGGACGGGGGCGTCTCAGGGGTTTCCTCGAGCTACGGCGCCCGTGGGGGTTTTCTCCCGAGGCACGACGAGGATCTCAGGGAGCCTCTCGTGCGGCGCCAGGGAAGTCAGGTCTCCATGCGCGTGGCGAGGGGGAGCGCGTCCTGGCTCTCGAGTCACGGGAGGGGACTAGGGCCTCGAGACGCGTTGAAGAAGGACTCTCGAGGTCTTTCTCGGGGGGCGGCGGGAAACCCTCGTGTCCCTCGCCTTCTGACGGGGATCTTCGGGAACTTCCCAGGGTGCCTCTGAGAGGCGAGGGATCCTGTGGAGGTGGCGGGGCCCCTCGGGACTCCGCTGGGTCTGGCGCAACGGAAGAGGGCCTCACCTCGAGGGGAGGCAGGAACCTCAGGCTTCCTCTCCGTTTCGGACTCCGACCTCAGGGTCCCTGCAGAGTTGGGACAGGAGAGTCAGGCCTCGTCTTGTCTGAGGAAGGGAACCCCGCTGGCCTCTCGAGTTGCTCAGGGGGTCTCGGGCCCCTTGTCGAGCTGTGTGTGGAACCCGCGGGTCTTTGCGGACGATGCACGGGGGTGGCAGTGCCCCTTCGCGTTGTGCCTTCCCCCACAGGGTTGCCTTCGAAGAGGGGTCCGGGCCTCGGGTCTTTCTCAAGGGCGGACCGGGGAATCGGGGGCGTTCGGCATGTGGCCCCACCCACGTGGCTCGTCTCGAATTTCCTCGTGAGACCGGCATCACCCTGAGGTGCGCCGGGAAGGCCGGGAACCCCTTCCAGACCACGCAGGGGAATCGCCTCTCCTGTCGCGATCAGGAGGGGAGAAGGGGCTCAGAGGAAGCGGTGCTGGGACCCTCGGTGTTCCCCTCGAGGGAACCTGGCGTGTCGAGGGATTTTTGGGGGTCGCAGGAAGGCTGTCAGGGACCGTTTCGCCCTTCAGGGCGGAACAGGGGACTTCCCTTGAGACGCCGTGGCGGGCAAGGGCCTCATCTTGCCAAGAGGTGGGAACCACGTGGTTTTTCTCGAGTTGCGGCGGGATTCTCGAGTTACGACGGGGATCTCAGCCTTCCCCTTGGGTTGGCCCTGGGAAGCCCAATCTTCCCCTCGGGTTGCGAGGGAAAGCTGGGGGTTGCGCGCGAGTCAGCGCGGGGCCGAAGAGACCTCACCTAGGCGTGTGTCCGGGACCTAATATTCCTCTGCAGGGAAGGCAGGGATCTCGGGGTTGCATTCCAGGCTCCCCCGGGGAGTCAGGCCTCGTCTCGAGGGGAAGCCAAGGACTCCGCTCTCCTCTCGAGTCGCGACGCGGGTCTCTTGGAGCCCCCTGAGCGGCCTCAAGGGAGTCCAGCCTCCTCTTCCGTTTGGAGAGAGGACCCGGGATTGCTCTCCAGGCCATGCAGGAAAACAAGGCCCTCAGCTCGCGAGGACGGGGCGTCTCAGGGGTTTCCTTGAGCTACGGCGCCCGTGGGGGTTTTCTCCCGAGGCACGACGAGGATCTCAGGGAGCCTCTCGTGCGGCGCCAGGGAAGTCAGGTCTCCATGCGCGTGGCGAGGGGGAGCGCGTCCTGGCTCTCGAGTCACGGGAGGGGACTAGGGCCTCGAGACGCGTTGAAGAAGGACTCTCGAGGTCTTTCTCGGGGGGCGGCGGGAAACCCTCGTGTCCCTCGCCTTCTGCCGGGGACCTTAGGGAACTTCCCAGGGTGCCTCTGAGAGGCGAGGGATCCTGTGGAGGTGGCGGGGCCCCTCGGGACTCCGCTGGGTCTGGCGCAACGGAAGAGGGCCTCACATTGAGGGGAGGCAGGAATCTCAGGCTTCCTCTCCGTTTCGGACTCCGACCGCAGGGTCCCTGCAGAGTTGGGACAGGAGAGTCAGGCCTCGTCTTGTCTGAGGAAGGGAACCCCGCTGGCCTCTCGAGTTGCTCAGGGGGTCTCAGGCCCCTCGTCGAGCTGTGTGTGGAACCCGCGGGTCTTTGCGGACGATGCACGGGGGTGGCAGTGCCCCTTCGTGTTGTGCCTTCACCCACAGGGTTGACTTCGAAGAGGGGTCCGGGCCTCGGGTCCTTCTCAAGGGCGGACCGGGGAATCGGGGGCGTTCGGCATGTGGCCCCACCCACGTGGCTCGTCTCGAATTTCCTCGTGAGACCGGCCTCCTCCTGAGGTGCGCCGGGAAGGCCGGGAACCCCTTCCAGACCACGCAGGGGAATCGCCTCTCCTGTCGCGATCAGGAGGGGAGAAGGGGCTCCGAGGAAGCGGGGCCGGGACCCTCGGTGTTCCCCTCGGGGGAACCCGGCGTGTCTGGGGACTCTTGGGGGTCGCAGCAAGGCTGTCAGGGACCGTATCGCCCTTCAGGGCGGAACAGGGGACTTCCCCTAAGACGCCGTCGCGGGCAAGGGCCTCATCTTGCCAAGAGGTGGGAACCACGTGGTTTTTCTCGAGTTGCGGCGGGATTCTCGAGTTATGACGGGGATCTCAGCCTTCCCCTTGGGTTGGCCCTGGGAAGCCCAATCCTCCACTCGGGTTGCGAGGGAAAGCTGGGGGTTGCGCTCTAGTCACTGCAGGGCCGAAGAGACCTCACCTAGGCGTGTGTCCGGGACATAATATTCCTCTCCAGGGAAGGCAGGGATCTCGGGGTTGCATTCCAGGCTCCCCCGGGGAGTCAGGCCTCGTCTCGAGGGGAAGCCAAGGACTCTGCCCTCCTCTCGAGTCGCGACGCGGGTCTCTTGGAGTCCCCTGAGCGGCCTCAAGGGAGTCCAGCCTCCTCTTCCGTTTGGAGAGAGGACCGGGGATTGCTCTCCAGGCCATGCAGGAAAAGAAGGCCCTCAGCTCGCGAGGACGGGGGCGTCTCAGGGGTTTCCTCGAGCTGCGGCGCCCGTGGGGGTTTTCTCCCGAGGCACGACGAGGATCTCAGGGAGCCTCTCGTGCGGCGCCAGGGAAGTCAGGTCTCCATGCGCGTGGCGAGGGGGAGCGCGTCCTGGCTCTCGAGTCACGGGAGGGGACTAGGGCCTCGAGACGCGTTGAAGAAGGACTCTCGAGGTCTCTCTCGGGGGGCGGCGGGAAACCCTCGTGTCCCTCGCCTTCTGCCGGGGACCTTAGGGAACTTCCCAGGGTGCCTCTGAGAGGCGAGGGATCCTGTGGAGGTGGCGGGGCCCCTCGGGACTCCGCTGGGTCTGGCGCAACTGAAGAGGGCCTCACCTCGAGGGGAGGCAGGAACCTCAGGCTTCCTCTCCGTTTCGGACTCCGACCGCAGGGTCCCTGCAGAGTTGGGACAGGAGAGTCAGGCCTCGTCTTGTCTGAGGAAGGGAACCCCGCTGGCCTCTCGAGTTGCTCAGGGGGTCTCAGGCCCCTCGTCGAGGTGTGTGTGGCACCCGCGGGTCTTTGCGGACGATGCACGGGGGTGGCAGTGCCCCTTCGTGTTGTGCCTTCACCCACAGGGTTGCCTTCGAAGAGGGGTCCGGGCCTCGGGTCCTTCTCAAGGGCGGACCGGGGAATCGGGGGCGTTCGGCATGTGGCCCCACACACGTGGCTCATCTCGAATTTCCTCGTGAGACCGGCCTCCTCCTGAGGTGTGCCGGGAAGGCCGGGAACCCCTTCCAGACCACGCAGGGGAATCGCCTCTCCTGTCGCGATCAGGAGGGGAGAAGGGGCTCAGAGGAAGCGGTGCCGGGACCCTCGGTGTTCCCCTCGAGGGAACCCGGCGTGTCGGGGGACTTTTGGGGGTCGCAGGAAGGCTGTCAGGGACCGTTTCGCCCATCAGGGCGGAACAGGGGACTTCCCTTGAGACGCCGTGGCGGGCAAGGGCCTCATCTTGCCAAGAGGTGGGAACCACGTGGTTTTTCTCGAGTTGCGGCGGGATTCTCGAGTTACGACGGGGATCTCAGCCTTCCCCTTGGGTTGGCCCTGGGAAGCCCAATCTTTCCCTCGGGTTGCGAGGGAAAGCTGGTGGTTGCGCTCGAGTCACTGCAGGGCCGAAGAGACCTCACCTAGGCGTGTGTCCGGGACCTAATATTCCTCTCCAGGGAAGGCAGGGATCTCGGGGTTGCATTCCAGGCTCCCCCGGGGAGTCAGGCCTCGTCTCGAGGGGAAGCCAAGGACTCCGCTCTCCTCTCGAGTCGCGACGCGGGTCTCTTGTAGCCCCCTGAGCGGCCTCAAGGGAGTCCAGCCTCCTCTTCCGTTTGGAGAGAGGACCCGGGATTGCTCTCCAGGCCATGCAGGAAAAGAAGGCCCTCAGCTCGCGAGGACGGGGGCGTCTCAGCGGTTTCCTCGAGCTGCGGCGCCCGTGGGGGTTTTCTCCCGAGGCATGACGAGGATCTCAGGGAGCCTCTCGTGCGGCGCCAGGGAAGTCAGGTCTCCATGCGCATGGCGAGGGGGAGCGCGTCCTGGCTCTCGAGTCACGGGAGGGGACTAGAGCCTCGAGACGCGTTGAAGAAGGACTCTCGATTTCTTTCTCGGGGGGCGGCGGGAAACCCTCGTGTCCCTCGCCTTCTGCCGGGGACCTTAGGGAACTTCCCTGGGTGCCTCTGAGAGGCGAGGGATCCTGTGGAGGTGGCGGGGCCCCTCGGGACTCCGCTGGGTCTGGCGCAACGGAAGAGGGCCTCACCTCGAGGGGAGGCAGGAACCTCAGGCTTCCTCTCCGTTTCGGACTCCGACCGCAGGGTCCCTGCAGAGTTGGGACAGGAGAGTCAGGCCTCGTCTTGCCTGAGGAAGGGAACCCCGCTGGACTCTCGAGTTGCTCAGGGGGCCTCAGGCCCCTCGTCGAGCTGTGTGTGGCACCCGCGGGTCTTTGCGGACGATGCACGGGGGTGGCAGTGTCCCTTCGTGTTGTGCCTTCACCCACAGGGTTGCCTTCGAAGAGGGGTCCGGGCCTCGGGTCCTTCTCAAGGGCGCACCGGGGAATCGGGGGCGTTCGGCATGTGGCCCCACCCACGTGGCTCGTCTCGAATTTCCTCGTGAGACCGGCCTCCTCCTGAGGTGCGCCGGGAAGGCCGGGAACCCCTTCCAGACCACGCAGGGGAATCGCCTCTCCTGTCGCGATCAGGAGGGGAGAAGGGGCTCAGAGGAAGCGGTGCCGGGACCCTCGGTGTTCCCCTCGAGGGAACCCGGCGTGTCGGGGGACTTTTGGGGGTCGCAGGAAGGCTGTCAGGGACCGTTTCGCCCTTCAGGGCGGAACAGGGGACTTCCCTTGAGACGCCGTGGTGGGCAAGGGCCTCATCTTGCCAAGAGGTGGGAACCACGTGGTTTTTCTCGAGTTGCGGCGGGATTCTCGAGTTACGACGGGGATCTCAGCCTTCCCCTTGGGTTGGCCCTGGGAAGCCCAATCTTCCCCTCGGGTTGCGAGGGAAAGCTGGGGGTTGCGCTCGAGTCAACGCAGGGTCGAAGAGACCTCACCTAGGCGTGTGTCCGGGACCTAATATTCCTCTGCAGGGAAGGCAGGGATCTCGGGGTTGCATTCCAGGCTCCCCCAGGGAGTCAGGCCTCGTCTCGAGGGGAAGCCAAGGACTCCGCTCTCCTCTCGAGTCGCGACGCGGGTCTCTTGGAGCCCCCTGAGCGGCCTCAAGGGAGTCCAGCCTCCTCTTCCGTTTGGAGAGAGGACCCGGGATTGCTCTCCAGGCCATGCAGGAAACGAAGGCCCTCAGCTCGCGAGGACGGGGGCGTCTCAGGGGTTTCCTCGAGCTACGGCGCCCGTGGGGGTTTTCTCCCGAGGCACGACGAGGATCTCAGGGAGCCTCTCGTGCGGCGCCAGGGAAGTCAGGTCTCCATGCGCGTGGCGAGGGGGAGCGCGTCCTGGCTCTCGAGTCACGGGAGGGGACTAGGGCCTCGAGACGCGTTGAAGAAGGACTCTCGAGGTCTTTCTCGGGGGGCGGCGGGAAACCCTCGTGTCCCTCGCCTTCTGCCGGGGATCTTCGGGAACTTCCCAGGGTGCCTCTGAGAGGCGAGGGATCCTGTGGAGGTGGCGGGGCCCCTCGGGACTCCGCTGGGTCTGGCGCAACGGAAGAGGGCCTCACCTCGAGGGGAGGCAGGAACCTCAGGCTTCCTCTCCGTTTTGGACTCCGACCTCAGGGTCCCTGCAGAGTTGGGACAGGAGAGTCAGGCCTCGTCTTGTCTGAGGAAGGGAACCCCGCTGGCCTCTCGAGTTGCTCAGGGGGTCTCGGGCCCCTCGTCGAGCTGTGTGTGGAACCCGCGGGTCTTTGCGGACGATGCACGGGGGTGGCAGTGCCCCTTCGTGTTGTGCCTTCCCCCACAGGGTTGCCTTCGAAGAGGGGTCCGGGCCTCGGGTCTTTCTCAAGGGCGGACCGGGGAATCGGGGGCGTTCGGCATGTGGCCCCACCCACGTGGCTCGTCTCGAATTTCCTCGTGAGACCGGCCTCACCCTGAGGTGCGCCGGGAAGGCCGGGAACCCCTTCCAGACCACGCAGGGGAATCGCCTCTCCTGTCGCGATCAGGAGGGGAGAAGGGGCTCAGAGGAAGTGGTGCTGGGACCCTCGGTGTTCCCCTCGAGGGAACCTGGCGTGTCGAGGGATTTTTGGGGGTCGCAGGAAGGCTGTCAGGGACCGTTTCGCCCTTCAGGGCGGAACAGGGGACTTCCCTTGAGAAGCCGTGGCGGGCAAGGGCCTCATCTTGCCAAGAGGTGGGAACCACGTGGTTTTTCTCGAGTTGCGGCGGGATTCTCGAGTTACGACGGGGATCTCAGCCTTCCCCTTGGGTTGGCCCTGGGAAGCCCAATCTTCCCCTCGGGTTGCGAGGGAAAGCTGGGGGTTGCGCGCGAGTCAGCGCGGGGCCGAAGAGACCTCACCTAGGCGTGTGTCCGGGACCTAATATTCCTCTGCAGGGAAGGCAGGGATCTCGGGGTTGCATTCCAGGCTCCCCCGGGGAGTCAGGCCTCGTCTCGAGGGGAAGCCAAGGACTCCGCTCTCCTCTCGAGTCGCGACGCGGGTCTCTTGGAGCCCCCTGAGCGGCCTCAAGGGAGTCCAGCCTCCTCTTCCGTTTGGAGAGAGGACCCGGGATTGCTCTCCAGGCCATGCAGGAAACGAAGGCCCTCAGCTCGCGAGGACGGGGGCGTCTCAGGGGTTTCCTCGAGCTACGGCGCCCGTGGGGGTTTTCTCCCGAGGCACGACGAGGATCTCAGGGAGCCTCTCGTGCGGCGCCAGGGAAGTCAGGTCTCCATGCGCGTGGCGAGGGGGAGCGCGTCCTGGCTCTCGAGTCACGGGAGGGGACTAGGGCCTCGAGACGCGTTGAAGAAGGACTCTCGAGGTCTTTCTCGGGGGGCGGCGGGAAACCCTCGTGTCCCTCGCCTTCTGCCGGGGACCTTAGGGAACTTCCCAGGGTGCCTCTGAGAGGCGAGGGATCCTGTGGAGGGGGCCGGGCCCCTCGGGACTCCGCTGGGTCTGGCGCAACGGAAGAGGGCCTCACATTGAGGGGAGGCAGGAATCTCAGGCTTCCTCTCCGTTTCGGACTCCGACCTCAGGGTCCCTGCAGAGTTGGGACAGGAGAGTCAGGCCTCGTCTTGTCTGAGGAAGGGAACCCCGCTGGCCTCTCGAGTTGCTCAGGGGGTCTCAGGCCCCTCGTCGAGCTGTGTGTGGAACCCGCGGGTCTTTGCGGACGATGCACGGGGGTGGCAGTGCCCCTTCGTGTTGTGCCTTCACCCACAGGGTTGACTTCGAAGAGGGGTCCGGGCCTCGGGTCCTTCTCAAGGGCGGACCGGGGAATCGGGGGCGTTCGGCATGTGGCCCCACCCACGTGGCTCGTCTCGAATTTCCTCGTGAGACCGGCCTCATCCTGAGGTGCGCCGGGAAGGCCGGGAACCCCTTCCAGACCACGCAGGGGAATCGCCTCTCCTGTCGCGATCAGGAGGGGAGAAGGGGCTCAGAGGAAGCGGTGCCGGGACCCTCGGTGTTCCCCTCGAGGGAACCCGGCGTGTCGGGGGACTTTTGGGGGTCGCAGGAAGGCTGTCAGGGACCGTTTCCCCCTTCAGGGCGGAACAGGGGACTTCCCTTGAGACGCCGTGGCGGGCAAGGGCCTCATCTTGCCAAGAGGTGGGAACCACGTGGTTTTTCTCGAGTTGCGGCGGCATTCTCGAGTTACGACGGGGATCTCAGCCTTCCCCTTGGGTTGGCCCTGGGAAGCCCAATCTTCCCCTCGGGTTGCGAGGGAAAGCTGGGGGTTGCGCTCGAGTCACCGCAGGGCCGAAGAGACCTCACCTAGGCGTGTGTCCGGGACCTAATATTCCTCTCCAGGGAAGGCAGGGATCTCGGGGTTGCATTCCAGGCTCCCCCGGGGAGTCAGGCCTCATCTCGAGGGGAAGCCAAGGACTCCGCTCTCCTCTCGAGTCGCGACGCGGGTCTCTTGGAGCCCCCTGATCGGCCTCAAGGGAGTCCAGCCTCCTCTTCCGTTTGGAGAGAGGACCCGGGATTGCTCTCCAGGCCATGCAGGAAACGAAGGCCCTCAGCTCGCGAGGACGGGGGCGTCTCAGGGGTTTCCTCGAGCTGCGGCGCCCGTGGGGGTTTTCTCCCGAGGCACGACGAGGATCTCAGGGAGCCTCTCGTGCGGCGCCAGGGAAGTCAGGTCTCCATGCGCGTGGCGAGGGGGAGCGCGTCCTGGCTCTCGAGTCACGGGAGGGGACTAGGGCCTCGAGACGCTTTGAAGAAGGACTCTCGAGGTCTTTCTCGGGGGGCGGCGGGAAACCCTCGTGTCCCTCGCCTTCTGCCGGGGACCTTAGGGAACTTGCCAGGGTGCCTCTGAGAGGCGAGGGATCCTGTGGAGGTGGCGGGGCCCCTCGGGACTCCGCTGGGTCTGGCGCAACGGAAGAGGGCCTCACCTCGAGGGGAGGCAGGAACCTCAGGCTTCCTCTCCGTTTCGGACTCCGACCGCAGGGTCCCTGCAGAGTTGGGACAGGAGTGTCAAGCCTCGTCTTTTCTGAGCAAGGGAACCCCGCTGGCCTCTCGAGTTGCTCAGGGGGTCTCAGGCCCCTCGTCGAGCTGTGTGTGGAACCCGCGGGTCTTTGCGGACGATGCACGGGGTTGGCAGTGCCCCTTCGTGTTGTGCCTTCACCCACAGGGTTGCCTTCGAAGAGGGGTCCGGGCCTCGGGTCCTTCTCAAGAGCGGACCGGGGAATCGGGGACGTTCGGCATGTGGCCCCACCCACGTGGCTCGTCTCGAATTTCCTCGTGAGACCGGCCTCATCCTGAGGTGCGCCGGGAAGGCCGGGAACCCCTTCCAGACCACGCAGGGGAATCGCCTCTCCTGTCGCGATCAGGAGGGGAGAAGGGGCTCAGAGGAAGCTGTGCCGGGACCCTCGGTGTTCCCCTTGTGGGACCCTGGCGTGTCGGGGGACTTTCTGGGGTCGCAGGAAGGCTGTCAGGTACCGTTTCGCCCTTCAGGCCGGAACAGGGGACTTCCCTTGAGACGGCGAAGCGGGCAAGGTCCTCATCTTCCCAAGAGGTGGGAACCACGTGGTTTTTCTCGAGTTCCGGCGTCATTCTCGAGTTACGACGGGGATCTCAGCCTTCCCCTTGGGTTGGCCCTGGGAAGCCCAATCTTCCCCTCGGGTTGCGAGGGAAAGCTGGTGGTTGCGCTCGAGTCACTGCAGGGCCGAAGAGACCTCACCTAGGCGTGTGTCCGAGACCTAATGCTCCTCTCCAGGGAAGACAAGGATCTCGGGGTTGCATCCCATGCTCCCCCGGGGAGTCAGGCCTCGCCTCGAGGGGAAGCAAAGGACTCCGCTCTCCTCCCGAGTCGCCACGCGGATATCTTGGTGCCCCCTGAGTGGCCTCAAGGTAGTCCAGCCTCCTCTTCACTTTTGAGAGAGGACTCGTGATTACTCTCCAGGCCAGGCATGAAAAGAACGCCCTCACCTCGCGAGGACGGGGGCATCTCAGGGGTTTCCTCGAGCTGCGGCGCCCGTGGGGGTTTTCTCCCGAGGCACGACGAGGATCTCAGGGAGCCTCTCGTGCGGCGCCAGGGAAGTCATGTCTCCATACACGTGGCGAGAAGGAGCGCGTCATTGTTCTCGAGTCATGGGAGGGGACTAGGGCCTCAAGACACGTTGAAGAAGGACTCTCGATATCTTTCTCGGGGTGCAGCGGGAAACCCTCGTTTCCTCCGACTTCTTCCGGGGACCTGAGGAAACTTCCCAGGGTGCCTCTGAGAGGTGAGGGACGCTGTGGATTTGGCGGGGCCTCTCGTGACTCCACTGGGTTTGTCGCAATGGAAGAGGGCCTCATCTCGAGTTGAGGCAGGAACCTCAGGCTTCCTCTCCAATTCTGACTCTGATCGTAGTGTCCCTGCATAGTTGGGACAGGAGAGTCAGGCTATGTCTTTTCTGAGGAATGGAATTCCGCTTGCCTCTCGAGTTGTTCATGGGGTTTCAGGCCCCTTGTCAAACTGTGTGTGGAATCTGCAGGTTTTTCCAGACGATGCATAGGGGTGTCAGTGACCCTTCGTTTTGTGTCTCCACAGGGTTGCCTTCGAAGAGGTGTCCAGGCATCGTGTTCTTATGAAGAGCGGACTGGGAAATCGGGGTCGTTCAGCATTTGGCACCACCCACGTGGCTAGTCTCGAATTTCCTCATGAAACCGGCCTCATCCTGAGGTGTGCCGCAAAAGTCATGAAACCCTTCCAGACAAAGCAGAGGAATCGACCCTCCTGTGGCGATCAGGAGGGGAGAAGTGGCTCAGATGAAGTGCTGCTGGGAACCTTGGTGTTTCCCTCAAGTGAGACAGGTATGTCGGGTAACTTTTGGGGTCGCATAACGCGTTCCAAGTACCGTTTCGCTCTTCCAATTGGAACGTGGGACTTCTCTTGGGGTGCTCCAGCGGGCAAGGGCCTCATCTTGGAATGACTGGGGAACCACTTGGTTTTTCTCTAGTTGCGGTGGGATATTTGAGTTACCACAGGGAATTCATGCTTCCTCTTGTGTTGGCCCACAAAAGTCTTATCTTCCATTCGAGATTCGAGGAAGAGCTGGAGGTGCGCTCTAGTCACTGAAGGCAAAAGAGACCCCACCAAGGCTTGTGTGCAGGACCTAATGTTCATGTCAAGGGGCGACAGGAATCTCGGGGTTGCATTCCAGACTCACCCTGGATTCAGGCCTCGTCTCGAGGGGAAGCAAAGGACTCTGCTCTCCTCTCGAGTCAGACGGGTATGTCTTGGAGCCCACTGAGTGGCTTAAAGGGAGTCAAACCTCCTCTGGTGTTTGGAGGGAGGACACGGGATTGCTCTCCAGGCAATGCAGGAAATGAAGGCCCTCATCTCCCGATGACTGGGGCGTCTCGTAGGTTTTCTCGAGCTGTGGCGCTAGTGTGGGGTTTCTCACGAAGTAAGACTGGGAGCTCAGTGAGCCTCTCATGTGGTGCCAGGGCAGTCAGGTCTCTATGCACGTGGTGAGAGGGAGCCCGTCATTGTTCTTGAGTCATGGTAGGGGAATTGGGCCTGAAAACGTGTTAAAGAAGGACTCTCGAGGTCTTTCTTGGGTTGCAGCAGGAAACCCTGGGTTCCATTGACTTGTGCCAGTGACCTCAGGAAGCTTCTAAGCGTGCCTCTGAGAAGTCAGGGTCACTGTGGAGTTGGGAGGGGCCTCTCGGAACTCCACTGGGTTTGGTGCAATGGAAGAGGGCCTCATGACAAGTTGAGGCAGGAACCACAGGGTTCCTCTCCTGGCTTCGAATGCGCCAGATCTGACTCGGATCGCAGAGTCCCTGCAGAGCTGGGACAGGAGAGTCAGGCCTCGTCTTGTGTGGAGGAATGGAACTCCGCTTGACTCTCGCGTTGTTCATGGGGTGACAGGCCACTTGTCGATTTGTATGTGGAACTTGCGGGTTTTTCTGGATGATGCACTGGGGTGTCACTGCCCCTTCGTGTTGTGCCTTGTTCCGCAGGATTGCCTTCGAGTTGGGTTCTGCCATCGGGTTCTTATCAAGAGCGGACCAGGGAATCGGGGTCTTTTGGCATGCCGCACCACCCACGAGGCTATGTCTCGAATTTCCTCGTGAGACTGGCCTCATCTTGATGTGCGCCAGGAAGGTCGGGAACGCCTTCCAGACAAAGCAGGGGAATCGAACCTCCTGTCGCGATCAAGAGGGGAGAAGAGTCTCAGATGAAGTGGTGCCGGGAACCTCGGTGTTCTCCTCAAGTGAGACTGGTATGTCGGGGAACTTTTGGGGTCGCATCAAGGGTTCCAAGTAACTTTCCGCTCTTCAATACGGAACGTGGGACTTCTCTTGAGACGCTGTAGCGGGCAAGGGCCTCATCTTTCGATGACGGGGGAACCACGTGGTTTTTCTTGAGTTGGGGCGGGATTCTCGAGTTACAACCGGGAATTCAGGCTTCCTCTTCAACTGGCCCAGGGAAGTCCAGTTTTCATTCGAATTGTGAGTTAGAACTGGGGATTGCTCTCGAGACACTGCAGGGCCAAATAGACCTCATCTAGGCTTGTGTCCAGGACCTAATGTTCCTCTGCTGGGGCGAAAGCGATCTCAGCATTGCATTCTCGACTCACCCGGGGAGTCAGGCCTCGTCTTGAGGGGAAGCCAAGGACACCGCTCTCCTGTCAAGTCGCGATGGGTATATCTTGGAGCTCACTGTGTGGCCTAAAATGAGTCAAGCCTCCTGTGGAGTTTGGAGAGAGGACTCAGGATTGCTCTCCAGGCCATACAGCAAAAGAAGGCCCTCATCTCGTGAGGACTGGGGCGTCTCGTGGGTATTCTCGAGCTGCGGCTCCAGTGTGGTGTTGCTCACGAGGTATAATGGGGAGCTCAGGGAGCCTCTCCTGTGGCGCCAGGGAAGTCAGGTTTCTATGCGCGTGGCTAGGGGGAGCGCGTCATTGCTCTCGAGTCATGGTAGGGGAATCGCACCTCAAGACGCGTTGAAGAAGGACTCTTGAGGTCTTTTACGGGTTGGGGCAGGAAACCCTTGGTTCCCTCGACTTGTGCCGGTGATCTCAGGAAGGTCTAAGGGTGCCTCTGAGAAGTCAGGGATACTGTGCAGTTGGGAGGGGTCTCTCTGGACTCCACTGGGTTCGGTGCAATGGAAGAGGGCCTCATCTCGAGTGGAGGCAGGAAACTCATGTTTCCTCTCCTGACTTCCCCTTTGCCAGATCTGACTCGGATCGCAGTTTCGCTGCAGAGTTCGAACAGGAGAGTCAGGCCTCGTCTTGTGTGGAGGAATGGAACTCTGCTTGCCTCTCCAGTTGTTCACGGGGTGACAGGTCACTTCTCGAGCTGTGTGTGGTACCTGCGGGTTTCTCCGGACGATACCCAGGGGTGTCAGTGCCCCTAAGTGTTGTGCCTTCATCAAAAGGGTTATCTTCAAAGAGGTGTCCGGGCATCAGGATCTTATCAAGAGCGGACCGGGAAATCGGGGTCTTTCGGCATGTGTCACCATCCACGTGGCTATGTCTCGAATATCCTCGTGAGACCGGCCTCATCCTGAGATGCACCGGGAAAGGCGGGAACCCCTTCAAGACAAAACAGGGGAATCGACCCTCCTGTCGCGATCAGGATGGGAGAAGGGGCCCAGATGTAGTGGTGCCGGGAACCTCGGTGTTCTCCTCGAGTCAGACTGGTGTGTCGAGGAACTTTTGAGGGCGCATCAAGGGTGCCAATACCGTTTCGCACTTCAAGATGGAACGTGGGACTTCTCTTGAGACGCTGTAGGGGGCAAGGGCCTCATCTTGGGATGACGGGGGAACCACGTGGCGTTTCTCGATTTGTGGCGGGATTCTCGAGTTTCGACGGGGAATACAGTCTTCCTCATGTGTTGGGCCAGGGAAGTCCTATCTTCCATTCGAGTTTAAAGGGAGAGCTGGGGATTGCTCTCGAGTCACTGCAGGCCAAAATAGACCTCATCTAGGCTTGTGTCCAGGACTTAATGCTCGTCCCTAGGGGCGACAGGGATCTTGGGGTTGCATACCAGACTCACCCGGGGAGTCAGTCTTCGTCTCGAGGGGAAGCAAAGAACTCCACTGTCCTTTTGAGTCGCGATGGGTATCTCTTGGAGCCCACTGTGTGCCCTAAAGGGAGTCAAGCCTCCTGTGGTGTTTGGATAGAGGACTCGGGATTCCTCTCCAGGCCATGCAGGAACAGAAGGCCCTCATCTCGCGATGATGGCGGCCTCTCGTGGGTTTTCTAGACTGCTGCGCTAGTGCCGGGTTTCTGACGAGGTACGAGAGGGAGCTCAGGGAGCCTCTCGTGTGGCGCCAGAGAAGTCAGGTCCCCATGAGATGGCTAGGGGGAGCTCGTCATTGCTCTCGAGTCATGGTAGGGTAATCGGGCCTCAAGACGGGTTGAAGAAGGACTCTCGAGGTCTTTCTCGGGTCACTGCATAAAACCCAGGGCTCCCTTGACTTGTGCCTGCGACCTCAGGGAGCTTCTCAGAGTGCCTCTGAGAAGTCAGGGATACTGTGCAATTTGGAGGGGCCTCTCGGGACTCCTCTGCATTTGGTGGAATGTAAGAGGGACTCATCTCGAGTTGAAGCAGGAACCTCAGTGTTCCTCTCCATTTCTGACTCAGATCGCAAGGTCCCTGCATGTTGGTACAGGAGAGTCAGGCCTCGTCTTTTCTGGAGGATGGGACTCCTCTTGCCTCTCGAGTTGTTCTCGAGGTGACAGGCCACTTGTCGAGCTGTGTGTGTAACCTGCCCGTTTTTCCGGATGATGCTCAGGTGTGTTAGTGCCCCTTCGTGTTGTACCTTCATACTCAAGGCTGCCTTCCAAGAGGTGTCCGAGCATCGGATTCTTATCAAGAGCGGACCGGGAAATTGGAGTCTTTCGGCAAGTGGCACCACCCACAAAGCTACGTATCGAATTTCCCCATGAGACCGGCCTCATCCTGAGTTGTGCAGGGAAGGTCGGGCCCCCTTGCAGACAAAGCAGGGGAATCGACCCACCGGTCACGATCAGGAGGGGAGAAGGGGCTTAAATGAAGTGGTGCCGGGAACCTCGGTGTTCCCCTTGAGTGAGACCGGCGTGTTGGGGGACTTTTGGGGTCACATCAAGGGTGCCAAGTACCGTTTCGCATTTCAAGACAGAACCTGGGACATCTTTTGAAACGCTGTAGCGGGCAAGGGCCTCATCTTGCGATGACGGGTGAACCACGTGGTTTTGTTCGAGTTGCGGCGGGATTCTCGAGTTATGACCGGGAATTTAGGCTTCCTCTTGTTGGCCTTGAAATCCAATCTTCCATTCGGGTTGCGAGGGGGAGCTGGGGATTGCGCTAGAGTCACTGCAGGGCAAAAGAGACCTAATCTAGGCTTGTGTCCAGGATCTAACGTTGCTCTCCAGGGGCAACAGGGATCTCGGGTTTGCATTCCAGACTCATCCGGGGAGTCAGTTCTCACCTCGAGGGTAAGCAAAGAATTCCGCTCTCGTCTCGAGTCGCGATGGGTATCTCTTGGAGCCCACTGTGTGTACTAAAGGGAGTCAAGCCTCCTGTGGAGTTTGGAGAGAGGACTCGGGATTGGACTCCAGGCCATGCAGGAAAAGAAGGCCCTCATCTCGAGATGACGGTGGCGTCTCGTGGGTTTTCTCGAGCTGCGGCACCAGTGTGGGGTGTCTCATGAAGTACCACGGGGATCTCAGGGAGCCTCTTGTATGGCGCCAGGAAAATCCAGTATTCCATTCGAGTTGCAAGTTAGAACTGGGGATTGCTCTCCAGTTACTGCAGGGCAAAATAGACCTCATCTACGCTTGTGTCCAGGACCTAGTGTTCCAGAACTGGGCCAACAGGGATCTCAGGGTTGCATTCTCGACTCACCCGGGGAGTCAGGCCTCGTCTTGAGGGGAAAAAAAGGACTCCGCTCTCCTGTCGAGTCGCGACGGGTATCTCTTGGAGCCCACTGCATGGCGTAAAGGGAGTGAAGCCTCCTATGGAGTTTGGAGAGATGACTCGGGATTGTTTTCCTGGCCATGCAGGAAAAAAGGCCCTCATCTCGCGATGACGGGGGCATCTCGTGGGTTTTCTCCAGCTGCGGCGCCAGTATCAGATTTCTCACGAGGTACAACGGGGAGCTCAGAGAGCCTCTCGTGTGGTGCTAGGGATGTCAGGTCTCCGTGCGTGTGGTGAAGGGGAGTGCGTGATTGCTCTCGAGTCATAGTAGGCGAATCGGGCCTCAAGACGCATTCAAGAAGGACTCTTGAGGTCTTTCTCGGGTTGCGGCAGGGAACCCTGGGTTCCCTTGATTTGTGTCGGTGACCTCAGACAACTTCTAAGGGTGCCTCTGAGAAGTCAGGGACACTGTGGATTTGGGAGGGGCCTTTCGTTACTCAACTGGGTTTGGTGCAATCGAAGAGGGCCTCATCTCGAATGGAGGCAGGAACCTCAGGGGTCCTCTCCATATCTGACTCAGATCGCAGGGTACCTGCAGAGTATGGACAAGAGAGTCACGCCTCGTCTTCTGTGGAGGAATGGATTTCCCCTTGCCTTTCGAGTTGTTCACGGAGTGACAGGCCACTTGTTGAGCTGAGTGTGGAACCTGCGGGTTTTTCCAGACGATGCACGGGGGTGTCAGTGCCCCTTCGTGTTGTGCCTTCATCCACAGGGTTGCCTTCAAAGAGGTTTCCGGGCATCGGGTTCTTTTCAAGAGCATACCAGAAAATTGGGGTCTTTCAGCATGTGGTACCACCCACGAGGCTACGTCTCGAATTTCCTCGGGAGACCGGCCTCATCCTGAGGTGCGCCGGGAAGCTCGGGAACCCCTTGTAGACAAAGCAGGGGAATCGACCCACCGGTCGCGATCAGAAGGGGAGAAGGGGCTCAGATGAAGTGGTGCCGGGAACCTCGGTGGTCACCTCGAGTGAGACCGGTATGTCACGGCACTTTTGAGGTCGCATCAAGGGTGCCAAGTACAGTTTCGCACTTCAAGACGGAACGTGGGAATTCTCTGGAGATGCTCTAGCGGGCAAGGGCCTCATATTGCGATGACGAGGGAAACACGTGGTTTTTCTCGAGTTGAGGCGGGATTCTCGAGTTACAACGGGGAATTCAGGCTTCCTCTTGTGTTGGCCCAGGAAGTCCAATCTTCCATTCAACTTGTCAGAGAGAGCTGGGGGTTGCTCTCGAGTCACTTCAGGGCAAAGAGTCCTCATCTAGGCTTGGGTCCAGGACGTAATGTTCCTCTCCAGGGGCGACAGGGATATCGGGGTCGCATTCCAGTCTCACCCGGTGGGTCACGCCTTGTCTCGAGTGGAAGCAAAGGACTCCACTATCCTCTCGAGTCGGGACGCGTAACTCTTGGAGCCCAATGAGTGTCCTAAAGGGAGTCAAGCGTCCTGTGTAGCTTGGACAGAAGGTTCACGCTTGATCTGCATACCATGCAGTTAAAGATGGCCCTCCTCTCGTGATGACGGGGGCGTCTCATGGGTTTTCTCGAGCTGCGGCGCCAGTGTGGGGTTTCTCACGAGATATGATGGGGAGTTCAGGGAGCCTCTCGTGCGGCGCCAGAGAAGCCTGACTCCATGCGTGTGGCCAGGCAGATTGCGTCATTGCTCTCGAGTCATGGGAGGGACTAGGGCCTCAAGAGGCATTTAAGAAGGACTCTTAAGGTCTTCCTTGGGTTGGGGCGGGAAACACTCGTTTCCCTCGACATCTACAGCGGACCTTAGGGAACTTCCCAGGTGCCTCTGAGAGGTGAGGGATACTGAGGAGTTAGAGGGGCCTCTCGGGACTCCACTAGGTTTGACGAAATGAAAGAGGGCCTCATCTCGATTGGAGGCAGGAACCTCAGGCTTCCTCTCCATTTCTGACTCCGACCGCAGGGTCCCTGCAGAGTTGGGACAGGAGAGTCAGGCCTCGTCTTGTCTGAGTAACAGAACTCTGCTTGCCTCTCGAGTCGTTCAGGGGGTCTCAGGGCCCTTGACAAGCTGTGTGTGGAACCTGCGGGTGTTTCCAGAAGATGCATGGGGGTGTCAGTGCCCCTTCGTTTTGTGCCTTCCCCCACAGGGTTTCCTTCAAAGAGGTGTCCGGGCATCGGGTTCATTTCAAGAGCGGACCGGGAAATCGGGGTCATTCGGCATGTGGCACCACCCACGTGGCTCATCTCGAATTTCCTCGTGAGACCAGCATCATCCTGAGGTGCGCCGGGAAGTCCGGGAACCCCTTCCACACAAAGTAGGGGAATCGATTCTCCTGTCGCGATCAGGAGGGGAGATGGGGCTCAGATGAAGTGGTGCCGGGACCCTCGGTGTTCCACTCGAGGGAACCCGGTGTTTCAGGGAACTTTAGGGGTCGCATCAAGGGAGCCAAGTACCGTTTCCCACTTCAGGACGGAACATGGGACTTCCCTGGAGACGCTGTAGCGGGCAAAGGCTTCATCCTGTGAAGACGTTGGAACCACATCGTTTTTCTCGAGTTGCATCGGGATTCTCGAAAACGACAGGAATTTCAGGCTTCCTCTTGGGTTGGCCCTGGGAAGCCCAAT
The DNA here is from genome assembly GCF_029407905.1 of Bubalus kerabau. Classification (NCBI taxonomy): domain Eukaryota; kingdom Metazoa; phylum Chordata; class Mammalia; order Artiodactyla; family Bovidae; genus Bubalus; species Bubalus kerabau. Next base: position 780,804 of record NW_026577938.1, read on the forward strand.
CTTCAATTCGAGTTGTGATGGAAAGCTGGGGGTTCTGCTCGAGTCACTACAGGGCCAAAGAGACCTCATCGAGGCGTGTGTCCAGGACCTAATATTCCTCTCAAGGGAAGACAGGGATCACGGGTTTCCATTCCAGACTCCCCCGGGGGGTCAGGACTCGCCTGGAGGGGAAGCAAAGGACTCCCCTTTCCTCTCAAGTCGCGACACGGATCTCTTGGAGCCCACTGAGTGGACTCAAGGGTGTCGAGCCTCCTCTTCAGTTTGGAGAGAGGACTCGGGATTGCTCTCCAGGCCAGGCAGGAAAAGAAGGCCCTCATCTCGCGATGACGGGGGCCTCTCATGGGTTTCCTCAGGCTGCTGCGCCCATGGGGGTTTTCTCACGAGGCATGACGAGGACCTCAGGGAGCCTCTCGTGCGGCGCCAGGGAAGTCAGGTCTCCATGCGCATGGCGAGGGGGAGCTGGTCATCACTCTCGAGTCATGGGAAACGGCAAGGTCCTCAAGAGGCGTTGAAGAAGGACTCACGAGGTCTTTCTCGGGTTGCGGCGGGAAACCCTCGTTTCCCTCGACTTCTGCAGGGGACCTTAGGGAACTTCCCATGGTGCCTCTGAGAGGTGAGGGATGCTGTGTAGTTGGCAGGGCCTCTCGGGACTCTGCTGGGTTCGGCGCAATGGAAGAGGGCCTCATCTCGAGGGGAGGCAGGAACCTCAGGCTTCCTCTCGGTTTCGGACTCCGACTGCACGGTCCCTGCAGTGTTGGGACAGGAGAGTCATGCCTCGTCTTGTCTGAGGAATGGAATTCTGGTTGCCTCTCGAGTTGTTCCGGGAGTCTCAGGCCCCTTGTCGAGCTGTGTGTAGACCCTGCGGGTTTTTCCGGATGATGCACGGGGGTGTCAGTGCCCCTTCGTGTTGTGACTTCACCCACAGGGTTGCCTTCGAAGAGGGGTCCGGGCCTCGGGTTCTTATCAAGAACGGACCCGAAAATCGGAGTCGTTCGGCACGTGGCACCTCACACGTGGCTAGTCTCGAATTTCCTCCTGAGACCGGCCTCATCCTGAGGTGCGCCAGGAAGGCCGGGAACCCCTTCCAGACAAAGCAGGGGAATCGACTCTCCTGTCGCGATCAGGAGGGGAGAAGGGGCTCAGATGAAGTGGTGCCGGGACCCTCGGTGTTCCCCTCGAGGGAACCCAGCGTGTCGGGGAACTTTTGCGGTCGCATCAAGGGTGTCAAGTACCGTTTTGCCCTTCAGGGCGGAACATGGGACTTCCCTGGAGACACCGGGAACTTCGGTGTTCCCCTGGAGTGAGACCGGTATGTTGGGGAACTTTGGGGTCGCATCAAGGGTGCCAAGTAGCATTTCGAACTTTAAGATGGAACGTGGGACTTCTCTTGAGACTCTAGCTGGCAAGGGTCTCATATTGGGATGAAGGGGGAACCACATGGTTTTTAAGACTTGAGGCTGAATTCTCGAATTACTATGGGAAATTCAGACTTCCTCTTGTGTTGACCATGGGAAGACCAATCTTCCATTCAAATTGTGAGGGAGAGATGGAGGTTGCTCTCGAGTCACTGTAGGGCAAAATAGACCTCATCTAGGCTTGTGTCTAGGACATAATGTTCCACTCCAGGGGTGACATGGATCTCGGGGTTGCATTCCAAACTCACCCGGGGAGTCAGGCCTCGTCTCCAGGGAAGCAAAGGACTCCGCTCTCCTCTCGAGTCGCACCGGGTATTTCTTGGACCCAACTGAGTGGCCTAAAGGGAGTCAATACTCCTGTGAAGTTTGGAGAGAGGACCAGGAATTGCTCTCCAGGTCAGGCAGGAAAAGAAGGCCCCCATTTCTCCTTGACGGGGGCATCTTGTGGTTTTTCTCGAACTGCGGCGCCAGTGTGGGTTTTCTCACGAGGTACGATGGGGTACTCAGGGAGCCTCTTGTGTGGTACTAGGGAAGTCAGTTTTCCTGCTTGTGGCGAGGGGAGCGCGTCCTTGCTCTGGAGTCATGGTAGGGGAATCGGGCATCAAGAGACGTTGAAAAAGGACTCTCCAAGTCTTTCTCGGGTTACTTCAGGAAACTCTGGGTTCCCTTCACTTGTGCCAGTGACCTCAGGTAGCTTCTCACGGAGCCTCTGAGAATTCAGGGATACTGTGGTGTTGGGAGGGGCCTCTCGGGACACCACTGAGTTTGGTTCAATGGAAGAGGGCCTCTTCTCTAGTTGAGGCAGGAACCTCAGGGTTCCTCTCCATTTCTGACTCCAATTGCAGGGTCCCTGAAGAGTTGGGACAGGAGAGTAAGGCCTCGTCTTGTGTGAAGGAATGCAACTTCACTTGCCTCTCGAGTTGTTCACGAGGTGACAGTCCACATTTGGAGCTGTGAGTGGAATCTGCGGGTTTTTCCAGACGATGCATGGGGATGTCAGTGTCCCTTCGTGTTGTGCCTTCATCCACAGGGTTGCCTTCAAAGAGATGTCCGGGCGTCAGGTTCTTATCTAGAGTGGACCGGGAATTCGGGATCTTTCAGCATATGGCACCAACCATGAGGCTACTTTTCGAATTTCCTCATGAGACCGGCCTCATCCGGAGGTTCGCGGGGAACGTCGGGAACCCCTTGCAGACAAAACATGGGAATCGACCCTTCTGTCGCGATCAGGAGGGGTGAAGGGGCTCACAGGAAGTGGTGCCGTGAACTTTGGTGTTTCCCTCGAGTGAGACCGGTATGTCAGGGAACTTTGGGGGTCGCATCAAGGGTGCCAAGTACCGTTTTGTACTTCAGGATGGAACGTGGGACTTCTCTTGATACGCTGTAGCGGCCAAGGGCCTCATCTTGCGATGACGGGGGAGCCACGTGGTTTTTCTCGAGTTGCGGCGGGATTCTCGAGTTACGACGGGGATTTCAGGCTTCCTCTTGTGTTGGGCCAGGGAAGTCCAATCATCCATTCGAGTTGCGAGGGAGAGCTGGGGGTTGCGCTCGAGTCACTGCAGGGCAAAGGAGACCTCATCTAGGCTTGTGTCCAGGACCTAATGTTCCTCTCCAAGGGCCACAGGGATCTCAGGTTTGCATTCCAGACTCACCCAGGGAGTCAGGCCTCATGTCGAAGGGAAGCAAAGGACTCCGCTCTCCTTTCGAGTCGCGATGGGCACCTCTTGGAGCCCACTTTGTGGCCTAAAGGGAGTCAAGCCTCCTGTGAAGTTTGGAGAGAGGACTTGGGACTGCTCTCCAGGCCATGCAGGAAAAGATGGCCCTCATCTCGCGATGACGGAGGGATCTTGTGGGTTTTCTCGAGCTGCGGCGCCAGTGTGGGTTTCACACGAGGTACGACGGGGAGCTCAGGGAGCCTCTCGTGTGGCGCCAGGGAAGTCAGGTCTCCATGTGCGTGGCGAGGGGGAGCGCATTATTGCTCTCGAGCTATGGTAGGGGAATCTTACCTCAAGACGCATTGAAGAAGGACTCTTGAGGTCTTTCTTCAGTTGTGGCAGGAAACTCTTATTTCCCTCGACTTTTGCTGGTGGCCTCAAGGAGCTTCTCAGAATGCCTATGAGAAGTCAGGGATACTGTGGAGATGGGAGGGGCCTCTCGGGACTCCACTGGGTTTGTTTTCATGGAAGAGGGCCTCATCTCGGGTTGAGGCAGGAACCTCAGGTTTCCTCTCCATTTCTGACTCAGATCAAAGCGTGCCTGCAGAGTTGGGATTGGATACTCAGGCCTCGTCTTGTCTGAGGAAGGGAACTCCGCTTTCCTCTCTCATTGTTTAAGGGGTGACAGGCCAGTTGTGGAGCTGTATGTGGATCCTGCGGGGTTTTCCGGACAATGAACAGGGTTGCCAGTGCCCCCTCGTGTAGTGCCTTCATCCACAGGGTTGCCTTAGAAGAGGTGTCCGGGCGTCAGGTTCTTATCTAGAGTGGACCGGGAATTCGGGATCTTTCAGCATATGGCACCAAGCATGAGGCTACTTTTCGAATTTCCTCATGAGACCGGCCTCATCCGGAGGTTCGCGGGGAACGTCGGGAACCCCTTGCAGACAAAACATGGGAATCGACCTTCCTGCCGTGATCAGGAGCGGAGAAGGGGCTCAAATGAAGTGGTGCCAGGAACTTCGGTGTTCCCTTGGAGTGAGACCGGTATATTGGGGAACTTTTGGGGTCGCATCAAGGGTGCCAAGTAGCATTTCGAACTTTATGACGAAACATGGGACTTCTCTTGAGACTCTGTAGTGGGCAAAGGCCTCATATTGCGATGAATGGGGAACCACGTGGTTTTTAAGAGTTGCGGCGGGATTCTCGAGTTACAACGGGAAATTCAGACTTCCTCTTGTGTTGGCCCAGTGAAGACCAATCTTCCATTCGAATTGCGAGGGAGAGATGGGTGTTGCTCTCGAGTCACTGTAGGGCAAAATAGACCTCATCTAGGCTTTTGTCCAGGACATAATGTTCCTCTCCAGGGGCAACAGGGATCTCGGGGTTGCATTCCAGACTCACCCGAGGTAAGGCCTCGTCTCGAGGGGAAACAAAGTACTGTGCTCTCCTCTCAAGTCGTGACAGGTATCTCTTGGAGCCCATTGAGTGGCCTAAAGGGAGTAAAGCCTCCTGTGAAGTTTGGAGAAAAGACCAGGGATTGCTCTCCAGGTCAAGCAGGAAAAGAAGTCCCCAATCTCGCGATGACGGTGGGTTTTCCCGAGCTGTGGCGCCAGTGTGGGGTTTCTCACGAGGTATGACGGGGAGCTCAGGGAGCCTCTCATGTGGCGCCAGGGAAGTCAGGTGTCCATGCGCATGGCGAGGGGGAGCGTGTCATTGCTCTCGAGTCATGGTAGGGGAATCCGGCCTCAAGACGCGTTGAAGACGGACTCTTGAGGTCTTTCTCGGGTTGCGGCAGGATACCCTGTGTTCCCTCGACTTGTGCCGGTGACCTCAGGGAGTTGCTCAGGGTGCCTCTGAGAAGATACTGATACTGTGGAGTTGGGAGGGGCCTCTAGGGACTCCACTGGGTGTGGTATAATACAAGAGGGCCTCATCTCGTGTTGAGGAAGGAACCTCAGTGTTCCTCTCCATTTCAGACTCCGATCTCAGGATTCCTGCAGAGTTGGGACAGGAGAGTCAGGCCTCGTATTCTGTGGAGAAATGAAACTTAGCTTGCCTCTCGAGTTGTTCACGAGGTAACAGGTCACTTGTCGAGCTGTATGTGGAACCTGCAGAATTTTCCAAAAGATGCACGGGTGTTCAGGGTCCCTCCTTGTTGTGCCTTCATCCTACGGGATGCATTCCAAGAAGTGTATGGGCATCGGGTTCTTATTAATAGCTGACCGGGAAATGGGGTCTTTCCGCATGTGGCACCACCCACGAGGCTACATCTCCAATTTCCTCGTGAGACAGGCCTCATCCTGATGTGCGCTGGGAAGATCGGTAACCCCTTCCACACAAAGCAGGAGAAAAGACACTCCTGTTGCAATCAGGAGGGGAGAAGGGGCTCAAATGATGTGGTGTGGGGAACATGGGTGTTACCCTCGAGTGAGGCCTGTATGTTGGGGAACATTGGGGGTGCCATCATGGGTGCCAAGTACCGTTTTGCACTTCAGTAGGAACGTGAGACTTCTTTTGAGACGCTGTGGCGGGCAAGGGCCTCATGCTGCGAAGACGATGGAACCACGTGGTTTTTTTCGAGTTGCGGCGGGATTCTCGAGTTACAACGGGGATTTCAGGCTTCCTCTTGTGTTAGCACTGGGAAGCCCGAACTTCCCTTCGAGTTGCGAGGGAAAGCTGGATGTTGCGCTCGAGTCACTGCAAGGCCAAAGAGACCTCACCTAGGCGTGTGTCCGGGACCTAATATTCCTCTCCAGGGAAGGCAGGGATCTCGGGGTTGCATTTCAGGCTCCCCCGGGGAGTCAGGCCTCGTCTCGAGGGGAAGCCAAGGACTCCGCTCTCCTCTCGAGTCGCGACGCGGGTCTCTTGGAGCCCCCTGAGCGGCCTCAAGGGAGTCCAGCCTCCTCTTCCGTTTGGAGAGAGGACCCGGGATTGCTCTCCAGGCCATGCAGGAAAAGAAGGCCCTCAGCTCGCGAGGACGGGGGCGTCTCAGGGGTTTCCTCGAGCTGCGGCGCCCGTGGGGGTTTTCTCCCGAGGCACGACGAGGATCTCAGGGAGCCTCTCGTGCGGCGCCAGGGAAGTCAGGTCTCCATGCGCGTGGCGAGGGGGAGCGCGTCCTGGCTCTCGAGTCACGGGAGGGGACTAGGGCCTCGAGATGCGTTGAAGAAGGTCTCTCGAGGTCTTTCTCGGGGGGCGGCGGGAAACCCTCGTGTCCCTCGCCTTCTGCCGGGGACCTCAGGGAACTTCACAGGGTGCCTCTGAGAGGCGAGGGATCCTGTGGAGGTGGCGGGGCCCCTCGGGACTCCGCTGGGTCTGGCGCAACGGAAGAGGGCCTCACCTCGAGGGGAGGCAGGAAGCTCAGGCTTCCTCTCCGTTTCGGACTCCGACCGCAGGGTCCCTGCAGAGTTGGGACAGGAGAGTCAGGCCTCGTCTTGTCTGAGGAAGGGAACCCCGCTGGCCTCTCGAGTTGCTCAGGGGGTCTCAGGCCCCTCGTCGAGCTGTGTGTGGAACCCGCGGGTCTTTGCGGACAATGCACGGGGGTGGCAGTGCCCCTTCGTGTTGTGCCTTCCCCCACAGGGTGGCCTTCGAAGAGGGGTCCGGGCCTCGGGTCCTTCTCAAGGGCGGACCGGGGAATCGGGGGCGTTCGGCATGTGGCCCCACTCACGTGGCTCGTCTCGAATTTCCTCGTGAGACCGGCCTCATCCTGAGGTGCGCCGGGAAGGCCGGGAACCCCTTCCAGACCACGCAGGGGAATCGCCTCTCCTGTCGCGATCAGGAGGGGAGAAGGGGCTCAGAGGAAGCGGTGCCGGGACCCTCGGTGTTCCCCTCGAGGGAACCCGGCGTGTCGGGGGACTTTTGGGGGTCGCAGGAAGGCTGTCAGGGACCGTTTCGCCCTTCAGGGCGGAACAGGGGACTTCCCTTGAGACGCCGTGGCGGGCAAGGGCCTCATCTTGCCAAGAGGTGGGAACCACGTGGTTTTTCTCGAGTTGCGGCGGCATTCTCGAGTTACGACGGGGATCTCAGCCTTCCCCTTGGGTTGGCCCTGGGAAGCCCAGTCTTCCCCTCGGGTTGCGAGGGAAAGCTGGGGGTTGCGCTCGAGTCACCGCAGGGCCGAAGAGACCTCACCTAGGCGTGTGTCCGGGACCTAATATTCCTCTGCAGGGAAGGCAGGGATCTCGGGGTTGCATTCCAGGCTCCCCCGGGGAGTCAGGCCTCGTCTCGAGGGGAAGCCAAGGACTCCGCTCTCCTCTCGAGTCGCGACGCGGGTCTCTTGGAGCCCCCTGCGCGGCCTCAAGGGTGTCCAGCCTCCTCTTCCGTTTGGAGAGAGGACCCGGGATTGCTCTCCAGGCCATGCAGGAAAAGAAGGCCCTCAGCTCGCGAGGACGGGGGCGTCTCAGGGGTTTCCTCGAGCTGCGGCGCCCGTGGGGGTTTTCTCCCGAGGCACGACGAGGATCTCAGGGAGCCTCTCGTGCGGCGCCAGGGAAGTCAGGTCTCCATGCGCGTGGCGAGGGGGAGCGCGTCCTGGCTCTCGAGTCACGGGAGGGGACTAGGGCCTCGAGACGCGTTGAAGAAGGACTCTCGAGGTCTTTCTCGGGGGGCGGCGGGAAACCCTCGTGTCCCTTGCCTTCTGCCGGGGACCTTAGGGAACTTCCCAGGGTGCCTCTGAGAGGCGAGGGATCCTGTGGAGGTGGCGGGGCCCCTCGGGACTCCGCTGGGTCTGGCGCAACGGAAGAGGGCCTCACCTCGAGGGGAGGCAGGAACCTCAGGCTTCCTCTCCGTTTCGGACTCCGCCCGCAGGGTCCCTGCAGAGTTGGGACAGGAGAGTCAGGCCTCGTCTTGTCTGAGGAAGGGAACCCCGCTGGCCTCTCGAGTTGCTCAGGGGGTCTCAGGCCCCTCGTCGAGCTGTGTGTGGAACCCGCGGGTCTTTGCGGACGATGCACGGGGGTGGCAGTGCCCCTTCGCGTTGTGCCTTCCCCCACAGGGTTGCCTTCGAAGAGGGGTCCGGGCCTCGGGTCCTTCTCAAGGGCGGACCGGGGAATCGGGGGCGTTCGGCATGTGGCCCCACCCACGTGGCTCGTCTCGAATTTCCTCGTGAGACCGGCCTCATGCTGAGGTGCGCCGGGAAGGCCGGGAACCCCTTCCAGACCACGCAGGGGAATCGCCTCTCCTGTCGCGATCAGGAGGGGAGAAGGGGCTCAGAGGAAGCGGTGCCGGGACCCTCGGTGTTCCCCTCGAGGGAACCCGGCGTGTCGGGGGAGTTTTGGTGGTCGCAGGAAGACTGTCAGGGACCGTTTCGCCCTTCAGGGCGGAACAGGGGACTTCCCTTGAGACGCCCTGGCGGGCAAGGGCCTCATCTTGCCAAGAGCTGGGAACCACGTGGATTTTCTCGAGTTGCGGCGGCATTCTCGAGTTACGACGGGGATCTCAGCCTTCCCCTTGGGTTGGCCCTGGGAAGCCCAAACTTCCCCTCGGGTTGCGAGGGAAAGCTGGGGGTTGCGCTCGAGTCACCGCAGGGCCCAAGAGACCTCACCTAGGCGTGTGTCCGGGACCTAATATTCCTCTCCAGGGAAGGCAGGGATCTCGGGGTTGCATTCCAGGCTCCCCCGGGGAGTCAGGCCTCGTCTCGAGGGGAAGCCAAGGACTCCGCTCTCCTCTCGAGTCGCGACGCGGGTCTCTTGGAGCCCCCTGAGCGGCCTCAAGGGAGTCCAGCCTCCTCTTCCGTTTGGAGAGAGGACCCGGGATTGCTCTCCAGGCCATGCAGGAAAAGAAGGCCCTCAGCTCGCGAGGAAGGGGGCGTCTCAGGGGTTTCCTCGAGCTGCGGCGCCCGTGGGGGTTTTCTCCCGAGGCACGACGAGGATCTCAGGGAGCCTCTCGTGCGGCGCCAGGGAAGTCAGGTCTCCATGCGCGTGGCGAGGGGGAGCGCGTCCTGGCTCTCGAGTCACGGGAGGGGACTAGGGCCTCGAGACGCGTTGAAGAAGGACTCTCGAGGTCTTTCTCGGGGGGCGGCGGGAAACCCTCGTGTCCCTCGCCTTCTGCCGGGGACCTTAGGGAACTTCCCAGGGTGCCTCTGAGAGGCGAGGGATCCTGTGGAGGTGGCGGGGCCCCTCGGGACTCCGCTGGGTCTGGCGCAACGGAAGAGGGCCTCACCTCGAGGGGAGGCAGGAACCTCAGGCTTCCTCTCCGTTTCGGACTCCGCCCGCAGGGTCCCTGCAGAGTTGGGACAGGAGAGTCAGGCCTCGTCTTGTCTGAGGAAGGGAAACCCGCTGGCCTCTCGAGTTGCTCAGGGGGTCTCAGGCCCCTCGTCGAGCTGTGTGTGGAACCCGCGGGTCTTTGCGGACGATGCACGGGGGTGGCAGTGCCCCTTCGCGTTGTGCCTTCCCCCACAGGGTTGCCTTCGAAGAGGGGTCCGGGCCTCGGGTCCTTCTCAAGGGCGGACCGGGGAATCGGGGGCGTTCGGCATGTGGCCCCACCCACGTGGCTCGTCTCGAATTTCCTCGTGAGACCGGCCTCATCCTGAGGTGCGCCGGGAAGGCCGGGAACCCCTTCCAGACCACGCAGGGGAATCGCCTCTCCTGCCGCGATCAGGAGGGGAGAAGGGGCTCAGAGGAAGCGGTGCCGGGACCCTCGGTGTTCCCCTCGAGGGAACCCGGCGTGTCGGGGGACTTTTGGGGGTCGCAGGAAGGCTGTCAGGGACCGTTTCGCCCTTCAGGGTGGAACAGGGGACTTCCCTTGAGACGCCGTGGCGGGCAAGGGCCTCATCTTGACAAGAGGTGGGAACCACGTGGTTTTTCTCGAGTTGCGGCGGCATTCTCGAGTTACGACGGGGATCTCAGCCTTCCCCTTGGGTTGGCCCTGGGAAGCCCAATCTTCCCATCGGGTTGCGAGGGAAGCTGGGGGTTGCGCTCGAGTCACCGCAGGGACGAAGAGACCTCACCTAGGCGTGTGTCCGGGACCTAATATTCCTCTCCAGGGAAGGCAGGGATCTCGGCGTTGCATTCCAGGCTCCCCCGGGGAGTCAGGCCTCGTCTCGAGGGGAAGCCAAGGACTCCGCTCTCCTCTCGAGTCGCGACGCGGGTCTCTTGGAGCCCCCTGAGCGGCCTCAAGGGAGTCCAGCCTCCTCTTCCGTTTGGAGAGAGGACCCGGGATTGCTCTCCAGGCCATGCAGGAAAAGAAGGCCCTCAGCTCGCGAGGACGGGGGCGTCTCAGGGGTTTCCTCGAGCTGCGGCGCCTGTGGGGGTTTTCTCCCGAGGCACGACGAGGATCTCAGGGAGCCTCTCGTGGGGCGCCAGGGAAGTCAGGTCACCATGCGCGTGGCGAGGGGGAGCGCGTCCTGGCTCTCGAGTCACGGGAGGGGACTAGGGCCTCGAGACGCGTTGAAGAAGGTCTCTCGAGGTCTTTCTCGGGGGGCGGCGGGAAACCCTCGTGTCCCTCGCCTTCTGCCGGGGACCTTAGGGAACTTCCCATGGTGCCTCTGAGAGGCGAGGGATCCTGTGGAGGTGGCGGGGCCCCTCGGGACTCCGCTGGGTCTGGCGCAACGGAAGAGGGCCTCACCTCGAGGGGAGGCAGGAACCTCAGGCTTCCTCTCCGTTTCGGACTCCGACCGCAGGGTCCCTGCAGAGTTGGGACAGGAGAGTCAGGCCTCGTCTTGTCTGAGGAAGGGAACCCCGCTGGCCTCTCGAGTTGCTCAGGGGGTCTCAGGCCCCTCGTCGAGCTGTGTGTGGAACCCGCGGGTCTTTGCGGACGATGCACGGGGGTGGCAGTGCCCCTTCGTGTTGTGCCTTCCCCCACAGGGTTGCCTACGAAGAGGGGTCTGGGCCTCGGGTCCTTCTCAAGGGCGGACCGGGAAATCGGGGGCGTTCGGCATGTGGCCCCACCCACGTGGCTCGTCTCGAATTTCCTCGTGAGACCGGCCTCATCCTGAGGTGCGCCGGGAAGGCCGGGAACCCCTTCCAGACCACGCAGGGGAATCGCCTCTCCTGTCGCGATCAGGAGGGGAGAAGGGGCTCAGAGGAAGCGGTGCCGGGACCCTCGGTGTTCCCCTCGAGGGAACCCGGCGTGTCGGGGTACTTTTGGGGGTCGCAGGAAGGCTGTCAGGGACCGTTTCGCCCTTCAGGGCGGAACAGGGGACTTCCCTTGAGACGCCGTGGCGGGCAAGGGCCTCATCTTGCCAAGAGGTGGGAACCACGTGGTTTTTCTCGAATTGCGGCGGGATTCTCGAGTTACGACGGGGATCTCAGCCTTCCCCTTGGGTTGGCCCTGGGAAGCCCAATCTTGCCCTCGGGTTGCGAGTGAAACCTGTGGGTTGGGCTCGAGTCACTGCAGGGCCAAAGAGACCTCACCTAGGCGTGTGTCCGGGACCTAATATTCCTCTCCAGGGAAGGCAGGGATCTCGGGGTTGCATTCCAGGCTCCCCCGGGGAGTCAGGCCTCGTCTCGAGGGGAAGCCAAGGACTCCGCTCTCCTCTCGAGTCGCGACGCGGGTCTCTTGGAGCCCCCTGAGCGGCCTCAAGGGAGTCCAGCCTCCTCTTCCGTTTGGAGAGAGGACCCGGGATTGCTCTCCAGGCCATGCAGGAAAAGAAGGCCCTCAGCTCGCGAGGACGGGGTCGTCTCAGGGGTTTCCTCGAGCTGCGGCGCCCGTGGGGGTTTTCTCCCGAGGCACGACGAGGATCTGAGGGAGCCTCTCTTGCGGCGCCAGGGAAGTCAGGTCTCCATGCGCGTGGCGAGGGGGAGCGCGTCCTGGCTCTCGAGTCACGGGAGGGGACTAGGGCCTCGAGACGCGTTGAAGAAGGACTCTCGAGGTCTTTCTCGGGGGGCGGCGGGAAACCCTCGTGTCCCTCGCCTTCTGCCGGGGACCTTAGGGAACTTCCCAGGGTGCCTCTGAGAGGCGAGGGATCCTGTGGAGGTGGCGGGGCCCCTCGGGACTCCGCTGGGTCTGGCGCAACGGAAGAGGGCCTCACCTCGAGGGGAGGCAGGAACCTCAGGCTTCCTCTCCGTTTCGGACTCCGCCAGCAGGGTCCCTGCAGAGTTGGGACAGGAGAGTCAGGCCTCGTCTTGTCTGAGGAAGGGAACCCCGCTGGCCTCTCGAGTTGCTCAGGGGGTCTCAGGCCCCTCGTCGAGCTGTGTGTGGAACCCGCGGGTCTTTGCGGACGATGCACGGGGGTGGCAGTGCCCCTTCGTGTTGTGCCTTCACCCACAGGGTTGCCTTCGAAGAGGGGTCCGGGCCTCGGGTCCTTCTCAAGGGCGGACCGGGGAATCGGGGGCATTCGGCATGTGCCCCCCCCCCACGTGGCTCGTCTCGAATTTCCTCGTGAGACCGGCCTCATCCTGAGGTGCGCCGGGAGGGCCGGGAACCCCTTCCGGACCACGCAGGGGAATCGACTCTCCTGTCGCGATCAGGAGGGGAGAAGGGGCTCAGATGAAGCGGTGCCGGGACTCTCGGTGTTCCCATCGAGGAAACCCGGGGTGTCAGGGAACCTTTGGGGTTCTCACGAAGGGTGTCAGGTACCGTTTCTCACTTCAGGGCGGAACATGGAACTTCCCTTGAGACGCCGTAGTGGGCAAGGGCCTCATCTTGCGAAGACGTTGGAACCACGTGTTTTTTCTCGAGTTGCGGCGGGATTGTCGAGTGACGACGGGGAATTCAGGCTTCCTCTTCAACTGGCCCAGGGAAGTCCAGTTTTCTTTCGAATTGTGAGTTAGAACTGGGGATTGCTCTCGAGACACTGCAGGGCCAAATAGAGCTCATCTAGTCTTGTGTCCAGGACCTAATGTTCCTCTGCTGGGGCGACAGCTATCTCGGCATTGCATTCTCGACTCACCCGGGGAATCAGGCCTCGTCTCGAGGGGAAGCCAAGGACACCGCTCTCCTGTCAAGTTGCGACGGGTATATCTTGGAGCTCACTGTGTGGCCTAAAATGAGTCAAGCCTCCTGTGGAGTTTGGAGAGAGGACTCAGGATTGCTCTCCAGGCCATACAGCAAAAGAAGGCCCTCATCTCGTGAGGACTGGGGTGTCTCGCGGGTATTCTCGAGCTGCGGCTCCAGTGTGGTGTTGCTCACGAGGTATAATGGGGAGCTCAGGGAGCCTCTCCTGTGGCGCCAGGGAAGTCAGGTTTCTATGCGCGTGGCTAGGGGGAGCGCGTCATTGCTCTCGAGTCATGGTAGGGGAATCGCACCTCAAGACGCGTTGAAGAAGGACTCTCGAGGTCTTTTACGGGTTGGGGCAGGAAACCCTTGGTTCCCTCGACTTGTGCCGGTGATCTCAGGAAGGTCTAAGGGTGCCTCTGAGAAGTCAGGGATACTGTGCAGTTGGGAGGGGCCTCTCGGGACTCCACTGGGTTCGGTGCAATGGAAGAGGGCCTCATCTCGAGTGGAGGCAGGAAACTCATGTTTCCTCTCCTGACTTCCCCTGGGCCAGATCTGACTCGGATCGCAGTTTCGCTGCAGAGTTCGAACAGGAGAGTCAGGCCTCGTCTTGTGTGGAGGAATGGAACTCTGCTTGCCTCTCCAGTTGTTCACGGGGTGACAGGTCACTTCTCGAGCTGTGTGTGGTACCTGCGGTTTTCTCCGGACGATACCCGGGGGTGTCAGTGCCCCTTCCTGTTGTGCCTTCATCAAAAGGGTTATCTTCAAAGAGGTGTCCGGGCATTGGGATCTTATCAAGAGCGGACCGGGAAATTGGGGTCTTTCGGCATGTGTCACCATCCACGAGGCTATGTCTCGAATATCATCGTGAGACCGGCCTCATCCTGAGATGCACCGGGAAAGGCGGGAACCCCTTCAAGACAAAACAGGGGAATCGACCCTCCTGTCGCGATCAGGAGGGGAGAAGGGGCCCAGATGTAGTGGTGCCGGGAACCTCGGTGTTCTCCTCGAGTCAGACTGGTGTGTCGAGGAACTTTTGAGGTTGCATCAAGGGTGCCAATACCGATTTGCACTTCAAGACGGAACGTGGGACTTCTCTTGAGACGCTGTAGGGGGCAAGGGCCTCATCTTGCGATGACGGGGGAGCCACGTGGCGTTTCTGGAGTTGTGGCGGGATTCTCGAGTTTCGACAGGGAATACAGTCTTCCTCATGTGTTGGCCCAGGGAAGTCCTATCTTCCATTCGAGTTTCAAGGGAGAGCTGGGGATTGCCCTCGAGTCACTGCAGGGCAAAATAGACCTCATCTAGGCTTGTGTCCAGGACTTAATGTTCGTCCCTAGGGGCGACAGGGATCTCGGGCTTGCATACCACACTCACCCGGGGAATCAGGCCTCGTCTCAAGGGGAAGCAAAGAACTCTGCTGTCCTTTTGGGTCGCGATGGGTATCTCTTGGAGCCCACTGTGTGCCCTAAAGGGAGTCAAGCCTCCTGTGTTGTTTGGATAGAGGACTCGGGATTCCTCTCCACGCCATGCAGGAAAAGAAGGCCCTCATCTCGCGATGACGGCGGCGTCTCGTGGGTTTTCTAGACTGCCGCGCTAGTGCCAGGTTTCTGACGAGGTACGAGAGGGAGCTCAGGGAGCCTCTCGTGTGGCGCCAGGGAAGTCAGGTCCCCATGAGATGGCTAGGGGGAGTTCGTCATTGCTCTTGAGTCATGGTAGGGTAATCGGGCCTCAAGACGGGTTGAAGAAGGACTCTCGAGGTCTTTCTCGGGTCACTGCATAAAACTCAGGGTTCCCTTGACTTGTGCCTGCGACCTCAGGGAGCTTCTCAGAGTGCCTCTGAGAAGTCAGGGATACTGTGCAGTTTGGAGGGGCCTCTCGAGACTCCTCTGCATTTGGTGGAATGTTAGAGGGACTCATCTTGAGTTGAAGCAGGAACCTCAGTGTTCCTCTCCATTTCTGACTCAGATCGCAAGGTCCCTGCATGTTGGTACAGGAGAGTCAGGCCTCGTCTTTTCTGGAGGATGGGACTCCTCTTGCCTCTCGAGTTGTTCTCGAGGTGACAGGCCACTTGTCGAGCTGTGTGTGTAACCTGCCCGTTTTTCCGGTTGATGCACAGGTGTTTTTGTGCCCCTTAGTGTTGTACCTTCATACTCAAGGCTGCCTTCCAAGAGGTGTCCGAGCATCGGATTCTTATCAAGAGCGGACCGGGAAATTGGAGTCTTTCGGCAAGTGGCACCACCCACAAAGCTACGTATCGAATTTCCCCATGAGACCGGCCTCATCCTGAGTTGTGCAGGGAAGGTCGGGCCCCCTTGCAGACAAAGCAGGGGAATCGACCCACCGGTCACGATCAGGAGGGGAGAAGGGGCTTAAATGAAGTGGTGCCGGGAACCTCGGTGTTCCCCTTGAGTGAGACCGGCGTGTTGGGGGACTTTTGGGGTCGCATCAATGGTGCCAAGTACCGTTTCGCACTTCAAGACGGAACCTGGGACATCTTTTGAAACGCTGTAGCGGGCAAGGGCCTCATCTTGCGATGACGGGAGAACCACGTGGTTTTGCTCAAGATGCGGCGGGATTCTAGAGTCATGACCGGGAATTTAGGCTTCCTCTTGTTGGCCTTGAAATCCAATCTTCCATTCGGGTTGCGAGGGGGAGCTGGGGATTGCGCTAGAGTCACTGCAGGGCAAAAGAGACCTAATCTAGGCTTGTGTCCAGGATCTAATGTTGCTCTCCAGGGGCGACAGGGATCTCGGGTTTGCATTCCAGACTCATCCGGGGAGTCAGTTCTCAGCTCGAGGGTAAGCAAAGAATTCCGCTCTCGTCTCGAATTGCGATGGGTATCTCTTGGAGCCCAATGTGTGTAATAAAGGGAGTCAAGCCTCCTGTGGAGTTTGGGGAGAGGACTCGGGATTGGACTCCAGGCCATGCAGGAAAAGAAGGCCCTCATCTCGAGATGACGGTGGCATCTCGTGGGTTTCCTCGAGCTGCGGCGCCAGTGTGGGGTGTCTCATGAAGTACCACGGGGATCTCAGGGAGCCTCTTGTGTGGCGCCAGGAAAATCCAGTATTCCATTCGAGTTGTGAGTTAGAACTGGGGATTGCTCTCCAGTCACTGCAGGGCAAAATAGACCTCATCTACGCTTGTGTCCAGGACCTAGTGTTCCACTACTGGGCCGACAGGGATCTCAGGGTTGCATTCTCGACTCACCTGGAGAGTCAGGCCTCGTCTTGAGGGGAAAAAAAGGACTCCGTTCTCCTGGCGAGTCGCGACGGGTATCTCTTGGAGCCCACTGTGTGGCGTAAAGGGAGTGAAGCCTCCTATGGAGTTTGGAGAGATGACTCGGGATTGTTTTCCTGGCCATGCAGGAAAAAAGGCCCTCATCTCGCGATGACGGGGGCATCTCGTGGGTTTTCTCCAGCTGTGGCGCCAGTATCAGATTTCTCACGAGGTACGATGGGGAGCTCAGAGAGCCTCTCGTGTGGTGCTAGGGACGTCAGGTCTCCGTGCGTGTGGTGAAGGGGAGTGCGTGATTGCTCTTGAGTCATAGTAGGCAAATTGGGCCTCAAGACGCATTGAAGAAGGACTCTCGAGGTCTTTCTCGGGTTGCGGCAGGGAACCCTGGGTTCCCTCGACTTGTGTCGGTGACCTCAGGCAACTTCTCAGGGTGCCTCTGAGAAGTCAGGGACACTGTGGATTTGGGAGGGGCCTTTCGTTACTCAACTGTGTTTGGTGCAATTGAAGAGGGCCTCATCTCGTATGGAGGCAGGAACCTCAGGTGTCCTCTCCATTTCTGACTCGGGTCGCAGAGTACCTGCAGAGTATGGACAAGAGAGTCACGCCTCATCTTCTGTGGAGGCATGGATCTCCGCTTGCCTTGCGAGTTGTTCATGGAGTGACAGGCCACTTGTTGAGCTGTGTGTGGAACCTGTGGGTTTTTCCGGATGATGCACAGGGGTGTCAGTGCCCCTTCGTGTTGTGCCTTCATCCACAGGGTTGCCTTCAAAGAGGTGTCCGGGCATCGGGTTCTTTTCAAGAGCGTACCGGAAAATTGGGGTCTTTCAGCATGTGGTACCACCCACGAGGCTACGTCTCGAATTTCCTCGGGAGACCGGCCTCATCCTGAGGTGCGCCGGGAAGCTCGGGAACCCCTTGCAGACAAAGCAGGGGAATCGACCCACCGGTCGTGATCAGAAGGGGAGAAGGGACTAAAATGAAGTGGTGCCGGGAACTTCGGTGGTCCCCTCGAGTGAGACCGGTATGTCACGGCACTTTTGAGGTCGCATCAAGGGTGCCAAGTACAGTTTCGCACTTCAAGACGGAATGTGGGAAGTCTCTGGAGATGCTCTAGCGGGCAAGGGCCTCATATTGCGATGACGAGGGAAACACGTGGTTTTTCTCGAGTTGCGGCGGGATTCTCGAGTTACGACGGGGAATTCAGGCTTCCTCTTGTGTTGGCCCAGGAAGTCCAATCTTCCATTCAACTTGTCAGAGAGAGCTGTGGGTTGCTCTCGAGTCACTTCAGGGCAAAGAGTCCTCATCTAGGCTTGGGTCCAGGACGTAGTATTGCTCTCCAGGGGCAACAGGGATATCGGGGTCGCATTCCAGTCTCACCCGGTGGGTCACGCCTCATCTCGAGTGGAAGCAAAGGACTCCACTATCCTCTCGAGTCACGACATGTAACTCTTGGAGCCCAATGAGTGGCCTAAAGGGAGTCAAGCGTCGTGTGTAGCTTGGACAGAAGGTTCACGCTTGATCTGCATACCATGCAGTTAAAGATGGCCCTCCTCTCGTGATGACGGGAGCGTCTCATGGGTTTTCTCGAGCTGCGGCGCCAGTGTGGGGTTTCTCACGAGATATGATGGGGAGCTCAGGGAGCCTCTCGTGCGGCGCCAGAGAAGTCAGGCCTCCATGAGTTTGGCCAGGCAGATCGCGTCATTGCTCTGGAGTCATGGGAGGGACTAGGGCCTCAAGACGCATTTAAGAAGGACTCTCGAGGTCTTTCTTGGGTTGGGGTGGGAAACACTCGTTTCCCTCGACCTCTACCGGGGACCTTAGTGAACTTCCCAGGTGCCTCTGAGAGGTGAGGGATACTGAGGAATTAGAAGGGCCTCTCGGGACTCCACTAGGTTTGACGAAATGAAAGAGGGCCTCATCTCGATTGGAGGCAGGAACCTCAGCTTCCTCTCCATTTCTGACTCCGACCGCAGGGTCCCTGCAGGGTTGGGACAGGAGAGTCAGGCCTCATCTTGTCTGAGTAATGGAACTCTGCTTGCCTCTCGAGTCGTTCAGTGGGTCTCAGGCCCCTTGTCGAGCTGTGTGTGGAACCTGCGGGTGTTTCCAGAAGATGCACGGGGGTGTCATTGCCCCTTCATTTTGTGCCTTCCCCCACAGGGTTGCCTTCAAAGAGGTGTCCGGGTATCGGGTTCATTTCAAGAGCGGACGGGGAAATCGGGGTCGTTCGGCATGTGGCACAACACACGTGGCTCATCTCGAATTTCCTCGTGAGACCAGCATCATCCTGAGGTGCGCCGGGAAGGCCGGGAACACCTTCCACACAAAGCACGGGAATCCAATCTCCTGTCGCGATCAGGAGGGGAGATGGGGCTCAGATGAAGTGGGGCCGGGAATCTAGGTGTTCCACTCGAGGGAACCCGGCGTTTCAGGGAACTTTAGGGGTCGCATCAAGGGAGCCAAGTACCGTTTCCCACTTCAGGACGGAACATGGGACTTCCCTGGAGACGCTGTAGCGGGCAAGGGCCTCATCCTGTGAAGACGTTGGAACCACGTCATTTTTCTCGAGTTGCGTCTGGATTCTCGAAAACGACGGGGATTACAGGCTTCCTCTTGGGTTGGCCCTGGGAAGCCCAATCTTCCCCTGGAGTTGCGAGGGAAAGCTGGGGGTTCTGCTCGAGTCACTACAGGGCCAAAGAGACCTCATCGAGGCATGTGTCCAGGACCTAATATTCCTCTCAAGGGAAGACAGGGATCTCGGGTTTGCATTCCAGACTCCCCTGGGGAGTCAGGCCTCGCCTCGCGGGGAAGCAGAGGACTCCGCTTTCCTCTCAATTCGCGACACCTATCTCTTGGAGCCCAATGAGTGGACTCAAGGGTGTCGAGCCTCCTCTTCAGTTTGGAGAGAGGACTCGGGATTGCTCTCCAGGCCAGGCAGGAAAAGAAGGCCGTCAGCTCGCGATGACGGGGGCGTCTCATGGGTTTCCTCAGGCTGCAGCGCCCGTGGGGGTTTTCTCACGAGGCATGACGAGGACCTCAGGGAGCCCCTCGTGCGGTGCCAGGGAATTCATGTCTCCATGCGCATAGTGAGGGGGAGCTGGTCATCACTCTCGAGTCATGGGAAGCGACTAGGGCCTCAAGACGCGTTGAAGAAGGACTCTCGAGGTCTTTCTCGGGTGGCGGCGGGAAACCCTCGTTTCCCTCGACTTCTGCAGGAGACTATAGGGAACTTCCCAGGGTGCCTCTGAGAGGTGAGAGATGCTGTGGAGTTGGCGGGGCCTCTCGGGACTCTGCTGGGTTCGGCGCAATGGAAGAGGGCCTCATCTCGAGGGGGGGCTGGAACCTCAGGCTTCCTCTCCGATTCTGACTCCGACTGCACGGTCCCTGCAGTGTTGGGACAGGAGAGTCATGCCTCGTCTTGTCTGAGGAATGGAATTCTGGTTGCCTCTCGAGTTGTTCCGGGAGTCTCAGGCCCCTTGTCGAGCTGTATGTAGACCCTGCGGGGTTTTCCGGATGATGCACGGGGGTGTCAGTGCCCCTTCGTGTTGTGCCTTCACTCACAGGGTTGCCTTCGAAGAGGTGTCCGGGCATCAGGTTCTTATCAAGAGCGGACCGGAAAATCGGGGTTGTTCGGCACGTGGCACCTCACACATGGCTGGTCTCGAATTTCCTCCTGAAACCGGCCTCATCCTGAGGTGCACCAGGAAGGCCGGGAACCCCTTCCAGACCACGCAGGGGAATCGACTCTCCTGTCGCGATCAGGAGGGGAGAAGGGGCTCAGATGAAGTGGTGCTGGGACCCTCGGTGTTCCCCTCGAGGGAACCCAGCGTGTCGGTGAACTTTTGCGGTCGCATCAAGGGTGTCAATTACCATTTCGCACTTAAGGACGGAACATGGGACTTCCCTGGAGACGCCGGGAACTTCGGTGTTCCCCTGGAGTGAAACCGGTATGTTGGGGAACTTTGGGGTCGCATCAAGGGTGCATAGTAGCATTTCGAACTTTAAGATGGAACGTGGGACTTCTCTTGAGACTCTAGCTGGCAAGGGCCTCATATTGCGATGAAGGGGGAACCACATGGTTTTTAAGACTTGAGGCTGAATTCTCGAATTACGATGGGAAATCAGACTTCCTCTTGTGTTGACCTTGGGAAGACCAATCTTCCATTCAAATTGTGAGGGAGAGATGGAGGTTGCTCTCGAGTCACTGTAGGGCAAAATAGACCTCATCTAGGCTTGTGTCTAGGACATAATGTTCCACTCCAGGGGCGACAGGGATCTCGGGGTTGCATTCCAAACTCACCCGGGGAGTCAGGCCTCGTCTCGAGGGAAGCAAAGGACTCCGCTCTCCTCTCGAGTCGCACCGGGTATTTCTTGGACCCAACTGAGTGGCCTAAAGGGAGTCAATCCTCCTGTGAAGTTTGGAGAGAGGACCAGGGATTGCTCTCCAGGTCAGGCAGGAAAAGAAGGCCCCCATCTCTCCTTGACGGGGGCATCTTGTGGTTTTTCTCGAACTGCGGCGCCACTGTGGGTTTTCTCACGAGGTACGATGGGGTACTCAGGGAGCCTCTTGTGTGGTACTAGGGAAGTCAGTTTTCCTGCTTGTGGCGAGGGGAGCGCGTCCTTGCTCTGGAGACATGGTAGGGGAATCGGGCATCAAGAGACGTTGAAAAAGGACTCTCCAAGTCTTTCTCGTGTTACTTCAGGAAACTCTGGGTTCCCTCGACTTGTGCCAGTGACCTCAGGTAGCTTCTCAGGGAGCCTCTGAGAATTCAGGGATACTGTGGTGTTGGAAGGGGCCTCTCGGTACACCACTGAGTTTGGTTCAATGGAAGAGGGCCTCTTCTCTAGTTGAGGCAGGAACCTCAGGGTTCCTCTCCATTTCTGACTCCGATCGCAGGGTCCCTGAAGAGTTGGGCCAGGAGAGTAGGGCCTCGTCTTGTGTGAAGGAATGCAACTTCACTTGCCTCTAGAGTTGTTCACGGGGTGACAGTCCACATTTGGAGCTGTGAGTGGAATCGGCGGGTTTTTCCAGACGATGCATGGGGATGTCAGTGTCCCTTCGTGTTGTGCCTTCATCCACAGGGTTGCCTTCGAAGAGATGTCCGGGCGTCAGGTTCTTATCTAGAGTGGACCGGGAATTCGGGATCTTTCAGCATGTGGCACCAACCATGAGGCTACTTTTCGAATTTCCTCATGAGACCGGCCTCATCCGGAGGTTCGCGGGGAACGTCGGGAACCCCTTGCAGACAAAGCATGGGAATCGACCCTCCTGTCGCGATCAGGAGAGGAGAAAGGCCTCAGTTGAAGTGGTGCCGGGAACTTCATTGTCCCCTCTAGTGAGATCGGTATATAGGGGAACTTTTGGGGTTGCATCAAGGGTGCCAAGTACTGTTTTGCACTTCAAGACGGAATGTGAGACTTCTCTTGAGACGCTGTAGGGGGCAAGGGCCTCATCTTGCAATACAGGGAACCACGTGATTTTTCTCGAGTTGCGGCGGGTTTCTCAAATTACAACTGGAAATTCAGGCTTCCTCTTGTGTTGGCTCAGAAAGGCCAATCTTCCATTCGAGTTGCAAGGGAAAGCTAGGGGTTGCGCTTGAGTCACTGCAGGGCCAAAGAGACCTCATCTAGGCTTTTGTCCAGGACCTAAGGTTCCTCTCCAGGGGCGACAGGGATCCAGGGTTGCATTCCAGACTCACCCTCGTAGTCAGGCCTCATCTCGAGGGGAAGCAAAGGACACCGCTCTCCTCCTGAGTATCGACGGGTATCTCTTGGAGCCCACTGAGTGACCTAAAGGGAGTCAAGCCTCCTTTGGAGTTTGGAGAGAGGACCAGGGATTGCTCTCCAGGTCAGGCAGGAAAAGAAGGCCCCCATCTCTCCTTGACGGGGGCATCTTGTGGTTTTTCTCGAACTGCGGCGCCACTGTGGGTTTTCTCACGAGGTACGATGGGGTACTCAGGGAGCCTCTTGTGTGGTACTAGGGAAGTCAGTTTTCCTGCTTGTGGCGAGGGGAGCGCGTCCTTGCTCTGGAGACATGGTAGGGGAATCGGGCATCAAGAGACGTTGAAAAAGGACTCTCCAAGTCTTTCTCGTGTTACTTCAGGAAACTCTGGGTTCCCTCGACTTGTGCCAGTGACCTCAGGTAGCTTCTCAGGGAGCCTCTGAGAATTCAGGGATACTGTGGTGTTGGAAGGGGCCTCTCGGTACACCACTGAGTTTGGTTCAATGGAAGAGGGCCTCTTCTCTAGTTGAGGCAGGAACCTCAGGGTTCCTCTCCATTTCTGACTCCGATCGCAGGGTCCCTGAAGAGTTGGGCCAGGAGAGTAGGGCCTCGTCTTGTGTGAAGGAATGCAACTTCACTTGCCTCTAGAGTTGTTCACGGGGTGACAGTCCACATTTGGAGCTGTGAGTGGAATCGGCGGGTTTTTCCAGACGATGCATGGGGATGTCAGTGTCCCTTCGTGTTGTGCCTTCATCCACAGGGTTGCCTTCGAAGAGATGTCCGGGCGTCAGGTTCTTATCTAGAGTGGACCGGGAATTCGGGATCTTTCAGCATGTGGCACCAACCATGAGGCTACTTTTCGAATTTCCTCATGAGACCGGCCTCATCCGGAGGTTCGCGGGGAACGTCGGGAACCCCTTGCAGACAAAGCATGGGAATCGACCCTCCTGTCGCGATCAGGAGAGGAGAAAGGCCTCAGTTGAAGTGGTGCCGGGAACTTCATTGTCCCCTCTAGTGAGATCGGTATATAGGGGAACTTTTGGGGTTGCATCAAGGGTGCCAAGTACTGTTTTGCACTTCAAGACGGAATGTGAGAATTCTCTTGAGACGCTGTAGGGGGCAAGGGCCTCATCTTGCAATACAGGGAACCACGTGATTTTTCTCGAGTTGCGGCGGGTTTCTCAAATTACAACTGGAAATTCAGGCTTCCTCTTGTGTTGGCTCAGAAAGGCCAATCTTCCATTCGAGTTGCAAGGGAAAGCTAGGGGTTGCGCTTGAGTCACTGCAGGGCCAAAGAGACCTCATCTAGGCTTTTGTCCAGGACCTAAGGTTCCTCTCCAGGGGCGACAGGGATCCAGGGTTGCATTCCAGACTCACCCTCGTAGTCAGGCCTCATCTCGAGGGGAAGCAAAGGACACCGCTCTCCTCCTGAGTATCGACGGGTATCTCTTGGAGCCCACTGAGTGACCTAAAGGGAGTCAAGCCTCCTTTGGAGTTTGGAGAGAGGATTCGGGATTGCTCTTCAGGTCATGCAGGAAAGAAGGCCCTCATTTCACCATGACAGGGGCGTCTCGTGGGTTTTCTCGAGCTGCGGCGCCAGTGTGGGGTTTCTCACGAGGTACGATGGGGAGCTCAGGGAGCCTCTCATGTGGTGCCGGGGAAGTCAGATCTTCATGCGCGTGGTGAGGGGGAGCGCGTCATTTTTCTCCAGGCATGGTAGAGGAATCGGGCATAAGACGCGTGAAGAAGGACTCTCAAGGTTTTTCTCAGGTTATGGCAGGAAACCCTGGGTTCCCTCGACTTATGCCCGTGACCTCAGGGAGCTTCTCAGGGTGCCTCTGAGAAGTCAGGGATACTGTGCAGTTGGGAGGGGCCGCTCCGAACTCCACTGGGTTTGGTGCAGTAGAAGAGGGCCTTATCTCGAGTTGAGGCAGGAACCTCATGGTTCCTCTCCATTTCTGAATCGGATCTCAGTGTCCATGCAGAGTTGGGACAGGAGAGTCAGGCCTCGTCTTGTGTGGAGGAATTGAACTCCTCTTGCCTCTCGAGTTGTTCATGGGGTGACAAGCCACTTGTCGATCTGTATGTGGAACTTGCGGGCTTTTCCAACGATACACGAGGGTGTCAGACCCCTTCGTTTTGTGCCTTCATCCACAGGATTGCCTTCGAAGAGGTGTCCTAGCATTGGGTTCTTATCAAGAGCAGACACGGAAATCGGGGTCTTTCGGCGTGTGGCACCAACCACAAGGCTACGTCTCGAATTTCCTCGTGAGACCGGCCTCATCCTGAGGTGCGCCGGGAAGGTCCGGAACCCCTTCCAGACAAAGCAGGGTAATCGACCCTCCCATCGCGATCAGGAGGGGATAAGGGGCTCAGAACAAGCGGTGCACCGAACCTTGGTGTTCCCCTCGAGTGAGACCAGGGTGTCGGGGAACTTTTGTGATAACATCAAGGTTGCCAATTATCATTTTAAACTTCAAGATGGAACGTGGGGCTTCTCCTGAGACGCTGTAGCTGGCAAGGGCCTCATCTAGCGATGACGGGGGAACCACGTGGTTTTTCTCGAGTTGCGGCGGGATTTTCGAATTACGACGGGGAATTCAGGCTTCCCCTTGTGTTGTCCCAGGGAAGTCCATTCTTCCATTCGAGGTGTGAGGGAGAGCAGGGGATTGCTCTCGAGTCACTTCAGGGCAAATGAGACCTCATCTATGCTTGTGTCTAGGACCTAATGTTCCTCTCCAGGGGCGGCAGGGATCTCGGGGTTGCATTCCAGACTCACCTGAGGAGTCAGGCCTGGTATATAGGGGAAGCAAAGAATTCCGCTCTCCTCTCGAGTCCCAACGGGTATCTCTTGAGCCCACAGAGTGGCCTAAAGGGAGTCAGGCCTCCTGTGGAGTTTGAAGAGAGGCCTCGAGATGCTCTCCAGGCCATGCAGGAAAAGAAGGCCTTCATCTCGCGACGACGGAGGCGTCTCGTGGGTTTTCTCGAGCTGGGGAGCCAGTGTGGGATTTCTCACGAGGTATGACGGGGAGCTCAGGGAGCCTCTCGTGTGGCGCCAGGGAAGTCAAGTCTCCATGCGAGTGGCGAGGGGGAACGCGTCATTGCTCTTGAGTCATGGTAGGGGAATCGGGATTCAAGACGCATTGAAGGAGGATTTTCGAGGTCTTTCTCGGGTTGCGTCAGGAAACCCTGTGTTCCCTCGACTTGTGCCGGTGACCTCAGGGAGCTTCTAAGGGTGCCTCTGAGAAGTCGGGATACTGTGGATTTGGGAGGGGCCTCTCGGGCCTCCACTGTTTTTGGTGTAATGGAAGAGGGCCTCATCTCGAGTGGAGTCAGGAACCTCAGGGTTCCTCTCCATTTCGGACTCCGATCGCAGGGTCCCTTCAGAGTTGGGACCGGAGAGTCAGGCCTCGTCTTGAGTGGAGGAATGGAACTCTGCTTGCCTCTCGTGTTGTTCATGGGATGACAGGCCTCTTGTTGAGCTGTGTGTGGAACCTGCGGCTTTTACCGAATGATGCACGGGAGTGTCAGTGACCCTTCGTTTTGTGCCTTTGTCCACAGGGTTGCCTTCGAAGAGGTGTCCGGGCATCGGGTTCTTCTCAAGAGTGGGCCGGGAAATCGGGGTATTTCGGCATGTGACACCACCCACGACGCTATGTCTCGAATTTCCTCGTGAGACTGGCCTCATCCTGAGGTGCGCCGGGAATGTGGGGAACCCCTTCCAAACAAAGCAGGGGAATAGACCCTCCTGTCGCAAACAGGAGGGGAGAAGGTGCTCAGATGAAGTGGTGCGGGAACCTCGGTGTTCCTGTCGAGTGAGACCGGCGTGTCCGGGAACATTTGGTGTCGCATCAAGGGTGCAAAGTACCGTTTCACACTTCAAGACGGAACGTGGTTCTTTTCTTGAGACGCCATAGCAGGCAAGGGCCTCATCTTGGGATGACGTTGGAAACACGTGGTTTTTCTCGAGTTGCGGCGGGATTCTCGAGTTACGAAGGGGATTTCTGGCTTCCTCTTGTGTTGGCCCAGGGAAGCCCAATCTTCCATTCGAGTTGCGAGGGAGAGCTGGGGGTTGCGCTCGAGTCACTGCAGGGCAAAAGAGACCTCATCCAGGCTTGTGTCTAGGACCTAATGTTCCTCTCAAGGGATGACTGGGATCTTGGGGTTGCATTCCAGACTCACCCGGGAGTCAGGCGTCATCTCGAGGGGAAACAAAGGACTTCTCTCTTTTCTCGAGTCGCGATGGGTATTTCTTGGAGCCCACTGAGTGGACTAAAGGGAGTCAAGCCTCCTCTGGAGTTTGGAGAGAGGACTCGGGATTGCACTCCAGGACATGCAGGAAAAGAAGGCCCTCATCTCACGATGACGGGGGGTCTCAGTGGTTTTACCGAGCTGCAGCGCCTGTGTTGGTTTCTCAGGAGGTACGACGGGGAGCTCAGGGAGCCTCTTATGTGGCGCCAGGGAAGTTAGGTCTCGATGCGTGTGGCGAGGGGGAGTGCGTCATTGCTCTCGAGTCATGGTAGGGGAATCAGGCCTCTAGACGCGTTGAAGAAGGACTCTCAAGATCTCTCTCGGGTCTTGGCAAGAATACCTGGGTTCCCTCGACTTGTGCCGGTGACCTCAGGGAGATTCTCCGGGTGCCTCTGAGAAGTCAGGGATACTGTGGAGTTGGGAAAGACCTCTCGGGACTCCACTGGGTTTGGTGAAATGGAAGGGGGCCTCATCTCGAGGGGAGGCAGGAACCTCAGGGTTCCTCTCCATTTCTGATTCCGATCGCAGCCCCCTGCATAGTTGGGAGAGGTGAGTCAGGCCTCGTCTTGTGTGCAGGAATGGATCTCCGCTTGCCTCTCGAGTTGTTCACTGGGTGACAGGCACTTGTTGAGCTGTAAGAGTAACCTGTGGTCTTTTCCGGATGATGCACGGGGTTGTCAGTGCCCCTTCGTGTTGTGCCTTCATCCACACTATCTTCGAATAGGTGTCTGGGCATCGCGTTCTTTTCAAGAGCGGATCGGGAAATCGCGGTCTTTCGGCATGTGGCACCACCATCGAGGCTACGTCTCGAATTTCCTCGTGAGACAGCCTCATCTGAGGTGCGTGGAGAAGGTCGGGAACCCCTTGCAAACAAAGCAGGGGAATCGACCCTCCTTTCGCGATCAGGAGGGGAGAAGGGGCTCAGATGAAGTGGTGCCAGGAACCTTGGTGTTCCCCTCAAATGCGACCCTTATATCGGGGTACTTTTGGGGTAGCATTAAGGGTGCCAAATATCATTTCGCACTTCAAGACAGAACGTGGGACTACTCTTGAGACGCTGGAGCAGGCAAGGGCCTCATCTTGCAATGACGGGGGAATCACGTGGTTTTTCTCGAGTTGAGGCGGAATTCTCGAATTACTACTGGGAATTCAGGCTTCCTCTTGTGTTGGCCCAGGGAGGTCCATCTTCCATTCGGGTTGCGAGGGAAAGCTGGGGAGTGCTCTCGAGTTACTGCAGGGCAAAAGCGACCTCATCTAGCCTTGTGTTCAGGACCCAATGATCCTCTCCAAGGGCGACAGGGATCTCGGGTTTGCATTACAGACTCACCCGGGGAGTTAGGCCTCGTCTCGAGGGGAAGCAAAGGACTCGGCTCTCCTCTCGAGTTGCGACGCATATCTCTTGGAGCCCACTGAGTGGTCTAAAGGGAGTCAACCCTCCTCTTCAGTTTGGAGAGAGGACTCGGGATTGCTCTCCAGGCCATGCAGGAAGAGAAGGCCCACATCTCGAGATGACGGGGGCGTCTCGTGGGTTTTCTCGAGCTGTGGCGCCAGTGTGGGGTTTCTCACGAGGTACGACGGGGAGTTCAGGTAGCCTCTCGTGTGGCAACAGGGAAGTCAGGTCTCCATGGGCGGGGCAAGGGGGAGCGCGTCATTGCTCTCCAGTCAGGGTAGGGGAATCGGGCCTCATGACGGGTTGAAAAAGGACTCTCGATGTCTTTCTAGGGTTGCAGCAGGAAACCCTGGGTTCCCTTGACTTGTGCCGGTGGCCTCAGGGAGCTTCTCAGGGTGCCTCTGAGAAATCAGGGATACTGTGGATTTGGGAGAGGCCTCTCGGGACTCCTCTGGGTTTGGTGCAATGGAAGAGGGCCTCATCTCGAGTTGAGGCAGGAACCTCAGGGTTCTGCTCCTGACTTCCTGGAGCCGGATCTGACTCAGATCGCAGGGTCCCTGCTGAGTTTGCTCAGGAGTGTCAGGTCTCGTGTTCTGCGGAGGAATGGAACTCCGCTTACATCTCAAGTTGTTCAAGGATGACACCACTTTTCGTGATGTGTGTGGAACCTGCGGGTTTTTCGGAGATGCACGGGGGTGTCAGTGCTCCTTCCTGTTGTGCCTTCATCCACAGGGTTGCCTTCGAAGAGGTGTCCGGGCATCGGGTTCTCCTCAAGTGCGGACCGGAAAATCAGGGTCTTTCAGCATGTTGCACCACCCACGAGGCTACATCTCGAATTTCCTCGTGAGATCGGCCTCATCCTGAGGCGTGCAGGAAAATCCGGGAACCCTTTCCAGACAAAGCAGGGGAATCGACCCTCCTTTCGGGATCAGGAGGAGAGAAAGGGCTCAGATGAAGTAGTGCCGGGAACCTCGGTGCTCCCCTTGAGTGAAACTGGTAAGTCGGGTAACTTTTCGGGTTGCATCAAGGGTGCCAAGTACCATTTCGCACTTCAAGACGGAACCTGGGACTTCTCTTGAGACGCTGTAGTGGGCAAGGGCCTCATCTAGCGCTGACGGGGGACCCACGTGTTTTTTCTCGAGTTGCGGCCGGATTCTTGAGTTACGAGGGGGAATACAGGTTTCCTCTTGTGTTGGCCCAGGGAAGTCCAATCTTCCATTCGAGTTGCAAGTGAGAGCTGGAGATTGCTCTTGAGTCACTGCAGGGCAAAATAGAGCTCATCTAGGTTTGTGTCCAGGACCGAGTTTTTCTCTCCAGGGGCGACAGGGATCTCGGGGTTGCATTCCAGACTCACCCGGGGAGTCAGGCCTCGTCTCGAAGGGAATGAATGGACTCCGCTCTCCTCTCGAGTCACGACGGGTATCCCTTGGAGCCCAAGAATGGCCTAAATGGAGTTAAGCCTCCTGTGGAGTTTGGATAGAGGACTCGGGATTGCTCTCTAGGCCATGCAGGAAAAGAAGGCCCTCATCTCGCGATGATGGGGGCGTCTCGTGGGTTTTCTCAAGGTGCAGTGCCTGGTTGGGGTTTCTCACAAGATAGGACGGGGAGCTCAGGGAGACTCCTGTGGTGCCACGGAAATCAGGTCTCCATGGACGTGACGAGGGGGAGCGCCTCATTGCTCTCGAGTCATGGTAGGGGAATCGAGCCTCAAGACGCTTCGAAGAAGAACTCTCGAAGTCTTTCTCGGGGTGTGGCAGGAAACCCTGGGTTCCCTCGACTTGTGCCCATAACCTCAGGGAGCTTAGCGGGGTTCCTCTGAGAAGTCAGGGATACTGTGGAGTTGAGAGGGGCTTCTCGGAACTTCACAGGGACTGGTGCAATTGAAGAGGACCTAATCTCGGATTGAGGCAGTAACGTCAGGGTTCCTCTCCATTTCTGACTCGGATAGCAGGGTCCCTGCAGAGTTGGGACAGGAGAGTCAGACCTCGTCTTGTGTGGAGTAATGGAACTCCGCTTGCCTCTCGAGTTGTTCACGGGATGACAGGCCACCTGTCGAGTTGTATGTGGAACCTGCGGTTTTGGGGGACGATGCACAGGGGTGTCAGTGCCCATTCGTGTTGTGCCTTCATCCACAGGGTTACCTTCGAAGAGGTGACCGGGCATCGGGATCTTATCAATAGCGGGCCAGGAAATCGGGGTCTTTCAGCATGTGGCACAACACACGAGGCTACGTCTCGAATTCCCTCGTGAGACTGGCATCATCCTGAGGTTCGCCGGGAAGTCTGGGAACCCCTTCCAGACAAAGCAGGGGAATCGACCCTCCTGTCGCCATCAGGAGGGGAGAAGAGGCTCAGCTGAAGCAGTGCTGGGAACCTCCATGTTCTCCTCGAGTGAGACCGGGGTGTCAGGGAAATTTGGGGGTCGCATCAAGGGTGTCAAGTACCGTTTCACACTTCAAGACGGAACATGGGACTTCGCTGGAGACGCTATAGCTGACAGGGGCCTCATATTTCGATGACGGAGGAGCCAAGTTGTTTTTCTCCAGTTGCCGTGGGATTCTCGAATTACAACGGGAAATACAGTCTTCCTCTTGTGTTGGCCCAGGGAAGTCCAATCATCCATTCGAGTTGCGAGGGAGAGCGGGGGATTGCACTTGAGTCAATGCAGGACAAAAAAGACCTCATTTAGGCTTGTGTCCAGGACCGAGTTTTCCTCTACAGGGGCGACACGGATCTCGGGATCCCATTCCAGACTCACCCAAGTAGTCAGGCCTCGGCTCGAGGGGAAGCAACGGACTCTGCTCTCCTCTAGAGTAGCGACGTGTATCTCTTGGAGGCTACTGAGTGGCCTAAAGGGAGACAGGCCTCCAGTGGAGTTTGGAGAGTGGACTCGGGATTGCTCTCTAGGTCATGTAGGAAAAGAAGGCCCTCATCTTACGATGACGGGGGCGTCTCATGTGTTTTCTCGAGCGGAGGTGCCAGTGTGGGGTTTTCATGAGGTAGGACGGGGAGTGCAGGGAGCCTCTCGTGTGGCGCCAGGGAAGTTAGGTTTCAATGGGCGTGGCGAGGGAAATGCGTCATTGCTCTCCAGTCATGGTAGGGTATCGGGCCTCAAGACGCAGTAAAGAAGGACTCTCGAGGTCTTTCTCAGAATGCAGCAGGAAACCCTGGGTTCACTCGACTTGTGCCAGTGACCGCAGAGAGCTTCTGAGGGTGCCTCTGAGAAGTCAGGGATACTGTGGAGTTGGGAGGGGCCTCTCGGGACTCCACTGGGTATGGCGCAATGGAAGAGGGCCTCATTTCGAGTTGATGCAGGAACGTCAGGTTTCATCTACATTTCTGACTCCGATCGCACGGTCCCTGCAGAGTTGGGAAAGGAGAGTCAGGCATTCTCTTGTGTGGAGGAACGGAACTCCGCATGCCTCTCTAGTTCTTCCAGGGATGACAGGACACTTGTCGATCTGTGTTTGGAATCTGCGTGTTTTTCCGTACTATGCATGGGGATGTCAGTACCCCTTCGTGTTGTGCATTCATCCACAGGTTTGGTTTCGAAGAGGTGCCCGGGCATCGGGTTCTTATTAAGAGCGGACCGGGAAATCGGGGTCTTTCCGCATGTGGCACCACCCACCAGGCTACATCTCGAATTTCCTAGTGAGACCGGCCTCATCCTTAGGTGCGCCGGGAAGGTCGGAAGCCCTTGCAGACAAAGCAGGGGAATCGACCCTCCTGTCTCGATCAGGAGGGTAGAAGGGGCACAGATGAGGTGATGCCGGGAACCTCGGTGTTCCCCTCCAGTGAGACCAGTGTGTTGGGGAACTTTTGGGGTCGCATCAAAGGTGCCAAGTACCGTATCGCACTTCAAGATGGAACGTAAGACTTCTTTTGAGATGCTGTAGCGGCAATGGCCGCATCTTGCGATGAAGAGGGAACGACGTGGTTTTTCTCGAGTTGTGGTGGGATTCTTGAGTTACAACGGGAAATTCAGGCTTCCTCTTCTGTTGGCCCAGGGAAGTCCAGTCTTCCATTCGAGTTGCGAGGGAGAGTTGGGGATTGCTCTCGAGTCACTGCAGGAAAAAAGAGACCTCATCTAGGCTTGTGTCCAGGACCTAATGTTTCTCTCCAGGGGCGACAGGGATCTCCGGTTCGCATATCAGACTCACCCGAGGAGTCAGGCCTCGCCTCGAGGGGAAGGAAAAGACTCCGCTCTCCTCTCGAGTCGCGACGGGTATGTCTTGGAGTCCACTGAGTGACCAAAAGGGAGTCAAGCCTACTGTGGAGTTTGGAGAGAGGACTCGGGATTGCTCTCCAGGCCATGCTATAAAAGAAGGCCGTCATGTCGCGAAAACGGGGGCGTCTCGTGGGTTTTCTCTATCTGCGGCGCCAGTGTGGGGTTTCTCACGAGGTATGACGGGGAGCTCAAGGACCCTCTCGTGTGGTGCCAGGGAAGTCAGGGCTTCATGAGTGTAGCAGAGGGAGCGCGTCATTGCCCTCGAGTCATGGTAGGGGAATCAGGCCTCAAAGCGCGTTGAAGAGGACTCTTGAGTTCTTTCTATGGTGGCGGCAGTAAACCCTGGGTTCACTCGAATTGCGCTGGTGACCTCAGGGAGCTTCTCAGGGTGCCTCTGAGAAGTCAGGGATACTGTGGAGCTGGGACGCGTCTCTCGGGACTCCACTGGGTTTCGTGCAATGGAAGAGGTCCTAATCTCGAGTGGAGGCAGGAACCTCAGCGTTCCTCTCGTGACTTCACTGGCGCTGGTCTGATTCGGATCGCAAAGTCCCTGCAGAGTTGGGACAGGAGAGTCAGGCCTCGTCTTGTGTAGAGGAATGAAACCCCACTTGCCTCTCGAGTTCTTCAGTGGTGACAAGCCACTTGTTGAGCTGTATGTGGAACCTGCGGGTTTTTCCAGACGATGCACGAGGGTGTCAGTGCCCCTTTGTGTTGTGCCTTCATCCACAGGGTTGCCTTCGAAGAGGTGTCCAGGCACCGGGTTCTTATCAAGAGCGTACCGAGAAATCATAGTCT
This sequence comes from Bubalus kerabau, assembly GCF_029407905.1. NCBI lineage: Eukaryota > Metazoa > Chordata > Mammalia > Artiodactyla > Bovidae > Bubalus > Bubalus kerabau. The sequence continues at coordinate 813,354 of NW_026577938.1, forward strand.
TTTGGCATGTGGCACCACCCGCGAGCTACGTCTCGAATTTCCTCGTGAGACCGGCCTCATCCTGAAGTGCCCCGTGAAGGTCGGGAACCCCTTACAAACAAAGCAGGGAAAGTGACCCTCCTATCACGAACAGGAAGGGAGAAGGGGCTCAAATAAACTGGTGCTGGGAACCTCGGTGTTCACCTCGAGTGAGACCGATATTTCGGGGAACTTTTGGGGTCACATGAAGGGTGTCAAGTATCGTTTCGCACTTCAAGACGGAACGTGGGACTTTTCTTGAGAAGCTGTAGCGGGCAAGGACCTCATCTTGCGATGTCGAGGGAACCAAGTGCTTTTTCTCGAGTTGCGGCGGGATTCTCGAGTTACGAAGGGGAATTCAGGCTTCCTCTTGTGTTGGCCCAGGGAAGTCCAATCTTCCATTCGAGTTGTTAGGGAGAGCGGGAGATTGCTCTCGAGTTACAGAAGGGCAAAAGAGACCTCATCTAGGCTTGTTTCCAGGACCTAATGTTCCTCTCCAGGGGAGACAGGGATCTCGGGGTTGCATTCCAGACCCACCTGGTGAGTCAGGCCTTGTCTCGAGGGGAAGCAAAGGACTCCATTCTCCTCTCGAGTCGCGACGGGTATCTCTTGGAGCCCACTAAGTGGCCTAAAGGGAGTCAAGCCTCCTGTGGAGTTTGGAAAGAGGATTCGGGATTCCTCTCCAGGCCATGCAGGAAAAGAAGGCCCTCATCTCGCGATGACAGGGGCATATGGTGGGTTTTCTCGAGCTGCGGCATCATTGTGGGGTTTCTCACGAGGTACGACGGGGAGCTCAGGGAGCCTCTCTTATGGCGCCAGGGAAGTCAGGTCTCCATGTGTGTGGCGAGAGGGTGCGTGTCATTTCTATAGAGCCATGGGAGCAGATTCGGGCTTCAAGACACGTTGAAGTAGGACTCTCGAGGTCTTTTTTGCATTGTGGCAGGAAACCCTGGGTTCCCTCGGCATGTGCCGGTGACCTCATGGAGCTTCTCCAGGTGCCTCTGAGAAGTCAGGGGTACTGTGGAGTTGGGAGGGGCCTCTCGGGACTCCACTGGGTTTGGTGCAATGGATGAGAGCCTCATCTCGAGTGGAGGCAGGAACCTCATGTTTCTTCTCCTGGGTTTCCTGGCGCCGGTACTGACTCGGATCGCAGTTTCCCTGCAGAGTTGGTACAGAAAATCAGGTCTCGTCTTGTGTGGAGGAATGGAACTCCACTTGCCTCTCGAGTTGTTCACGGGGTGACAGACCACTTGTTGAACTGTGTTTGTAACCTGCGGGTTTTTCTGGACGATAAACGGGGGTGTCAGTGCCCCTTCGTGTTGTGCTTTCATCCACAGGCTTTCCTTCGTAAAGGTGTCAGGGCATCGCGTTCTTATCAAGAGTAGACCGGGAAATCGGGGTCTTTCGGCTTGTGGCACCACCCACGAGGCTACGTCTCGAATTTCCTCGTGAGACCTGCCTCATCCTTAGGCGTGCTGGAAAGGTCGGGAACCCCTTCCAGACATAGCAGGGGAATCGACACTCCTGTCGCGATCACGAGGGGAGAAGGAGCTCAAATGAAGTGGTTCCGGGAACCTCGGTGTTCCTTTCGAGTGAGACCGGTATGTCGGGGAATTTTGAGATTGCATCAAGGGTGCCAAGTACTGTTTCGCACTTCAAGACAGAACGTGGGACTTATCTTGAGTCGCTGTAGAGGGCAAGGGCCTCATCTAGCGCTGATGAGGGAACCACGTGGATTTTCTCGAGTTTCGGTGGGATTCTCGAGTTACGATGTCGAATTCAGGCTTCCAATTGTATTGGCCCAGGGAAGTCCAATCTTCCATTCGATTTGCGAGGGAGAGCTGGCGATTGCTCTCTAGTAACTGCAGTGCAAAATAGACCTCATCTAGACTTGTGTCCAGGACCGAGTTTTCCTCTCCAGGTGCGACAGGAACTCGGGGTTGCATTCCAGACTCACACGGGGAGTCAGGCCTCGTCTCGAGGGGAAGCAAAGGACTCCGCTCTCCCTTCAAGTCCTGACAGGTATCTCTTGGAGCCAACTGAGAGGCCTAAAGAGAGTCAAGCCTCCTGTGGAGTCTGGAGAGAGGACTCGGTTTTGCTCTCCATGCCAGGCAGGAAAGAAGTCCCTCATCTCGTGATGACGGGGGCGTATCGTGGGTTTTCTCGAGCTGCGGTGCCTGAATGGGGTTTCCGAAGAGGTACGACGGGGAGCTCAGGGAGACTCTCTTCAGGCGTCAGGGAAGTCAGGTCTCCATGCACATGGCAATGGGGAGCGGGTCTTTGCTCTCGAGTCATGGTAGGGGAATCGGGCCTCAAGACGCGCCGAAGGACTCTCAAGGTCTTTCTCGGGTCGCAGCAGGAAACCCTGGGTTCCCTTGACTTGTGCCGGTGACCTCAGGTAGATTCTCAAGGTGCCTCTGAGAATTCAGGGATACTGTGGAGTTGGGAAGGGCCTCTCGCGACTCATCTGGGTTTGGTGCAATGGAAGAGGGCCTCATCTCGAGTTGAGGCAGGAACCTCAGGTTTCCTCTCCATTTCTAACTCGGATGGCAGGGTCCCTGAAGAGTTGGAACAGGAGAGTCAGGCCTCATCTTGTGTGGAGGAATTGAACTCCGCTTGCCTATCGAGTTGTTCACGGGGTGACATTCCACTTGTCGAGCTGTGTGTAGAACCTGTGGGTTTTTCTGGATGATGCACGGGAGTTTTAGTAACCCTTCTGTTGTGCCTTCATCCACAGGGTTGCCTTCGAAGTGGTGTCCGGGCATCGGGTTCTTATCCAGAGCGGACCGCACAATCGGGGTCTTTCAGCATGTGGCACCACCCACGAGGCTACGTCTCGAATTTCCTCCTGAGAAAGGCCTCATCCTTAGGTGCGCCGGGATGGGCGGGAACTCCTTCTAGACAAAGCAGGGGAATTTACCCTCCTGTCGTGATCAGGAGGGGAGAAAGTGATCAGATGAAGTGGTGCCGGGAACTTCGGTGTTCCCCTCGGTGAGAACGGTGTGTCGGGGAACTTTTGGGGTTACATCAAGGGTGAAAAGTACCATTTCGCACTTCAAGACGGAACGTGGGACTTCACTTGAGACGCTGTAGCGGGCCAGGGCCTCATCTTGGGATGACGAGTGAACCACGTGGTTTTTCTCGCATTGCGGCGGGAGTCTCGAGTTTCGACGGGGAATTCAGATTTCCTCCTGTGTTGGCCCATGGAAGTCCAATCTTCCATTCGAGTTGCGAGGGTGAGCTGGGATCCCACTCGAGTCACTTCGGGGCAAAATAGACCATATCTAGGCTTGTGTCCAGGACCGAATATTCCTCTCCAGGGGTGACAGGGATCTCGGGGTGGCATTCCAGACTCACCTGGGAAGTCCGGCCTTGTTTCTAGAGGAAGCAAAGTACTCCGCTTTCCTCTCGAGTCGCGACGGGTACCTATTGAGCGCACTGAGTAGCCTTTGTGAGTCAAGCCTCCCGTGGAGTTTGGAGAGACGACTCGGGATTGCCCTCCAGGCCATGCAGTGAATGATGGCCCTCATCTCACGATAACGGGGGCGTCTCGTGGGTTTTCTCGAGCTGCGGCACCAGTGTGCGGTTTCTCACGAGGTACGACGGGGACCTCAGGGAGCCTCTCATGAGGTGCCAGGGAAGTTAAGTCTCCATGCGCGTGGGTACTGGGAGCGCTTCATTGCTCTTGAGACATGGTAGGGGAATCGGGCCTCAAGACGCATCAAAGAAGGACTATCCAGTCTTTCTCGGGTTGCGGCAGGAAACCCTGGGTTCCATCGACTTGTGCTGGAGATCTCAGGGAGCTTGTCAGGGTGCCTCTGAGAAGTCAGGGACACTGTGGGTTGGAGGGACCTCTCGGGACTCCAGTGGTTTTGGTGCTATGGAAGAGGGCCTCATCTCGAGTTGAGGCAGGAACCTCAGGGTTCCTCTCCATTTCTGATTCGGATTGCAGGGTCCCAGCAGATTTGGGACAGGAGAGTCAGGCCTCGTCCTGTGTGGAGGATGGAACTCAGCTTGCCTCTCGAGTTGTGCACGGGGTGACAGGCCACGTGTCGAGCTGTGTGTGGAACCTGTAGGTTTTTCCGGACGATGCACGGGTGTGTCTGTGCCCCTTCGTGTTGTGCCTTCATCCACAGGGTTGCCTTCTACGGGGTGTCCAGGCATCGGGTTCTTATCAAGAGCGGACCGGGCAATCGGAGTCTTTCGGCATGTGGCACCACCCACGAGGCTACGTCTCGAACTTCCTCGTGAGACCGGCATCATCCTGAGGTGCGCCGTTAAGGTCGGGAAACCCTTGCAGACAAAGCAGGGGAATCGACCCTCCTGTCGTGATCAGGAGGGGAGAAGGCGCTCAAAAGAAATGGTGCCGGGAACTTCGGTGTTCCCCTCAAGTGAGACCGGTATGTTGGGGAACTTTTGGGGTCGCATCAAGGGTGCCAAGTACTGTTTCGCACTTCAAGATGGAACGTGGGACTACTCTTGAGACGCTGTAGCGGGAAAGTGCCTCATATTGCGATGATGGGGGAACCACTTGGTTTTTCTCGAGTTACGGTGGGATTCTCGAGTTACGACGGGGATTTCAGGCTTCCTCTTGTGTTGGCCCAGGGAAGTCCAATCTTCAATTCGAGCTGCGAGGGAGAGCTGGGGATTGCGCACGAGTCACTGTACGGAAAAAGAGACCTCATCTTGGCTTGTGTCCAGGATCTAATGTTCCTCTCCAGGGGCGACAGGGATCTCGGGGTTGCATTCCAGACTCACCCGGGGAGTCAGGCCTCATCTCGAGGGGAAGCAAATGACTCCACTCTCCTCTCAAGTCGAGACGGATATCTCTTGGAGCCCACTGAGTGGCCTACAGGGAGCCAAGCTTCCTGTGGATTTTGGAGAGAGGACTCGGTATTGCTCTCCAGGCCATGCAGAAAAAGAAGGCCCTCATCTCGCGATGACAGGGGCATCTCGTGGGTTTTCTCGAGCTGAGGCACAAGTGTGGTGTTTCCCACGTGGTATGCTGGGAGCTCAGGGAGCATCTTGTGTGGCGCCAGGTAAGTCAGGTCTCCATGCGCGTGGCGAGGGGGAGTGCGTCATTGCTCTCTTGTCATGATAGGGGATTTGGACCTCAAGACGCATTGAAGAAGGACTCTCAAGGTCTTTCTCAGGTTGTGGCAGGAAACCATGGGTTCCCTCGACTCATGCATGTTACGTCAGGGAGCTTCTCAGGTGCCTCTGAGAAATCAGGGATACTGTGGAGTTGGGAGTGACCTCTCGGAACTCCACTGGGTTTGGTGAAATGGAAAAAGGCATCATCTTTAGATAAAGCAGGAACATCAGGTTTCCTCTTCATTTCTGACTCGGATCGCATGTTCCTACAGAGATGGGAGAGGAGAGTCAGGACTCATCTTGTGTGGAGGAATGGAAATCCGCTTGCATCTCGAGTTGTTCACGGGGTGACAGGCCTCTTGTAGAGCTGTATGTGGAACCTGCGGGTTTTTCCAGACGATGCACAGGGGTGTCAGTGCCCCTTTTGTTGTACCTTCATCCACAGGGTTGTCTTCAAAGAGGTGTCTGGTCATCGGGTTCTTCTCAAGAGTGTACTGGGAAATCGGGGTCTTTCAGCATGTGGCACCCCCCACGAGGCCACGTCTCGAAATTTCCCATGAGTCCGGCTTCATCCTGAGGTGCACCGTGAATGTCGGGAACCCCTTTAAGTCAAAGCATGGGAATCGACCCTCTTGTCGCTATCAGGAGGGGAGAAGGGGCTCAAAAGAAGTGGTGCCGGGAACCTCGGTGTTCCCCTCAAATGAAACCGGTGTGTCGGGGAACATTTGGGGTCGCATTAAGGGTGCCAAGTAACGTTTCGCACTTCAACACGGAACGTGGGACTTCTCTTGAGACGCTGTAGTGAGCACGGGCCCCATCTTGTGATGACGGGGGAACCACGTGGTTTTTCTCGAGTTGCGGCAGGGAATTCAGGCTTCCTCTTGTGTTGGCCCAGGGAAGTCCAAATTTCCATACGAGTTGAGAGCTAGAGCTGGGGGTTGGCTCGAGTTATTGCAGGGCAAAAGAGACCTCATCTAGGCTTGTGTCTAGGACCTAATGTTCCTTTCAAGGGGCAACAGGGATCTCGGAGTTGCATTCCAGATCCTCCCGAGGAGTCAGGCCTCTTCAAGAGGGTAATGAATGGACTCCCCTCTCCTCTTGAGTCGCGACGGGTATCTCTTAGAGCCCATTGTGTGGCCTAAAGGGAGTCAAGCCTCCTGTGGAGATTGGAGAGAGGACTTGGGATTGCTCTCCAGGCCATGCAGGAAAAGAAGGCCCTCATATCGTGATGACGGAGGCGTCTTGTGCATTTTCTTGAGGTGCGGTGCCAGGATGGGGTTTCTCACAAGATACGATGGGGAGCTCAGGGAGTCTCTCGTGTGGTGACAGGAAAGTCAGGTCTCCATGCACGTGTGGAGGGGGAGCGCTTCATTGCTCTCGAGTCATGGTAGGGGAATCGGGCCTCAAGAGGCGTTGAAGAACGACTCTCAAGGTCTTTCTCCGGTTGCGGCAGGAAACCCTGGTTTTTCTCGACTTGTGCTGGTGACCTCAGGGAGCTTAACATGGTGCCTCTGAGAAGTCATGAATACTGTGGAGTTGGGAGGGGCCACTCGGGACACCACTGGGTGTGGTATAATGCAAGAGGGCCTCATCTCGTGTTGAGGAAGGAACCTCAGGGTTCCTCTCCATTTCAGACTCCGATCTCAGGATTCCTGCAGAGTTGGGACAGGAGAGTCAGGCCTCGTATTCTGTGGAGAAATGAAACTTAGCTTGCCTCTCGAGTTGTTAACGAGGTAACAGGTCACTTGTCGAGCTGTATGTGGAACCTGCAGAATTTTCCAAAAGATTCACGGGTGTGCAGGGCCCCTCCTTGTTGTGCCTTCATCCAACGGGATGCATTCGAAGAAGTGTACGGGCATCGGGTTCTTATTAATAGCGGACCAGGAAATGGGGTCTTTCCGCATGTGGCACCACCACGAGGCTACATCTCCAATTTCCTCGTGAGACCGGCCTCATCCTGAGGTGCAATGGGAAGATCGGTAACCCCTTCCAGACAAAGCAGGAGAATCGACACTCCTGTTGCAATCAGGAGGGGAGAAGGGGCTCAAATGATGTGGTGTGGGGACATGGGTGTTCCCCTCGAGTGAGGCATGTATGTTGGGGAACTTTGGGAGTGCCATCATGGGTGCCAAGTACCGTTTTGCACTTCAGTGGGAACGTGGGACTTCTTTTGAGATGCTGTGGCGGGCAAGGGGCTCATGCTGCGAAGACGATGGAACCACGTGGTTTTTCTTGAGTTGCGGCGGGATTCTCGAGTTACGACGGGGATTTCAGGCTTCCTCTTGTGTTCGCCCTGGGAAGCCCAAACTTCCCTTCGAGTTGCGAGGGAAAGCTGGGGGTTGTGCTCGAGTCAATGCAGGGCCAAAGAGACCTCATCTAGGCGTGTGTCCAGGACCTAATAGTCCTCTCATGGGAAGAAACGGATCTCGGGGTCGCACTCCAGACTCCCCCGGGGAGTCAGGCCTCACCTCGAGGGGAAGCAAAGGACTGCGCTCTCCTCTCGAGCTGCGACGCGGATCTCTTGGAGCCCACTGATTGGCCTAAAGGGAGTCAAGCTTCCTCTTCAGTTTGGAGAGAGGACTCGGGATTGCTCTCCAGGCCAGGCAGGAAAAGAAGGCGCTCACCTCGAGAGGACGGGGGCATCTCAGGGGTTTCCTCGAGCTGCGGCGCCCGTGGGGGCTTTCTCACAAGGCACGACGAGGATCTCAGGAGCCTCTCGTGTGGCACCAGGGAAGCCAGGTCTCCATGGGCGAGGCGAGGGGGAGCGCGTCTTTGCTCTCTAGTCCAGGGAGGGGACAAGGGCCTCAAGACACTTTGAAGAAGGACTCTCGAGGTCTTTCTCGGATGGCGGCAGGAAACCCTCGTTTCTCTCAACTTCTGCCGGAGACCTGAGGGAACTTCCCAGGGTGCCTCTGAGAGGTGAGGGATGCTGTGGAGGTGGCGGGGCCCCTCGGGACACCGCTGGGTCTGGAGCAACGGAAGAGGGCCTCACCTCGAGGGGAGGCAGGAACCTGAGGCTTCCTCTCCATTTCGGACTCCGACCGCAGGGTCCCTGCAGAGTTGGGACAGGAGAGTCAGGCCTCGTCTTGTCTGAGGAAGGGAACCCGCTTGCATCTCGAGTTGCTCAGGGGGTCTCAGGCCCCTCGTCGAGCTGTGTGTGGAACCCGTGGGTCTTTGTGGACGATGCACGGGGGTGGCAGTTCCCCTTCGTGTTGTGCCTTCACCCACAGGGTTGACTTCGAAGAGGGGTCCGGGCCTCGGGTCCTTCTTAAGAACGGACCAGGGAAACGGGGTCGTTCTGCATGTGGCACCACCCACGTGGCTCGTCTCGAATTTCCTCGTGAGACCGGCCTCATCCTGACGTGTGCCGGGAAGGCCAGGAACCCTTTCCAGACCACGCAGGGGAATCGACTCTCCTGTCGCGAGCAGGAGGGGAGAAGGGGCACAGAGGAAGCGGTGCCGGGACCCTCGGTGTTCCCCTTGAGGGAACCCGGCTTGTCGGAGAATTTTGGGGGTCGCAAGAAGGCTGTCAGGGACCGTTTCGCCCTTCAGGGCAGAACAGGGGACTTCCCTTGAGACGCCGTCGCGGGCAAGGGCCTCATCTTGCCAAGAGGTGGGAACCACGTGGTGTTTCTCAAGTTGCGGCGGGATTCTCGAGTTACGACGGGGATCTCAGGCTTCCTCTTGGTTTGGCCCTGGGAAGCCCAATCTTCCCCTCGAGTTGCGAGGGAAAGCTGGGGGTTGCGCTCGGGTCAGTGCAGGGCCGAAGAGACCTCACCTAGGCGTGTGTCCGGGACCTAATATTCCTCTCCAGGGAAGGCAGGGATCTCGGGGTTGCATTCCAGGCTCCCCCAGGGAGTCAGGCCTCGTCTCGAGGGGAAGCCAAGGACTCCGCTCTCCTCTCGAGTCGCGACGCGGGTCTCTTGGAGCCCCCTGAGCGGCCTCAAGGGAGTCCAGCCTCCTCTTCCGTTTGGAGAGAGGACCCGGGATTGCTATGCAGGCCATGCAGGAAAAGAAGGCCCTCAGCTCGCGAGGACGGGGGCGTCTCAGGGGTTTCCTCGAGCTGCGGCGCCCGTGGGGGTTTTCTCCCAAGGCACGACAAGGATCTCAGGGAGCCTCTCGTGCGGCGCCAGGGAAGTCAGGTCTCCATGCGCGTGGCGAGGCGGAGCGCATCATGGCTCTCGAGTCACGGGAGGGCACTAGGGCCTCGAGACGCGTTGAAGATGGACTCTCGAGGTCTTTGTCGGGGGGCGGCGGGAAACCCTCGTTTCCCTCGCCTTCTGCCGGGGACCTTAGGGAACTTCCCAGGGTGCCTCTGAGAGGCGAAGGATCCTGTGGAGTTGGTGGGGCCTCTCGGGACTCCACTGGGATGGTCGCAATGGAAGAGGGCCTCATCTCTAGTGGAGGCAGGAACCTCAGGCTTCCTCTCCAATTCTGACTCTGATCGTAGTGTCCCTGCAGAGTTGGGACAGGAGAGTCAGGCTATGTCTTTTCTGAGGAATGGAACTCCTCTTGCCTCTCGAGTTGTTCATGGGGTTTCAGGCCCCTTGTCAAACTGTGTGTGGAATCTGCAGGTTTTTCCAGACGATGTCTTATCTTCCATTCGAGATTCGAGGAAGAGCTAGAGGTGCGCTCTAGTCACTGAAGGCAAAAGAGACCCCACCAAGGCTTGTGTTCAGGACCTAATGTTCATGTCAAGGGGCGACAGGAATCTCGGGGTTGCATTCCAGACTCACCCTGGAGTCAGGCCTCGTCTCGAGGGGAAGCAAAGGACTCTGCTCTCCTCTCGAGTCGGACGGGTATGTCTTGCAGCCCACTGAGTGGCTTAAAGGGAGTCAAACCTCCTCTGGTGTTTGGAGGGAGGACACGGGATTGCTCTCCAGGGAATGCAGGAAATGAAGGCCCTCATCTCCCGATGACTGGGGCGTCTCGTAGGTTTTCTCGAGCTGTGGCGCTAGTGTGGGGTTTCTCACGAAGTAAGACTGGGAACTCAGTGAGCCTCTCATGTGGTGCCAGGGCAGTCAGGTCTCTATGCACGTGGTGAGAGGGAGCCCGTCATTGTTCTCGAGTCATGGTAGGGGAATTGGGCCTGAAAACGTGTTAAAGAAGGACTCTCGAGGTCTTTCTTGGGTTGCAGCAGGAAACCCTGGGTTCCATCGACTTGTGCCAGTGACCTCAGGAAGCGTCTCAGCGTGCCTCTGAGAAGTCAGGGTCACTGTGGAGTTGGGAGGGGCCTCTCGGAACTCCACTGGGTTTGGTGCAATGGAAGAGGGCCTCATGACAAGTTGAGGCAGGAACCACAGGGTTCCTGTCCTGGCTTCGAATGCGCTGGATCTGACTCGGATCGCAGAGTCCCTGCAGAGTTGGGACAGGAGAGTCAGACCTCGTCTTGTGTGGAGGAATGGAACTCCGCTTGACTCTCGCGTTGCTCATGGGGTGACAGGCCACTTGTCGATTTGTATGTGGAACTTGCGGGTTTTTCTGGACGATGCACTGGGGTGTCACTGCCCCTTCGTGTTGTGCCTTGTTCCACAGGATTGCCTTCGAGTTGGGTTCTGCCATCGGGTTCTTATCAAGAGCGGACCAGGGAATCGGGGTCTTTTGGCATGCCGCACCACCCACGAGGCTATGTCTCGAATTTCCTCCTGAGACTGGCCTCATCTTGATGTGCGCCAGGAAGGTCGGGAACGCCTTCCAGACAAAGCAGGGGAATCGAACCTCCTGTCGCAATCAAGAGGGGAGAAGAGTCTCAGATGAAGTGGTGCCGGGAACCTCGGTGTTCTCCTCAAGTGAGACTGGTATGTCGGGGAACTTTTGGGGTCGCATCAAGGGTTCCAAGTAACTTTTCGCTCTTCAATACGGAACGTGGGACTTCTCTTGAGACGCTGTAGTGGGCAAGGGCCTCATTTTTCGATGACGGGGGAACCACGTGGTTTTTCTTGATTTGGGGCGGGATTCTCGAGTTACAACCGGGAATTCAGGCTTCCTCTTCAACTGGCCCAGGGAAGTCCAGTTTTCATTCGAATTGTGAGTTAGAACTGGGGATTGCTCTCGAGACACTGCAGGGCCAAATAGACCTCATCTAGGCTTGTGTCCAGGACCTAATGTTCCTCTGCTGGGGCGAAAGCGATCTCAGCATTGCATTCTCGACTCACCCGGGGAGTCAGGCCTCGTCTCGAGGGGAAGCCAAGGACACCGCTCTCCTGTCAAGTCGCGACGGGTATATCTTGGAGCTCACTGTGTGGCCTAAAATGAGTCAAGCCTCCTGTGGAGTTTGGAGAGAGGACTCAGGATTGCTCTCCAGGCCATACAGCAAAAGAAGGCCCTCATCTCGTGAGGACTGGGGCGTCTCGTGGGTATTCTCGAGCTGCGGCTCCAGTGTGGTGTTGCTCACGAGGTATAATCGGGAGCTCAGGGAGCCTCTCCTGTGGCGCCAGGGAAGTCAGGTTTCTATGCGCGTGGCTAGGGGGAGCGTGTCATTGCTCTCGAGTCATGGTAGGGGAATCGCACCTCAAGACGCGTTGAAGAAGGACTCTCGAGGTCTTTTACGGGTTGGGGCAGGAAACCCTTGGTTCCCTCGACTTGTGCCGGTGATCTCAGGAAGGTCTAAGGGTGCCTCTGAGAAGTCAGGGATACTGTGCAGTTGGGATTGGTCTCTCGGGACTCCACTGGGTTCGGTGCAATGGAAGAGGGCCTCATCTCGAGTGGAGGCAGGAAACTCATGTTTCCTCTCCTGACTTCCCCTGGGCCAGATCTGACTCGGATCGCAGTTTCGCTGCAGAGTTCGAACAGGAGAGTCAGGCCTCGTCTTGTGTGGAGGAATGGAACTCTGCTTGCCTCTCCAGTTGTTCACGGGGTGACAGGTCACTTCTCGAGCTGTGTGTGGTACCTGCGGGTTTCTCCGGATGATACCCAGGGGTGTCAGTGCCCCTAAGTGTTGTGCCTTCATCAAAAGGGTTATCTTCAAAGAGGTGTCCGGGCATCAGGATCTTATCAAGAGCGGACCGGGAAATCGGGGTCTTTCGGCATGTGTCACCATCCACGTGGCTATGTCTCGAATATCCTCGTGAGACCGGCCTCATCCTGAGATGCACCGGGAAAGGCGGGAACCCCTTCAAGACAAAACAGGGGAATCGACCCTCCTGTCGCGATCAGGAGGGGAGAAGGGGCCCAGATGTAGTGGTGCCGGGAACCTCGGTGTTCTCGAGTCAGACTGGTGTGTCGAGGAACTTTTGAGGGCGCATCAAGGGTGCCAATACCGTTTCGCACTTCAAGACGGAACATGGGACTTCTCTTGAGATGCTGTAGGGGGCAAGGGCCTCATCTTGGGATGACGGGGGAACCACGTGGCGTTTCTCGAGTTGTGGCGGGATTCTCGAGTTTCGACGGGGAATACAGTCTTCCTCATGTGTTGGGCCAGGGAAGTCCTATCTTCCATTCGAGTTTAAAGGGAGAGCTGGGGATTGCTCTCGAGTCACTGCAGGGCAAAATAGATCTCATCTAGGCTTGTGTCCAGGACTTAATGCTCGTCCCTAGGGGCGACAGGGATCTTGGGGTTGCATACCAGACTCACCCGGGGAATCAGGCCTCGTCTCGAGGGGAAGCAAAGAACTCCGCTGTCCTTTTGAGTCGCGATGGGTATCTCTTGGAGCCCACTGTGTGCCCTAAAGGGAGTCAAGCCTCCTGTGCTGTTTGGATAGAGGACTTGGGATTCCTCTCCAGGCCATGCAGGAAAAGAAGGCCCTCATCTCGCGATGATGGTGGCGTCTCGTGGGTTTTCTAGACTGCTGCGCTAGTGCCGGGTTTCTGACGAGGTACGAGAGGGAGCTCAGGGAGCCTCTCGTGTGGCGCCAGGGAAGTCAGGTCCCCATGAGATGGCTAGGGGGAGCTCGTCATTGCTCTCGAGTCATGGTAGGGTAATCGGGCCTCAAGACGGGTTGAAGAAGGACTCTCGAGTTCTTTCTCGGGTCACTGCATAAAACCCAGGGTTCCCTTGACTTGTGCCTGCGACCTCAGGGAGCTTCTCAGAGTGCCTCTGAGAAGTCAGGGATACTGTGCAGTTTGGAGGGGCCTCTCGAGACTCCTCTGCATTTGGTGGAATGTAAGAGGGACTCATCTCGAGTTGAAGCAGGACCTCAGTGTTCCTCTCCATTTCTGACTCAGATCGCAAGGTCCCTGCATATTAGTACAGGAGAGTCAGGCCTCGTCTTTTCTCGAGGATGGGACTCCTCTTGCCTCTCGAGTTGTTCTCGAGGTGACAGGCCACTTGTCAAGCTGTGTGTGTAACCTGCCCGTTTTTCCGGATGATGCACAGGTGTGTTAGTGCCCCTTCGTGTTGTACCTTCATACTCAAGGCTGCCTTCCAAGAGGTGTCCGAGCATCGGATTCTTATCAAGAGCGGACCGGGAAATTGGAGTCTTTCAGCAAGTGGCACCACCCACAAAGCTACGTATCGAATTTCCCCATGAGACCGGCCTCATCCTGAGTTGTGCAGGGAAGGTCGGGCCCCCTTGCAGACAAAGCAGGGGAATCGACCCACCGGTCACGATCAGGAGGGGAGAAGGAGCTTAAATGAAGTGGTGCCGGGAACCTCGGTGTTCCCCTTGAGTGAGACCGGCGTGTTGGGGGACTTTTGGGGTCGCATCAAGGGTGCCAAGTACCGTTTCGCATTTCAAGACGGAACCTGGCACATCTTTTGAAACGCTGTAGCGGGCAAGGGCCTCATCTTGCAATGACGGGAGAACCACGTGGTTTTGCTCGAGTTGCAGCGGGATTCTCGAGTTATGACCGGGAATTTAGGCTTCCTCTTTTGGCCTTGAAATCCAATCTTCCATTCGGGTTGCGAGGGGGAGCTGGGGATTGCGCTAGAGTCACTGCAGGGCAAAAGAGACCTAATCTAGGCTTGTGTCCATGATCTAACGTTGCTCTCCAGGGGCGACAGGGATCTCGGGTTTGCATTCCAGACTCATCCGGGGAGTCAGTTCTCACCTCGAGGGTAAGCAAAGAATTCCGCTCTCGTCTCGAGTCGCGATGGGTATCTCTTGGAGACCAATGTGTGTACTAAAGGGAGTCAAGCCTCCTGTGGAGTTTGGAGAGAGGACTCGGGATTGGACTCCAGGCCATGCAGGAAAAGAAGGCCCTCATCTCGAGATGACGGTGGCGTCTCGTGGGTTTTCTCGAGCTGCGGCGCCAGTGTGGGGTGTCTCATGAAGTACCACGGGGATCTCACGGAGCCTCTTGTGTGGCGCCAGGAAAATCCAGTATTCCATTCGAGTTGCAAGTTAGAACTGGGGATTGCTCTCCAGTCACTGCAGGGCAAAATAGACCTCATCTACGCTTGTGTCCAGGACCTAGTGTTCCACTACTGGGCCAACAGGGATCTCAGGGTTGCATTCTCGACTCACCCGGAGAGTCAGGCCTCGTCTTGAGGGGAAAAAAAGGACTCCGCTCTCCTGTCGAGTCGCGACGGGTATCTCTTGGAGCCCACTGCGTGGCGTAAAGGGAGTGAAGCCTCCTATGGAGTTTGGAGAGATGACTCGGGATTGTTTTCCTGGCCATGCAGGAATAAAGGCCCTCATCTCGCGATGACGGGGGCATCTCGTGGGTTTTCTCCAGCTGCGGCGCCAGTATCAGATTTCTCACGAGGTACAACGGGGAGCTCAGAGAGCCTCTCGTGTGGTGCTAGGGATGTCAGGTCTCCGTGCGTGTGGTGAAGGGGAGTGCGTGATTGCTCTCGAGTAATAGTAGGCGAATCGGGCCTCAAGACGCATTCAAGAAGGACTCTTGAGGTCTTTCTCGGGTTGCGGCAGGGATCCCTGTGTTCCCTTGATTTGTGTCGGTGACCTCAGGAAACTTCTAAGGGTGCCTCTGAGAAGTCAGGGACACTGTGGATTTGGGAGGGGCCCTTCGTTACTCAACTGGGTTTGGTGCAATCGAAGAGGGCCTCATCTCGAATGGAGGCAGGAACGTCAGGGGTCCTCTCCATTTCTGACTCGGGTCGCAGTGTACCTGCAGAGTATGGAGAAGAGAGTCACGCCTCGTCTTCTGTGGAGGAATGGATTTCCCCTTGCCTTTCGAGTTGTTCACGGAGTGACAGGCCACTTGTTGAGCTGAGTGTGGAACCTGCGGGTTTTTCCGGACGATGCACGGGGGTGTCAGTGCCCCTTCGTGTTGTGCCTTCATCCGCAGGGTTGCCTTCAAAGAGGTTTCCGGGCATCGGTTTCTTTTCAAGAGCGTACCGGAAAATTGGGGTCTTTCAGCATGTGGTACAACCCACGAGGCTACGTCTCGAATTTCCTCGGGATACCGGCCTCATCCTGAGGTGCGCTGGGAAGCTCGGGAACCCCTTGCAGACAAAGCAGGGGAATCGACCCACTGCTCGCGATCAGAAGGGGAGAAGGGGCTCAGATGAAGTGGTGCCGGGAACTTCGGTGGTCCCCTCGAGTGGGACCGGTATGTCACGGCACTTTTGAGGTCGCATCAAGGGTGCCAAGTACAGTTTCGCACTTCAAGACGGAACGTGGGAATTCTCTGGAGATGCTGTAGCGGGCAAGGGCCTCATATTGCGATGACGAGGGAAACACGTGGTTTTTCTCGAGTTGAGGCGGGATTCTCGAGTTACAACGGGGAATTCAGGCTTCCTCTTGTGTTGGCCCAGGAAGTCCAATCTTCCATTCAACTTGTCAGAGAGAGCTGGGGGTTGCTCTCGAGTCACTTCAGGGCAAAGAGTCCTCATCTAGGCTTGGGTCCAGGACGTAATGTTCCTCTCCAGGGGCGACAGGGATATCGGGGTCGCATTCCAGTCTCACCCGGTGGGTCACGCCTCGTCTCGAGTGGAAGCAAAGGACTCCACTATCCTCTCGAGTCGGGACGCGTAACTCTTGGAGCCCAATGAGTGGCCTAAAGGGAGTCAAGCGTCCTGTGTAGCTTGGACAGAAGGTTCACGCTTGATCTGCATACCATGCAATTAAAGATGGCCCTCCTCTCGTGATGACGGGGGCGTCTCATGGGTTTTCTCGAGCTGCGGCACCAGTGTGGGGTTTCTCACGAGATATGATGGGGAGTTCAGGGATCCTCTTGTGCGGCGCCAGAGAAGCCTGACTCCATGCGTGTGGCCAGGCAGATCGCGTCATTGCTCTCGAGTCATGGGAGGGACTAGGGCCTCAAGAGGCATTTAAGAAGGACTCTCAAGGTCTTTCTTGGGTTGGGGCGGGAAACACTCGTTTCCCTCGACCTCTACAGGGGACCTTAGGGAACTTCCCAGGTGCCTCTGAGAGGTGAGGGATACTGAGGAGTTAGAGGGGCCTCTCGGGACTCCACTAGGTTTGACGAAATGAAAGAGGGCCTCATCTCGATTGGAGGCAGGAACCTCAGGCTTTCTCTCCATTTCTGACTCCGACCGCAGGGTCCCTGCAGAGTTGGGACAGGAGAGTCAGGCCTCGTCTTGTCTGAGTAACGGAACTCTGCTTGCCTCTCGAGTCGTTCAGGGGGTCTCAGGGCCCTTGACAAGCTGTGTGTGGAACCTGCGGGTGTTTCCAGAAGATGCATGGGGGTGTCAGAGCCCCTTCGTTTTGTGCCTTCCCCCACAGGGTTGCCTTCAAAGAGGTGTCCGGGCATCGGGTTCATTTCAAGAGCGGACCGGGAAATCGGGGTCATTCTGCATGTGGCACCACCCACGTGGCTCATCTCGAATTTCCTCGTGAGACCAGCATCATCCTGAGGTGCGCCGGGAAGACCGGGAACCCCTTCCACACAAAGTAGGGGAATCGATTCTGCTGTCGCGATCAGGAGGGGAGATGGAGCTCAGATGAAGTGGTGCCGGGACCCTCGGTTTTCCACTCGAGGGAACCCGGCGTTTCAGGGAACTTTAGGGGTCGCATCAAGGGAGCCAAGTACCGTTTCCCACTTCAGGACGGAACATGGGACTTCCCTGGAGACGCTGTAGCGGGCAAGGGCCTCATCCTGTGAAGACGTTGGAACCACGTCGTTTTTCTCGAGTTGCATCGGGATTCTTGAAAACGACAGGAATTTCAGGCTTCCTCTTGGGTTGGCCCTGGGAAGCCCAATCTTCAATTCGAGTTGCGATGGAAAGCTGGGGGTTCTGCTCGAGTCACTACAGGCCCAAAGAGACCTCATCGAGGCGTGTGTCCAGGACCTAATATTCCTCTCAAGGGAAGACAGGGATCCCGGGTTTCCATTCCAGACTCCCCCGGGGAGCCAGGACTCGCCTGGAGGGGAAGCAAAGGACTCCGCTTTCCTCTCAAGTCGCGACACGGATCTCTTGGAGCCCACTGAGTGGACTCAAGGGTGTCGAGCCTCCTCTTCAGTTTGGAGAGAGGACTCGGGATTGCTCTCCAGGCCAGGCAGGAAAAGAAGGCCCTCATCTCGCGATGACGGGGGCGTCTCATGGGTTTCCTCAGGCTGCTGCGCCCATGGGGGTTTTCTCATGAGGCACGACGAGGACCTCAGGGAGCCTCTCGTGCGGCGCCAGGGAAGTCAGGTCTCTATGCGCATGGCGAGGGGGAGCTGGTCATCACTCTCGAGTCATGGGAAGCGGCTAGGTCCTCAAGAGGCGTTGAAGAAGGACTCTCGAGTTCTTTCTCGGGTTGCGGCGGGAAACCCTCGTTTCCCTTGACTTCTGCAGGGGACCTTAGGGAACTTCCCAGGGTGCCTCTGAGAGGTGAGGGATGCTGTGCAGTTGGCAGGGCCTCTCGGGACTCTGCTGGGTTCGGCGCAATGGAAGAGGGCCTCATCTCGAGGGGAGGCAGGAACCTCAGGCTTCCTCTCGGTTTCGGATTCCGACTGCACGGTCCCTGCAGTGTTGGGACAGGAGAGTCATGCCTCGTCTTGTCTGAGGAATGGAATTCTGGTTGCCTCTCGAGTTATTCAGGGAGTCTCAGGCCCCTTGTCGAGCTGTGTGTAGACCCTGCGGATTTTTCCAGATGATGCACGGAGGTGTCAGTGCCCCTTCGTGTTGTGACTTCACCCACAGGGTTGCCTTCGAAGAGGTATCCGGGCATCGGCTTCTTATCAAGAGCGGACCGGAAAATCGGGGTCGTTTGGCACGTGGCACCTCACACGTGGCTAGTCTCGAATTTCCTCCGGAGACCGGCCTCATCCTGAGGTGCGCCAGGAAGGCCGGGAACCCCTTCCAGACCACGCAGGGGAATCGACTCTCCTCTCGCGATCAGGAAGGGAGAAGGGGCTCAGATTAAGTGGTGCCGGGACCCTCGGTGTTCCCCTCGAGGGAACCCAGCGTGTCGGGGAACTTTTGCGGTCGCATCAAGGGTGTCAAGTACCGTTTCCCACTTAAGGACGGAACATGGGACTTCCCTGGAGACGCCGGGAACTTCGGTGTTCCCCTGGAGTGAGACCGGTATGTTGGGGAACTTTGGGGTCGCATCAAGGGTGCCAAGTAGCATTTCGAACTTTAAGATGGAACATGGGACTTCTCTTGAGACTCTAGCTGGCAAGGGCCTCATATTGCGATGAAGGGGGAACCACATGGTTTTTAAGACTTGAGGCTGAATTCTCGAATTACGATGGGAAATTTAGACTTCCTCTTGTGTTGACCGTGGGAAGACCAATCTTCCATTCAAATTGTGAGGGAGAGATGGAGGTTGCTCTCGAGTCACTGTAGGGCAAAATAGACCTCATCTAGGCTTGTGTCTAGGACATAATGTTCCACTCCAGGGGCGACAGGGATCTCGGGGTTGCATTCCAAACTCACCCGGGGAGTCAGGCCTCGTGTCCAGGGAAGCAAAGGACTCCGCTCTCCTCTCGAGTCGCACCGAGTATTTCTTGGACCCAACTGAGTGGCCTAAAGGGAGTCAATCCTCCTGTGAAGTTTGGAGAGAGGACCAGGGATTGCTCTCCAGGTCAGGCAGGAAAGAAGGCCCCCATCTATCCTTGACAGGGGCATCTTGTGGTTTTTCTCGAACTGCGGCGCCACTGTGGGTTTTCTCACGAGGTACGATGGGGTACTCAGGGAGCCTCTTGTGTGGTACTAGGGAAGTCAGTTTTCCTGCTTGTGGCGAGGGGAGCGCGTCCTTGCTCTGGAGTCATGGTAGGGGAATCGGGCATCAAGAGACGTTGAAAAAGGACTCTCCAAGTCTTTCTCGGGTTACTTCAGAAAACTCTGGGTTCCCTCGACTTGTGCCAGTGACCTCAGGTAGCTTCTCAGGGAGCCTCTGAGAATTCAGGGATACTGTGGTGTTGGGAGGGGCCTCTCAGGACACCACTGAGTTTGGTTCAATGGAAGAGGGCCTCTTCTCTAGTTGAGGCAGGAACCTCAGGGTTCCTCTCCATTTCTGACTCCGATCGCAGGGTCCCTGAAGAGTTGGGCCAGGAGAGTAAGGCCTCGTCTTGTGTGAAGGAATGCAACTTCACTTGCCTCTCGAGTTGTTCACGAGGTGACAGTCCACATTTGGAGCTGTGAGTGGAATCTGCGGGTTTTTCCAGACGATGCATGGGGATGTCAGTGTCCCTTCGTGTTGTGCCTTCATCCACAGGGTTGCCTTCGAAGAGATGTCCGGGCGTCAGGTTCTTATCTAGAGTGCACCGGGAATTCGGGATCTTTCAGCATATGGCACCAACCATGAGGCTACTTTTCGAATTTCCTCATGAGACCGGCCTCATCCGGAGGTTCGCGGGGAACGTCGGGAACCCCTTGCAGACAAAACATGGGAATCGACCCTTCTGTCGCGATCAGGAGGGGTGAAGGGGCTCACAGGAAGTGGTGCCGTGAACTTTGGTGTTTCCCTCGAGTGAGACCGGTATGTCAGGGAACTTTGGGGGTCGCATCAAGGGTGCCAAGTACCGTTTTGTACTTCAGGATGGAACGTGGGACTTCTCTTGATACGCTGTAGCGGCCAAGGGCCTCATCTTGCGATGACGGGGGAGCCACGTGGTTTTTCTCGAGTTGCGGCGGGATTCTCGAGTTACGACGGGATTTTCAGGCTTCCTCTTGTGTTGGGCCAGGGAAGTCCAATCATCCATTCGAGTTGCGAGGGAGAGCTGGGGGTTGCGCTCGAGTCACTGCAGGGCAAAGGAGACCTCATCTAGGCTTGTGTCCAGGACCTAATGTTCCTCTCCAAGGGCCACAGGGATCTCAGGTTTGCATTCCAGACTCACCCAGGGAGTCAGGCCTCATGTCGAAGGGAAGCAAAGGACTCCGCTCTCCTTTAGAGTTGCGACGGGCACCTCTTGGAGCCCACTTTGTGGCCTAAAGGGAGTCAAGCCTCCTGTGAAGTTTGGAGAGAGGACTTGGGACTGCTCTCCAGGCCATGCAGGAAAAGATGCCCCTCATCTCGCGATGACGGAGGGATCTTGTGGGTTTTCTCCAGCTGCGGCGCCAGTGTGGGGTTTCACACGAGTTATGACGGGGAGCTCAGGGAGCCTCTCGTGTGGCGCCAGGGAAGTCAGGTCTCCATGTGCGTGGCGAGGGGGAGCGCATTATTGCTCTCGAGCTATGGTAGGGGAATCTGACCTCAAGACACATTGAAGAAGGACTCTCGAGGTCTTTCTTCAGTTGTGGCAGGAAACCCTTATTTCCCTCGACTTTTGCCGGTGGCCTCAAGGAGCTTCTCAGAATGCCTATGAGAAGTCAGGGATACTGTGGAGATGGGAGGGGCCTCTCGGGACTCCACTGGGTTTGTTTTAATGGAAGAGGGCCTCATCTCGGGTTGAGGCAGGAACCTCAGGTTTCCTCTCCATTTCTGACTCAGATCGAAGTGTGCCTGCAGAGTTGGGATTGGATACTCAGGCCTCGTCTTGTCTGAGGAAGGGAACTCCGCTTTCCTCTCTCATTGTTTAAGGGGTGACAGGCCAGTTGTGGAGCTGTATGTGGATCCTGCGGGTTTTTCCGGACAATGAACAGGGTTGCCAGCGCCCCCTCGTGTAGTGCCTTCATCCACAGGGTTGCCTTAGAAGAGGTGTCCGGGCATCGGGTTCTTATCAAGAGCAAGACCGAGAAATCGGGGTCTTTTGGCACGTGGCACCAACACGAGGCTACGTCTCGAATTTCTTCGTGAGACTGGCCTCATCCTGAGGTGCGCCATGAAGCTCGGGAACGCCTTCTAGACAAAGCAGGGGGATTGACCTTCCTGCCTTGATCAGGAGGGGAGAAGGGGCTCAAATGAAGTGGTGCCAGGAACTTCGGTGTTCCCTTGGAGTGAGACCGGTATATTGGGGAACTTTTGGGGTCGCATCAAGGGTGCCAAGTAGCATTTCGAACTTTATGACGAAACATGGGACTTCTCTTGAGACTCTGTAGCGGGCAAAGGCCTCATATTGCGATGAATGGGGAACCACGTGGTTTTTAAGAGTTGCGGCGGGATTCTCGAGTTACAACGGGAAATTCAGACTTCCTCTTGTGTTGGCCCAATGAAGACCAATCTTCCATTCGAATTGCGAGGGAGAGATGGGTGTTGCTCTCGAGTCACTGTAGGGCAAAATAGACCTCATCTAGGCTTTTGTCCAGGACATAATGTTCCTCTCCAGGGGCAACAGGGATCTCGGGGTTGCATTCCAGACTCACCCGAGGTAAGGCCTCGTCTCGAGGGGAAACAAAGTACTCTGCTCTCCTCTCACGTCGCGACAGGTATCTCTTGGAGCCCATTGAGTGGCCTAAAGGGAGTAAAGCCTCCTGTGAAGTTTGGAGAAAAGACCAGGGATTGCTCTCCAGGTCAGGCAGGAAAAGAAGTCCCCAATCTCGCGATGACGGTGGGTTTTCCCGAGCTGCGGCGCCAGTGTGGGGTTTCTCACGAGGTATGACGGGGAGCTCAGGGAGCCTCTCATGTGGCGCCAGGGAAGTCAGGTGTCCATGTGCATGGCGAGGGGGAGCGTGTCATTGCTCTCGAGTCATGGTAGGGGAATCTGTCCTCAAGACGTGTTGAAGACGGACTCTTGAGGTCTTTCTCGGGTTGCGGCAGGATACCCTGTGTTCCCTCGACTTGTGCCGGTGACCTCAGGGAGTTGCTCAGGGTGCCTCTGAGAAGACACTGATACTGTGGAGTTGGGAGGGGCCTCTAGGGACTCCACTGGCTGTGGTATAATACAAGAGGGCCTCATCTCGTGTTGAGGAAGGAACCTCAGGGTTCCTCTCCATTTCAGACTCCGATCTCAGGATTCCTGCAGAGTTGGGACAGGAGAGTCAGGCCTCGTATTCTGTGGAGAAATGAAACTTAGCTTGCCTCTCGAGTTGTTCACGAGGTAACAGGTCACTTGTCGAGCTGTATGTGGAACCTGCAGAATTTTCCAAAAGATGCACGGGTGTTCAGGGTCCCTCCTTGTTGTGCCTTCATCCTATGGGATGCATTCCAAGAAGTGTACGGGCATCGGGTTCTTATTAATAGCTGACCGGGAAATGGGGTCTTTCCGCATGTGGCACCACCCACGAGGCTACATCTCCAATTTCCTCGTGAGACAGGCCTCATCCTGATGTGCGCTGGGAAGATCGGTAACCCCTTCCACACAAAGCAGGAGAAAAGACACTCCTGTTGCAATCAGGAGGGGAGAAGGGGCTCAAATGATGTGGTGCGGGGAACATGGGTGTTACTCTCCAGTGAGGCCTGTATGTTGGGAAACTTTGGTGGTGCCATCATGGGTGCCAAGTACCGTTTTGCACTTCAGTAGGAACGTGGGACTTCTTTTGAGATGCTGTGGCGGGCAAGGGCCTCATGCTGCGAAGACGATGGAACCACGTGGTTTTTTTCGAGTTGCGGCGGGATTCTCGAGTTACGACGGGGATTTCAGGCTTCCTCTTGTGTTAGCCCTGGGAAGCCCAAACTTCCCTTCGAGTTGCGAGGGAAAGCTGGATGTTGTGCTCGAATCACTGCAAGGCCAAAGAGACCTCATCTAGGTGTGTGTCCAGGACCTAATAGTCCTCTCAAGGGAAGACAAGGATCTCGGGATTGCACTCCAGACTCCCCCGGGGATTCAGGCCTCGCCTCGAGGGGAAGCAAAGGACTGCGCTCTGCTCTCGAGCCGCGAGGCGGATCTCTTGGAGCCCACTGAGTCGCCTCAAGGGAATCCATCCTACTCTTCAGTTTGGAGAGAAGACTCGGGATTGCTCTCCAGGCCAGGCAGGAAAAGAAGGCCCTCAGCTCGCGAGGACGGGGGCGTCTCAGGGGTTTCCTCGAGCTGCGGCGCCCGTGGGGGTTTTCTCCTGAGGCACGACGAGGATCTCAGGGAGCCTCTCGTGTGGCGCCAGGGAAGCCAGGTCTGCATGCGCGAGGCGAGGGGGAGCGCATAATTGCTCTCTAGTCCAGAGAGGGGACAAGGGCCTCAAGACACTTTGAAGAAGGACTATCGAGGTCTTTCTCGAGTGGACGCGGGAAACCCTCATTTCCCTCGACTTCTGCCGGGGACATGAGGGAACTTCCCAGGGTGCCTCTGAGAGGTGAGGGATGCTGTGGAGTTAGCGGGGCCTCTCGGGACTCCGCTGGGGTTGGCACAATGGAAGAGGGCCTCATCTCGAGGGGAGGCAGGAACCTCAGACTTCCTCTCTGTTTCTGACTCCGAACCTCCGACCTCAGGGTCCCTACAGAGTTGGGACAGGAGAGTCAGGCCTCGTCGTGTCTGAGGAAGGGAACCCCGCTGGCCTCTCGAGTTGCTCAGGGGGTCTCAGGCCCCTCGTCGAGCTGTGTGTGGAACCCGCGGGTCTTTGCGGACGATGCCCGGGGGTGGCAGTGCCCCTTCGTGTTGTGCCTTCACCCACAGGGTTGCCTTCGAAGAGGGGTCCGGGCCTCGGGTCCTTCTCAAGAGCGGACCGGGGAATCGGGGGCGTTCGGCAGGTGGCCCCACCCACGTGGCTCGTCTCGAATTTCCTCGTGAGACCGGCCTCATCCTGAGGTGCGCCGGGAAGGCCGGGAACCCCTTCCAGACCACGCAGGGGAATCGCCTCTCCTGTCGCGATCAGGAGGGGAGAAGGGGCTCAGAGGAAGCGGTGCCGGGACCCTCGGTGTTCCCCTCGGGGGACCCCGGCGTTTCGGGGGACTTTTGGGGGTCGCAGGAAGGCTGTCAGGGACCGTTTCGCCCTTCAGGGCGGAACAGGGGACTTCCCTTGAGACGCCGCCGCGGGCAAGGGCCTCATCTTGCCAAGAGGTGGGAACCACGTGGTTTTTCTCGAGTTGCGGCGGGACCCTCGAGTTACGACGGGGATCTCAGCCTTCCCCTTGGGTTGGCCCTGGGAAGCCCAATCTTCCCCTCGGGTGGCGAGGGAAAGCTGGGGGTTGCGCTCGAGTCACCGCAGGGCCGAAGAGACCTCAACTAGGCGTGTGTCTGGGACCTAATATTCCTCTCCAGGGAAGGCAGGGATCTCGGGGTTGCATTCCAGGCTCCCCCGGGGAGTCAGGCCTCGTCTCGAGGGGAAGCCAAGGACTCCGCTCTCCTCTCGAGTCGCGACGCGGGTCTCTTGGAGCCACCTGAGCTGCCTCAAGGGAGTACAGCCTCCTCTTCCGTTTGGAGAGAGGACCCGGGATTGCTCTCCAGGCCATGCAGGAAAAGAAGGCCCTCAGCTGGCGAGGACGGGGGCGTCTCAGGGGTTTCCTCGAGCTGCGGCGCCCGTGGGGGTTTTCTCCCGAGGCACGACGAGGATCTCAGTGAGCCTCTCGTGCGGCGCCAGGGAAGTCAGGTCTCCATGCGCGTGGCGAGGGGGAGCGCGTCCTGGCTCACGAGTCACGGGAGGGGACTAGGGCCTCGAGACGCGTTGAAGAAGGACTCTCGAGGTCTTTCTCGGGGGGCGGCGGGAAACCCTCGTTTCTCTCGCCTTCTGCCAGGGACCTTAGGGAACTTCCCAGGGTGCCTCTGAGAGGCGAGGGATCCTGTGGAGGTGGCGGGGCCCCTAGGGACTCCGCTGGGTCTGGCGCACCGGAAGACGGCCTCACCTCGTGGGGAGGCAGGAACCTCAGGTTTCCTCTCCGTTTCGGACTCCTACCGCAGGGTCCCTGCAGAGTTGGGACAGGAGAGTCAGGCCTCGTCTTGTCTGAGGAAGGGAACCCCGCTGGCCTCTCGAGTTGCTCAGGGGGTCTCAGGCCCCTCGTAGAGCTGTGTGTGGAACCCGCGGGTCTTTGCAGACGATGCACGGGGGTGGCAGTGCCCCTTCGTGTTGTGCCTTCACGCACAGGGTTGCCTTCGAAGAGGGGTCCGGGCCTCGGGTCCTTCTCAAGAGCGGACCGGGGAATCGGGGGCGTTCGGCATGTGGCCCCACCCACGTGGCTCGTCTCGAATTTCCTCGTGAGACCGGCCTCATCCTGAGGTACGCCGGGAAGGCCGGAACCCCTTCCAGACACGCAGGGGAATCGCCTCTCGTGTCGCGATCAGGAGGGGATTAGGGGCTCAGAGGAAGCGCTGCCGGGACCCTCGGTGTTCCCCTCGGGGCATCCCGGCCTGTCGGGGGACTTTTGGGGGTCGCAGGAAGGCTGTAAGGGACCGTTTCGCCCTTCAGGGGGGAACAGGGGACTTCCCTTGAGACGCCGCCGCGGGCAAGGGCCTCATCTTGCCAAGCGGTGGGAACCACGTGGTTTTTCTCGAGTTGCGGCGGGACTCTCGAGTTACGACGGGGATCTCAGCCTTCCCCTTGGGTTTGCCCTGGGAAGCCCAATCATCTCCTCTGGTGGCGAGGGAAAGCTGGGGTTGCGCTCGAGTCACTGCAGGGCCGAAGAGACCTCACCTAGGCGTGTGTCTGGGACTACATATTCCTCTCCAGGGAAGGCAGGGATCTCGGTGTTGCATTCCAGGCTCCCCCGGGGAGTCAGGCCTCGTCTCGAGGGGAAGCCAAGGACTCCGCTCTCCTCTCGAGTCACGACGCGGGTCTCTTGGAGCCCCCTGAGCGGCCTCAAGGGAGTCCAGCCTCCTCTTCCGTTTGGAGAGAGGACCCGGGATTGCTCTCCAGGCCATGCAGGAAAAGAAGGCCCTCAGCTCGCGAGGCGGGGGCCTCTCAGGGGTTTCCTCGAGCTGCGGCGCCCGTGGGGGTTTTCTCCCGAGGCACGACGAGGATCTCAGGGAGCCTCTCTTGCGGCGCCAGGGAAGTCAGGTCTCCATGCGCCTGGCGAGGGGGAGCGCGTCCTGGCTCTCGAGTCACGGGAGGGGACTAGGGCCTCGAGACGCGTTGAAGAAGGACTCTCGAGGTCTTTCTCGGGGGGCGGCGGGAAACCCTCGTTTCCCTCGCCTTCTGCCGGGGACCTTAGGGAACTTCCCAGGGTGCGTCTGAGAGGCGAGGGATCCTGTGGAGGTGGCGGGGCCCCTCGGGACTCCGCTGGGTCTGGCGCAACGGAAGAGGGCCTCACCTCGAGGGGAGGCAGGAACCTCAGGCTTCCTCTCCGTTTCGCACACCGACCGCAGGGTCCCTGCAGAGTTGGGACAGGAGAGTCAGGCCTCGTCTTGTCTGAGGAAGGGAACCCCGCTGGCCTCTCGAGTTGCTCAGGGGGTCTCAGGCCCCTCGTCGAGCTGTGTGTGGAACCCGCGGGTCTTTGCGGACGATGCACGGGGGTGGCAGTGCCCCTTCGTGTTGTGCCTTCACCCACAGGGTTGCCTTCGAAGAGGGGTCCGGGCCTCGGGTCCTTCTCAAGAGCGGACCAGGAAATCGGGGGCGTTCGGCATGTGGCCCCACTCACGTGGCTCGCCTCGAATTTCCTCGTGAGACCGGCCTCATGCTGAGGTGCGCCGGGAAGGCCGGGAACCCCTTCCAGACCTCGCAGGGGAATCGCCTCTCCTGTCGCGATCAGGAGGGGAGAAGGGGCTCAGAGGAAGCGGTGCCGGGACCCTCGGTGTTCCCCTCGGGGGACCCCGGCGTGTCGGGGGACTTTTGGGGGTCGCAGGAAGGCTGTCAGGGACCGTTTCTCCTTTCAGGGCGGAACAGGGGACTTCCCTTGAGACGCCGTCGCGGGCAAGGGCCTCATCTTGCCAAGAGGTGGGAACCACGTGGTTTTTCTCGAGTTGCGGCGGGATTCTCGAGTTACGACGGGGATCTCATCCTTCCCCTGGGGTTGGCCCTGGGAAGCCCAATCTTCCCCTCGGGTTGCGAGGGAAAGCTGGGGGTTGCGCTCGAGTCACTGCAGGGCCGAAGAGACCTCACCTAGGCGTGTGTCTGGGACCTAATATTCCTCTCCAGGGAAGGCAGGGATCTCGGGGTTGCATTCCAGGCTCCCCCGGGGAGTCAGGCCTCGTCTCGAGGGGAAGCCAAGGACTCCGCTCTCCTCTCGAGTCGCGACGCGGGTCTCTTGGAGCCCCCTGAGCGGCCTCAAGGGAGTCCAGCCTCCTCTTCCGTTTGGAGAGAGGACCCGGGCTTGCTCTCCAGGCCATGCAGGAAAAGAAGGCCCTCAGCTCGCGAGGACGGGGGTGTCTCAGGGGTTTCCTCGAGCTGCGGCGCCCGTGGGGTTTTCTCCCGAGGCATGACGAGGATCTCAGGGAGCCTCTCGTGCGGCGCCAGGGAAGTCAGGTCTCCATGCGCGTGGCGAGGGGGAGCGCGTCCTGGCTCTCGAGTCACGGGAGGGGACTAGGGCCTCGAGACGCGTTGAAGAAGGACTCTCGAGGTCTTTCTCGGGGGGCGGCGGGAAACCCTCGTTTCCCTCGCCTTCTGCCGGGGACCTTAGGGAACTTCCCAGGGTGCCTCTGAGAGGCGAGGGATCCTGTGGAGGTGGCGGGGCCCCTCGGAACTCCGCTGGGTCTGGCGCAACGGAAGAGGGCCTCACCTCGAAGGGAGGCAGGAACCTCAGGCTTCCTCTCCGTTTCGGACTCCGACCGCAGGGTCCCTTCAGAGTTGGGACAGGAGAGTCAGGCCTCGTCTTGTCTGAGGAAGGGAACCCCGCTGGCCTTTCGAGTTGCTCATGGGGTCTCAGGCCCCTCGTCCAGCTGTGTGTGGAACCCGCGGGTCTTTGCGGACGATGCACGGGGGTGGCAGTGCCCCTTCGTGTTGTGCCTTCACCCTCAGGGTTGCCTTCGAAAAGGGGTCCGGGCCTCGGGTCCTTCTCAAGAGCGGACCGGGGAATCGGGGGCGTTCGGCATGTGGCACCACCCACGTGGCTCGCCTCGAATTTCCTCGTGAGCCCGGCCTCATCCTGAGGTGCGCCGGGAAGGCCGGGAACCCCTTCCAGACCACGCAGGGGAATCGCCTCTCCTGTCGCGATCAGGAGGGGAGAAGGGGCTCAGAGGAATCGGTGCCGGGACCCTCGGTGTTCCCCTCGGGGGACCCCGGCGTGTCGGGGGACTTTTGGGGGTCGCAGGAAGGCTGTCAGGGACCGTTTCGCCCTTCAGGGCGGAACAGGGGACTTCCCTTGAGACGCCGTTGCGGGCAAGGGCCTCATCTTGCCAAGAGGTGGGAACCACGTGGTTTTTCTCAAGTTGCGGCGGGATTCTCGAGTTACGACGGGGATCTCAGCCTTCCCCTTGGGTTGGCCCTGGGAAGCCCAATCTTGCCCTCGGGTTGCGAGTGAAACCTGTGGGTTGCGCTCGAGTCACTGCAGGGCCAAAGAGACCTCACCTAGGCGTGTGTCCGGGACCTAATATTCCTCTCCAGGGAAGGCAGGGATCTCGGGGTTGCATTCCAGGATCCCCCAGGGAGTCAGGCCTCGTCTCGAGGGGAAGCCATGGACTCCGCTTTCCTCTCGAATCGCGACGCAGGTCTCTTGGAGCCCCATGAGCGGCCTCAAGGGAGTCCAGCCTCCTCTTCCGTTTGGAGAGAGGACCCGGGATTGCTCTCCAGGCCATGCAGGAAAAGAAGGCCCTCAGCTCGCGAGGACGGGGTCGTCTCAGGGGTTTCCTCGAGCTGCGGCGCCCGTGGGGGTTTTCTCCCGAGGCACGACGAGGATCTCAGGGGGCCTCTCGTGCGGTGCCAGGGAAGTCAGGTCTCCATGCGCCTGGCGAGTGGGAGCGCGTCCTGGCTCTCGAGTCACGGGAGGGGACTAGGGCCTCGAGAAGCGTTGAAGGACTCTCGAGGTCTTTCTCGGGGGGCGGCGAGAAACCCTCGTTTCCCTCGCCTTCTGCCGGGGACCTTAGGGAACTTCCCAGGGTGCCTCTGAGAGGCGAGGGATCCTGTGGAGGTGGCGGGGCCCCTCGGGACTCCGCTGGGTCTGGCGCAACGGAAGAGGGCCTCACCTCGAGGGGAGGCAGGAACCTCAGGCTTCCTCTCCGTTTCGGACTCCGACCGCAGGGTCCCTGCAGAGTTGGGACAGGAGAGTCAGGCCTCGTCTTGTCTGAGGAAGGGAACCCCGCTGGCCTCTCGAGTTGCTCGGGGGTCTCAGGCCCCTCGTCAAGCTGTGTGTGGAACCCGCGGGTCTTTGCGGACGATGCACGGGGGTGGCAGTGCCCGTTCGTGTTGTGCCTTCACCCACAGGGTTGCCTTCGAAGAGGGGTCCGGGCCGCGGGTCCTTCTCAAGAGCGGACCGGGGAATCGCGGTCGTTCGGCATGTGGCCCCACCCACGTTGCTCGTCTCGAATTTCCTCGTGAGACCGGCCTCATCCTGAGGTGCGCCGGGAAGGCCGGGAACCCCTTCCAGACCACGCAGGGGAATCGCCTCTCCTGTCGCGATCAGGAGGGGAGAAGGGGCTCAGAGGAAGCGTTTGCGGGACCCTCGGTGTTCCCCTCGAGGGAACCCGGCGTGTCGGGGAACTTTTGGGGGTCGCATGAAGGCTGGCAAGATCCTTTCCGCCCTTCAGGGCGGAAGAGGGGACTTCCCTTGAGACGCCGTCACGGGCAAGGGTCTCATCTTGCCAAGAGTTGGGAACCACGTGGTTTTTCTCGAGTTGCGGCGGGATTCTCGAGTTACAATGGGAATCTCAGCCTTCCTCTTGGGTTGGCCCTGGGAAGCCCAATCTTCCCCTCGAGTTGCAAGGGAAATCTGGGGGTTGCGCTCGAGTCACTGCAGGGCCGAAGAGACCTCACCTAGGCGTGTGTCCAGGACCTACTATTCCTCTCCAGGGAAAGCAGGCATCTCGGGGTTGCATTCCAGGCTCCCCCGTGGAGTCAGACCTCGTCTCGAGGGGAAGACAAGGACTCCGCTCTCCTCTCGAGTCGCGACAAGGATCTGTTGGAGCCCCCTGAACGGCCTCAACGGAGTCCATCCTGCTCTTCAGTTTGGAGAGAGGACTCGTGATTGGTCTCCAGGCCATGCAGGAATATAAGGCCCTCATCTCGCGATGACCGGGGTGTCGCATGTGTTTCCTCGAGCTGCCGCGGCAGTGTGGGTTTCCTCACGAGGTACGATGAGGATCTCAGGGAGCCTCTCGTGCAGTGCCAGGTTAGTCAGGTCTCCATGCGCGTGAAGAGGGGGCGCGTGTCATGGCTCTCGAGTCATGGTAGTGGAATCGCGACTCAACACATTTTGAAGCACTCTCGAGGTCTTTCTCGAGTCATGGCAGAAAACCCAGGGTTCCCTCGACTTGTGCCTGTGACCTCAGGGAGCTTCTCATTGTGCCTCTGAGAACTCAGGGATACTGTGGAGTTGGTCGGGGCCTCTCGGGACTCCACTGGGTGTGGTGCAATGGAAGAGGGCCTCATCTCGAGTGGACGCAGTAACCTCAGGCTTCCTCTCCGTTTCTGACTCGGATCCCATGGTCCCTGCAGAGTAGGGACAAGAGAGTCACACCTAGTCTTCTGTTGAGGAATGGACCTTCGTTTGCCTTTCGAGTTGTTTACAGGGTGACAGGCCACTTGTCGAAATGTCTGTGGGACCTGCGGGTTTTTCTGGACGATGCACGCGGGTGTCAGTGCCCCTTCGTGTTGTGCCTTCATCCACAGGTTTTCCTTCAAAGAGGTGTGCTGGCATCGGGTTCTTTTCAAGAGTGGACCGTGAAATTGGGGTCTTTCGGCATGTGGCACCACCCACGAGGCTACGTCTCGAACTTCCTCATGAGACCGGCCTCATCCTGAGGTGCGCCCGGAAGGTCGGGAACCCCTTGCAGACAGAGAAGGGGAGTCGACCCTCCTGTCGCAATCAGGAGAGGAGAAGGGGCTCAGATGAAGTGGTGCCGGGAACCTCGGTGTTCCCCTTGAGTGAGTCTGGTATGTCGCGGAACTTTTGGGGTCGCATCAAGGGTGCCAAGTACCGTTTCGCACTTCAGGATGGAACGTGGGACTTCTCTTGAGATGCTGTAGCGGACAAAGGGCCTCATCTTGCGATGACGAGGGAAGCACGTGGATTTTCTCGAGTTTCGGTGGGATTCTCGAGTTACGACGGGGAATTCAGGCTTCCTCTTGTGTTGGCCCAGGAAGTCTAATCTTCCATTCGAGTTGCCAGGGAGAGCTGTGGATTGGGCTCCATTCACTGAAGGGCAAACTAGACCTCATCTAGGCTTGTATCCAGGACTTAATGTTCCTCTCCATAGGCGACAGGGATTTGGGGTTGCATTCCATACTCACCCGGGGAGTCAGGCCTCATCTCGAGGGGAAGCAAAGGACTCCACTCTCTTCTCGAGCCGCGACAGGTATCTCTTGGAGCCCACTGAGTGGTCTTTGCTCTGTAGGAGAGCTCTAGTGTACATAAGCCTGTACATAAGTGAACACAGACATTCTGTGTGCATGTTGCTGCGTACCCAAAATAGGGCCACAAGGAGCCTCATGCTCTCCATGCAGCGCGGAAGCTGTGCAGCCACGCAGCAGCTGAAGAATCCAACCAATTGCTCTTTTCTTACCTCTGACAGAGCTCGCATTGCCGTAGCCCTTGGCAGTTTGGAAACACTGGACCCTAACCCCTCTCAAAGTAGGCCTGGGTTCTAGTTCGAATAGAAAGTCAATAGCGGAGCTGAGGACAGGAACGCGGCAGTCATTTATCACACGCTCCTGCAGCCTGCTACTACAGGGACACTAACGCTAGAAGCTAGGAATGTCTTTGCAAGGTGCGCAAAGGACAAGGGAGAACCTCGACCCTGACTCTAGTATTTCAGCCCCCTGAGCAGATCTGAGGTTCTCCCGCTGTAGAAGCTAACCCATTCCTTTCAAATACAGGCTTCCTAACACAGGGCCAGTTGGCTGCTTGCTCTTCCACGAAGCAGGCTTCCTTAACTTGCAAACTGCGAATTCCGCTTAACAGCCTGGAGGAAAAATCGCTTCTTGGAAGATTTTTTTCAGAGGCTGTATCCCCGGAGCTGGGGCCAAGCTAGGGGACCCATACTGGCAAGGGAAGGCAAAACCACATCCAATGTCTTTGCTCTGGAGGACAGCTTTGGTGAGCCTAAGTCTTTCAGGAATATTTCTGGCTCCAACAGAGTCAAATTCTGTGTGTGAAGCTGCACAGCCAAAATAGGGGAACAGAGAGCCTGATTCTCTCTGTGTAGCTTTGAAGCTGTCATTCAAACAACAGCTTGAGAATCCATACAATGCTCTCCCTTACTGCTAAGAGAATTCTCATTGCTGTAGTCCTTGACAGCTTGTAGAAATCCGCACCCTAACCCTTCTCCAAGTAGGCCTGGGTCCTAGCTCGGAACAACAGGCAACGGCGGAGCTGAGGCCAGTAAGGCACAAGTGAGGTCTCACACACTCTTGCAGCCTGATCGTCCAGGAGCAGTAAGGCCTCTTTTTCCCTGCAGGAGGCTCGCTTGCCTTGCCTCCTGTGAACTGCATTTCCCAGCCTGGGCGCAAAGCTGTTCCTGGAGATTTTTTCTCAGGGGCTGTTTCCCTGGAGCTGGGTCGGACCTCGGGGGCCCAACTCACAGGGGAAGACAAAACCACATGGACACGTCTATGCTCTGTAGGAGAGCTCTAGTGAACCTCATCTCTCAGGAACATTCTTGGCTTCTACAGAGACACCTCTGTGCATGAAGCTACACACCCAACATAGTGGCAAAGGGAGTCTGATTCTCTCCGTGGGTGCTGATGCTTTGTGGCAAAGCACCTGCTAAGAATCCATCCGCATAGGCTTCCCTCACCTTGACAGAGGTCTCATTGCTGTAGTCCTTGGCAGTTTGGAAAGAAGCAGACCCTTAACCTTCACCAAGTAGGCCCTTGTCCTTGTTTGAATGGAAAGGCAGTAGCTGAGCTGAGGCCAGTAAGGCGCCAGTCAAGTCTGACATATTCCCGATGCCTGCTCCTTCATGGAAAATAACGTTAGAATCTGGGAATGTCTTTGCAAGGCTGGCAAAGGGCAGTCAGGAACCTCGACCCTGCCTCTGGAATTTCTATCTTCTCAGCACATCCGGAGGTCTCGGTCAGGAGAAACTAACCCATTCCTTGCAAATATAGGCTTCCAAACACAGGCCGGTTGGCTGTCTCTTCTTGCCGAAGGAAGCTTGCTTATCCCACCTCCTGCGAACTCCGCTTCCCAGCCTGGGGGATAAGAGGTTCTTGGAGATCTTTTCTCAGAGGCTGTTTCCACGGAGCAGGGGCCGATCCCGGAGACCCACACGCACAGGGGAAGGGAAAACCGCATGGATAAGTCTTTGCTCTCTAGGAGTGCTCTAGTGAACCTCAGTCTATGCGGAATGTTCTTGGCTCCAACGGGGACATCTCTGTGTGGGAAGCTGCTTACCCAACATAGAGACACAGAGACCTGATTCTCTCTGTGCAGCTTTGACGCTGTCGTTCAAACAACAAATTGAGAATCCACACAATGCTCTCCCTTACCACTGAGAGAGTTATCATTGCTGTAGCCCTTCGCAGTTTCTGGAAATCGGCACACAAAGACTTCTCCAAGTAGGCCTGGGTTCAAGTTCAGATGAACATGCAATAGCGGAGCTGAGGCCAGTAAGGCACCAGTCAGGTGTCACACACTCTGGCAGCCTGCTCCTCCAGGGACAGTAAGGCCTCTATTTCCCTTCAGGAGGCTCGCTTGCCTTACTTCCTGTGAACAGCGTTTCCCAGCCTGGGCGGAAAGCAGTTCCTGGAGATCTTTTCTCAGGGGCTGTTTCCCCGGAGTTGGGGCGGACCTCGGGGACCCAACTCACAGGGGAAGGCAAAACCAAATGGACAGGTCTATGCTCTGTAGGAGATCTCTAGTGAACTGCCGGGGTCCAGCCCCAGCTGATCCAGGGTATTCGAAGCAGAGACGGTGTAGGCGAGGGTCAGGGAACAACTGCTTAATTAAACATTAATTAAGGATATAAAGAGTAATAAAATGAGGATAGCTCAGTAGGAAAATTCAGTGGAGAAAAGAGGCTGAGTAGCTTGGTTTACGCGGGGGACCAATAAAACTTCAAGACAAGAAGCTTGCACCACTTACGTAGGCCGCAGGCGTCCTTCCGTTCTCCCGAAGGAGAGGAGACACTGAGGCCTCCCCGGTCGGATCTTAGAAGCCCAGGCAAAATTAGTAAGCTTGGTGGGTTCCGCGCTCCAGATGGAGACTCAACCAGAGTGAGAGAGAGAGAGACATGGGGAGACCAGTATTTCGAGAAACTGATCCCAATTCTTTATTTTCCATGGTCTACTTTTATACACTGAGATGTTATGCAAAAGTCACGTGGGGTCAGCAGTCCTGACTTTTATCAAAGTCAGGTGCTTCATACAAAAGTATACAGAGGTCTTAGGGGTGTTACATCATCTTCTGGCCGGGGGGCCTGCTGACAATTTACGACCCTCTCCTTGTGACAGCGGTCAGTCAACCAGGACACTTATTTCTCCAGGGGTGATTATTCTTAAAACAGACGCCACCCAAATAAAGTTACATTCCTATAGGGTGAGGGTGTAGTGGGTTTTAGTTAAGGAAAGAATTTACTTAGCCTAAGGTCTAACGTGATTTATATCAAAGGTTAATACTTATTTCTTCTATATATTCATTAATGTGTATAAGGGCAGGGGATGTGGAGACTTAGCAGTAAACATCAGCTCAACAAATGAAAAACCCTTCACCAATATGATTTCTAATCAGCCCATTATACTTATACTAATAATTTTCTAACTTTTCTAAGGAACCTGTTTTTAGAAGGTTTAAAGCATCTCGTGCCTCTCATGGTTGGGCGGCTGTGAGCAATCACATGTGGCCGGACAAGCCTGTCAGGCAGGCTAGAGAACCTTCAGAGGAGTTTGTAGGTTAAAACACTCTTGTCACACCCAGGGGTTTTTATCAACTGGAGCTCTAGGTTAACTCCTTCTCCGAAAGAGGTGGTGGGGGACAGCCCCCCGTAAAGTCAGAGGTGTAGGTGAGAGCACAAAATAGTAAGGTAGGCAGGCTCTGGTGATGGGGGTAGATGCTCGAGGATTTCCAGGGGGACTCCTGAGGGTCGATCCCACCTTTGCGTATGTCGAGCTTCCTTCCTCATGACCTTTGCCATGGGCGGAGTGCCTCACTCTGGCTCCCAACAGTGAACCTCCTCTCTCAGGAACATTCTTGGCTCCTATCGAGACACCTCTGTGTGTGTAGCTACACACGCAACATAGGGGCAAAGGGAGCCAGATTCTTTCCGTGGGGTGCTGATGCTTTGTGGCAAAGCACCTGCTTGAGAATCCATCAGCTTACGCTTCCCTCGCCTTGACAGAGGTCTCATTGCTGTAGCCCTTGGCAGTTTGGAAAGAAGAGGACCCTTACCTTTCATAAAGTGGGCCCTTGTCCTAGTTTGAAAGGAAAGGCAAGAGCTGAGCTGAGGCCAATAAGGCGCCAGTCAAGTCTGACATATTCCCGAAGCCTGCTCCTTCATGGAAAATAACGCTGGAATCTAGGAATGTCTCTGCAAGGCTGGCAAAGGGCAGTCAGGAGCCTGCACCCTGCCTCTGGAATTACCGATTTCTGAGCAGATCTGGAGGTCTACTTTAGGAGAATCTAACTCATTCCTTCCATATTGAGACTTCCAAAAACAGGCCGGTCGGCTGCCTCTTCGTGCCCGAAGGAGGCTTGCTTTTCCTGCCTCCTATGAACCCAGCTTCCCAGGCTCTGGGAAAAGCGGATCTTGAAGATCTTTTCTCAGGGGTTGTTTCCACAGAGCTGGGGCTAAGCCTGGAGACCCAAACTATCAGGGGAAGAAAAACCACATGTACAAGTCTTTGCTCTCTAGGAGAGCTCTAGTGAACTTCACTCTGTCACGAACATTCTTGATTCATATGGAGACACCCCTGTGTGCGAAGCTGCGTACCCAACATGGGGGCACAGAGAGCCTGATTCTCTCTGTGTAGCTTTAAAGATGTCGTTCAAAAAACACCTTGAAAATCCATACAATGCTCTTCCTTACCCGTGACAGAGTTCTCATTGCTGTAGCCCTTGGCAGTTTTTAGAAATCCGCACCCAAACCGTTCTCCAAGTAGTCCTGGGTCCTAGTTCGGAGGAACATGCAATGGCGGAGCTGAGGCCAGTAAGGCACCAGTCAGGTCTCACACACTCTGCAGCCTGATCGTCCAGGAACAGTAAGCCCTCTTTTTCCCTGCAGGAGGCTCACTTGACTTCCCTCCTGTGAGCTGCATTTCCCAGCCTGGGGGAAAAGAGGTCCCTGGAGATCTTTTCTCAGGGGCTCCTTCCCCGGAGCTGGGGAGGACTTCGAGGACCCAACTCACAGGGGAAGGCAAAAGCACATGGACAGGTCTATGCTCTGTAGGAGAGCTCTAGTGAACCTCATCTCTCAGGAACATTCTGGCCTCCTATAGAGACACCTCTGTATGTGAAGCTACAGACCCAACATAGGGGCAAATGGAGCCTGATTCTCCCCGTGGGGTGCTGATGCTTTGTGGCAAAGCACCTGCTTGATGATCCATCCACTTAGGCTTCCCTCGCCTTGACACAGGTCCCATTGCTGTAGCCCTTGGCAGTTTGGAAAGAAGAAGACCCTTACCCTTCATAAAGTAGGCCTTTGTCCTAATTTGAATGGAAAGGTAATAGCTGAGCTGAGGCCAATAAGGTGCCTGCCAAGTCTGACATACTCCCGTAGCCTTCACCTTCATGGAAAATAACTCTAGAATCTGGGAATGTCTTTGCAAGGCTGGCAAAGGGCAGTCAGGAACCAGCACCCTGCCTCTGGAATTACCGACTTCTGAGCAGATCTGGAGGTCTCCTTTAGGAGAAGCTAACCCATTCTTTCCAAATAGAGGCTTCCAAACAGGCCAGTTGGCTGCCTTTTCGCGCCCGAAGGAGGCCTGCTTTTCTCGCATCCTATGAAGCCCTGTTCCCAGCCTCTGGGAAAAGCGGATTTTGAAGATATTTTCTCAGGGGTTGTTTCCATGGAGCTGGGGCCGAGACCAGAGACCCAATCGCACAGGGGAAGGAAAACCACATGGACAAGTCTTTGCTCTCCAGGAGACCTCTAAGTGAAACTTACTGTGTCAGGAACGTTCTTGACTCCTATGGAGACACCCCTGTGTGTGAAGCTGTGTACCCAACAAGGGGGCACACAGGGCCTGATTCTCTCTTTGCAGCTTTGAAGCTGTCGTTCAAACAACAGCTTGAGAATCCATAGAATGCTCTCCCTTACCTCTGAGAGACTTCTCATTGCTGTAGCCTTTGGCAGTTTTTACAAATCCGCACCCAAACCCTTCTCCAAGTAGGCCTGGGTCCTGGTTTGGATGGCCATGCAATGGCGGAGCTGAGGTCAGTAAGGCACCAGTCAGGTGTCACACACTCTGGCAGCCTGCTCCTCCAGGGACAGTAAGGCCTATTTTTCCCTGCGGGAGGCTCGCTTGCCTGGCCTCCTGTGAACTGCGTTTCCCAGCCTGGGCAAAAAGCGGTTCCTGGAGATCTTTTCTCAGGGGCTCTATCCCCAGAGCTGGGGTGGACCTCGGGGACCCATCTCACAGGGGAAGGAAAAACCACATGGACAGGTCTATGCTCTGTAGGAGACGTTAGTGTGTCTCATCTCTTAGGAACATTCTTGGCTCGTACAGAGACACCTCTGTGTGTAAAGCTACACACCGAACATAGGGGCACAGGGAGCCTGATTCTCTCCGTGGGGTGCTGATGCTTTGTGGCAAAGCACCTGTTTGAGAATCCATCCGCTTACGCTTCCCTCGCCTTGACAGAGGTCTCATTGCTGTGTCTCTTGGCAGTTGGGAAAGAGGTAGACCCTTACCCTTCACCAAGTAGGCCCTGATCCTAGTTTGAAAGGAAAGGCAATAGCTGAGCTGAGGCCAGTAAGGCACCCGTCAACTCTGACATATTCCCGATGCCTGCTCCTTCATGGAAAATATTGCTAGAATCTAGGAATGTCTTTGCAAGGCTGGCAAAGGGCAGTCAGGAACCTCGACCCTGCCTCTGGAATTTCTATCTTCTGAGCAGATCTGGAGGTCTCCTTCTGGAGAAGCTAACCCATTCCTTGCAAATAGAGGCTTCCAAACACAGGCTAGTTGGCTGCCTCTTCTTGCCTGAAGGAGGCTTGCTTTTCCTGCCTCCTATGATCCCTGGTTCCCAGCATGGGGGAAAAGCAGATCTTGGAGATCTTTGCTCAGGTGTTGTTTCCACGGAGCTGGGGTTGTGCCCAGAGACCCACACATACAGGGGAAGGCAAAACCACATGAACAAGTCTTTGCTCTATAAGAGAGCTCTAGTGAACCTCAGTCTTTGACGAACGTTCTTGGCTCCTATGCGGACACCTCTGTGTGTGAAACTGCGTACCCAACATGGCGGCAGAGAGCCTGATTCTCTCTGTGCAGGTTTAATGCTGTCGTTCAGAAAACAGCTTGAGAATCCATACAATTCTCGCCCTTACCTCTGAGAGAGTTCTCATTGCAGTAGCCCTTGGCAGTTTGTAGAAATCTGCACCTAAACCCTTCTCCAAGTAGGCCTGAGTCCCAGTTCGGAGGAACAAGCAATGGCGGAGCTAAGACCAGTATGGCACCAGTCAGTTTTCACACACTCTGGCAGCCTGCTCCTCTAGGGGCAGTAAGGCTTCTTTTTCTCTGCAGGAGGCTCACTTGCCTTACTTCCTGTGAACAGCTTTTCCCAGCCTGGGCGAAAAGCGGTTCCTGGAGATCTTTTCTCAGAGGCTGTTTTCTCGGAGCTGGGGTGGACCTCAGGCACCCAACTCACAGGGGAAGGCGAAACCACATGTACAGGTGAGCACTCTGTAGGAGAGCTCTTCTGAGCCTCATCTCTCAGGAACATTCTTGGCTCCTGTAGAGACACCACTGTGTGTGAATCTACACACCCCACATAGGGGCAAAGGGAGCCTGATTCTCTCCGTGGGGTGCTGATGCTTGGTGGCAAAGAACCTTCCTGATAATCCATCCACTTATGCTTCCCTCGCATTTACGGAGGTCTCATTGCTGTAGCCCTCGGCAGTTTGGAAAGAAGAAGACCCTTACCCTTCATAAAGTAGGGCCTTGTCCTACTTTGAATGGAAAGGCAATAGCTGAGCTGAGGCCAATAAGGCGCCAGTCAAGTCTGACATATTCCCAAAGCCTGCTTCTTCAGGAAGATAACTGTAGAATCTAGGAATGTCTTTGCAAGGCTGGCAAAGGGCAGTCAGCACCCTGCACACTGCCTCTGGAATTACCGACTTCTGAACAGATCTGGAGGTCTCCCTTAGGGGAAGCTAACCCATTCTTCCAAATAGAGGCTTCCAAACGCAGGCCGCTTGGCTGCCTCTTGCTCTCTGAAGGAGGCCTGCTTTTCCCGCCTCCTATGAACCCCACATCCCAGCCTCTGGGAAAAGCGGATCTTGAAGATCTTTTCTCAGGGGTTGTTTCCACGGAGCTGGGGCCGAGCCTGGAGCCCCAAACGCACAGGGGAAGAAAAACCACATGGACAAGTCTTTGCTCTCTAGGAGAGCTCTAGTGAACCTCACTCTGTCAGGAACGTTCTTGTTTCCTATGGAGACACCCCTGTCTGTGAAGCTGTGTACCGAACATGGAGACACAGAGTCTGATTCTCTCTGTGCAGCTTTGAAGCTGTCATTCAAACAACAGCTTGAAAATCCATACAATGCTCTTCCTTACCCGTGACACAGTTCTCATCGCTATACCCCTTGGCAGTATTTAGAAATCCATACCCAAACCCTTCTTCTAGTAGGCCTGGGTCCTAGTTCAGAGGAACACGCAATGGCGGAGCTGAGGCCAGTAAGGCACCAGTCAGGTCCCACACACTCTGGCAGCCTGATCGTCCAGGGAGACTAAGGCCTGTTGTGCCTTGCAGGAGGCTCGCTTGTGTTACCTCCTGTGAACTGCGTTTGCCAGCCTGGGGGAATAGCGGTCCCTGGAGATCTTTTCTCAGGGGCTCCTTCCCCTGAGCTGGGGCGGACCTCAGGGACCCAACTCACAGGGCAAGGCAAAACCATATGGACAGGTCTATGCTCTGTAGCAGACTTCTAGTGAACCTCATCTCTCAGGAACATTCTTGGCTCCTATAGAGACACTTCTGTGTGTGAAGCTGCGTACCTAACATAGGGGCACAGAGAGCCTGATTCTCTCAGTTCATTTTGACCCTGTCGTTCAGAAAACAGCTTGAGAATCCATAAAATGCTCTCCCTTACCGCTGAGAGAATTCTCACTGCTGTAGCCCTTGGCACTTTGTAGAAATCCGCACCCAAACGCTTCTCCAAATAGGCCTGGGTCCTAGTTCGGAGGAACAGGCAATGGTGGAACTGAGGCCAGTAAGGCAACAGTCAGGTTTCACACACTCTGGCAGCCTGCTCCTCCAGGGACAGTAAGGCCTCTTTTTCTCTGCAGGAGATTCGCTTGCCTTACTTCCTGTGAACAGCGTTTCCCAGCCTCAGCGAAGCGGTTCCTGGAGATCTTTTCTCAGGGACAGTTTCCCCGGAGGTGTGGCGGACCTCGGGGACCCAACTCACAGGGGAAGGAAAAACCACATGGACAGGTCTATGCTCTGTAGGAGAGGTTTAGTGAACCTAATCTCTCAGGAACATTCTTGGCTCCTATAGAGATAACTCTGTGTGTGAAGCTACACTCCCAACATTGGGGAACAGGGATCTTGGTTCTCTCTGTGGGGTGCTGATGCTTTGTAGTAAAGCACCTGCTTGAGAATCCATCCTCTTAGGCTTCCCTCGCCTTGACAGAGGTCTCATTGCTGTAGCCCTTGGCAGTTTCAAAGAAGAAGACCCTTACCCTTCATAAAGTAGGCCCTTGTCCTAGTTTGAATGGAAAGGCAATAGCTGAGCTGAGGCCAATAAGGAGCCAGTCCCCTCTGACACATTCCCGAAGCCTGCTCCTTCATGGAATATAACTCTAGAATGTTGGAATGTCTTTGCAAGGCTGGCAAAGGGCAGTCAGGAACCAGCACCCTGCCTCTGGAATTACCGACTTCTGAGCAGATCTGGAGGTCTCCTTTAGGAGAAGCTAACCCATTCCTTCCAAATAGAGGCTTCAAAACACAGGCAGGTTGGCTGCCTTTCGTGCCCGAAGGAGGCTTGCTTTTCTCTCCTCCTATGAACCCCAGTTCCCAGCCTCTGGGAAAAGCGGATCTTGAAGATATTTTCTCAGGGGTTGTTTCCACGGAGCTGGGGCCGAGCCCGGGGCCCAAAGGAACAGGGGAAGGCAAGACCACATGGACAGGTCTATGCTCTGTAGCAGACCTCTAGTGAACCTCATCTCTCAGGAGCATTCTTGGCTCCTATAGAGACACCTCTGTGTGTGAAGCTGCGTACCTAACATAGGGGCAGAGAGAGCCTGATTCTCTCTGTTCATTTTGATGCTGTCATTCAGAAAACAGCTTGAGAATCCATAAAATGCTCTCCCTTACCACCGAGAGAATTCTCACTGCTGTAGCCCTTGGCACTTTGTAGAAATCTGCACCCAAACGCTTTTCCAAGTAGGCCTGGGTGCTAGCTCGGATGAACAGGCAATGGTGGAGCTGAGGCCAGTAAGGCAACAGTCAGGTTTCACACATTCTGGCAGCCTGCTCCTCCAGGGACTGTAAGGCCTCTTTTACTCTGCAGGAGATTCGCTTGCCTTACTTCATGTGAACAGCATTTCCCAGCCTCGGCGAAGCGGTTCCTGGAGATCTTTTCTCAGGTACAGTTTCCCCGGAGGTGTGGCAGACCTCGAGGACCCAACTCACAGGGGAAGGCAAAACCACATGGACAGGTCTATGCTCTGTAGGAGAGGTTTAGTGAACCTAATCTCTCAGGAACATTCTTGGCTCCTATAGAGACAACTCTGTGTGTGAAGCTGCACTCCCAACATTGGTGCACAGGGAGCTTGATTCTCTCCGTGGGGTGCTGATGCTTTGTGGCAAAGCACCTGCTTGAGAATCCATCCTCTTAGGCTTCCCTCACCTTGACAGAGGTCTCATTGCTGTAGCCCTTGGCAGTTTGCAAAGAAGAAGACCCTTACCCTTCATAAAGTAGGGCCTTGTCCTAGTTTGAATGGAAAGGCAATAGCTGAGCTGAGGTCAATAAGGAGCCAGTCCCATCTGACACATTCCCGAAGCCTGCTC
Source organism: Bubalus kerabau (assembly GCF_029407905.1). Taxonomy (NCBI): domain Eukaryota; kingdom Metazoa; phylum Chordata; class Mammalia; order Artiodactyla; family Bovidae; genus Bubalus; species Bubalus kerabau. The sequence goes on from NW_026577938.1 coordinate 855,698, forward strand.
CTTCATGGAAAATAACTCTAGAATCTAGGAATATCTTTGCAAGGCTAGCAAAGGGCAGTCAGGAACCAGTACCCTGCCTCTGGAATTACCGACTTCTGAGCAGATCTGGAGGTCTCCTTTAGGAGAAGCTAACCCATTCCTTCCAAATAGAGGCTTCAAAACACAGGCAGGTGGGCTGCCTTTTCGTTCCCTATGGAGGCGTGCTTTTCTCTCCTCCTACGAACCCCGGTTCCCAGACACTGGGAAAAGGGGATCTTGAAGATATTTTCTCAGGGGTTGTTTCCACGGAGCTGGGGCCGAGCCTGGAGACCCAAAGGCACAGGGGAAGGCAAGACCACATGGACAAGCCTTTGCTCTTTAGTATAGCTCTAATGAACCTCACTCTGTCAGGATCTTTCTTGATTCCTACGGAGACACACCTGTGTGTGAAGCTGCGGGCACAGAGAGCCTGATTACCCCTGTGCAGCGCTGAGTCTGGGCGGCTAAAAAACAGCTTGGGAATGCAGCCTGGGGCGCTTCCCTTCCCTCGGACAGAGCTCTCCTTGCGGTAGGCCTTGGTAGTTTGCATACAATGGGGCCCTAAGCCCTCTGCAAGTTGGCCTGGCTCCTAGGTCCAAAGGGCAGGCCAGAGCGGAGCTGAGGCTGTCAGGCTCCAGACACATCTCCCATACTCCTACATCCTGCTCCTCCCCGGGCGTGAACGCTAGAAGCTGGGAAGGTACCTGGACCGTGCAGGGGCGGGGCGAACGCGGGCGGCGTGGGGCGGGGGTCGGCTTCTGGCGGGGGTGGGGGCGGGCTTCCCAGTTGTGCTCTCGGAGGTGGACACTGAGGCTGAAAACTCGCCGGGAGCGCACCCGGGACTGGGTAAACCCGGGCTGCGCGGGTCGAGATTCCGATGGCTTTGGGTGGGGGTCGGTCCCAGTTGTGCTCCCGGGGGTCACCACTGCGGCTGGGAACGCGCCGGGAGCGCGGCAGGGACGGGGCTAAACCAGGGGGCGCGGGGCGGGGATCGGCTCATGGGGGGGATGGGGAGGGGTTCCCAGTTGCGCTCTCGGGGGTTGCAACTGCGGCTGGGAACGCCCATTTCGTCCGCTCCTGGGTCCCCAAGGATCGCCATCCCGTGGGTGCAGTGGAGGGCTGCGGACCACAGGTAAGGGAACTGGGACTGCGTGGAGCAGGGAACCAAGTATTCCGCCGTCTGTTGGCACATTCTCGGAGCTCCCCAACCTGGCGGTCGCAGAAAGGCCTTGCCTTTGGGGTCAAGGCCTTTACCGCTCCACCCCTCTGCTGAAAAATCTCAGAGTCTGCGCGGTTCTTCCAAGCAGCCTAGTGTCCGCTGGAAGTCCAAGGGACAGAACACTGAACTCTGGTCGGCTGGCCCAGCCCTGCTTCTGGCACTTTGTAAGCCAGCGGGCCCTTGAGCACCTGCTGGGATGGGAAAGGGAAGGGTCCACGGATTGCACCCTAGAAACTTAGTAGGGTGCATGGATTTCTAACCCTGGTGGCCGCCCAGGCAGCAAAGAAGGGGGGAGGGCACCTTGCTGCCCTTTCATGGCAGAATCTGTGGTTGTCCAGCTGCGTGGGCCTTTTCATGAGGACCCTGTGCAATAAAAGTTTGGTGTTTTGGAACTGAATAATTAGAACGTGTAAAAGCTTTAAATTATGTGGTGGTGTAATTAAAAAACAAAACAAAACAAAACCAAGCTCCAAGTGTTTTGCAAATGGAGGTTTAAATATTGAAGGACTGTATTCCTTGCACTGTGGCATTCTATCAAGAAGTGTGCAGGATTTTTTTTTTTTTAAGAAAAGTGTTCGAAGTGAGGGAAACAGGAAACCCAGACTTGCCCCTGTATTTTGGGGAAGGCCTTAGGAGGTCACTTGGAAATGCTGCTGGCTGTGCGGGAGGGCGGTAGATGGGCTGTGCAGGCTTGTCCTTTGCATGGATGGTCTTGTGTGTGGAAACCCAGCTCGGAGCCATCTCCTGATGTGTAAGAATTTCGCAGACAAACCTTGAGCTAAGCAATGCATTTTTTCCTAAGAAAATGTTTGTCTTAAGCGATGTAAATATCCTATGTATTTCCGCTAGACTCTGGCTTCAGGTCGGTTCCCCCAAAAGGCTCAGAAGCGATTTGAACAAAACAGCATGTTTTCCTCCTAGCTTGTTCTCCTTATCTATGTTAAGGAAATGATATATTTGCCTGCAATACTGCCTTTCTTCAAGATTCATGTCAATCAAGTTTTGGCCCGGGATGACTCACCTGCTGCCAATATTATCTCAATGCATGTCGTGGGGGAAGGGCCTGGTGCCATTCCCTGAAACAGTTCCTTTCTTTCCTTAGCTGACTGCTAGTGCCTGTAGAATATCTGGCTAAAGACCAGCAGGGGGTACTCTTACTACCCCCCCCACCCCGCCTCGAGTCTAAGTCAGCAGCTTTCTCTATCTCTTTAATACTTTAATAACACTTGATGACACAAAAGCTCTGAGCGATCAAATCATATCAAATCTTCATTTCAGATTGAAGATGCATTCCATGGTATTGCCATCTTAAGTCTTTCCATCGTTATGGAATATCTGTCCATGTATTCAGGATAGTTTTCAGCCAGGGTGTATAATTTCCAGTGTGCCAGTCTTGTCATCCTCGTTACATCCATGGCAAAGTGTTTTATTCATGTTGATATTATTGAAAGGGAATTTTTTTAAATTCCTTTTCAGATTATTATCTGCTAATGTATACAGATAAAACTGTGTAATCATTCATTTTTATCAGTTTGGACAGCTTGATAGTTGTCTTTAATTTCTTTACTTTCTGACACTTTAAGATTATCCTGGGACACATATGTAATGCCTCACCCCTAAATTCAGACATGTGTTCAAAGAACTTCTGTCCTTTTATTTATTTATTTATTTATTTATTCTTTAACATTGAAATCGTTTTGATTATGCTGGGTGTTTGTTGCTAGATGGAAGTAGCTAGGACCTCTGGACTGCAGTCTCTCATCTCTTGCTGACCTCTTGTTGACCTCTGCAGATTCCTGGTAGGTGGGAGCTTGTTAGTTCCTTGTTCCTTATCAGAACCTCCTGTGGTAAGTGTTTTTCTCTTCTCTGTTGCCTGGTAAGGGTGGGTGGTCATGGGCATCCCAAAGTTGGCTGGAAGTCAATTATTTAGGCAGGCTTGTGCATAGATATGGGAGAAGGCAATGGCACCCCACTCCTGGAAAATCCCAAGGACGGAGGAGCCTGGTAGGCTGCAGTCCATGGGGTGGCTAAGAGTCGGACACCACTGAGTGACTTCATTTTCACTTTTCACTTTCATGCATAGGAGGAGGAAATGGCAACCCACTCCAGTGTTCTTGCCTAGAGAACCCCAGGGACTGCGGGGCCTGGTGGGCTGCCATCTATGGCGTGGCACAGGGTCGGCCTCAACTGAACCACTTAGCAGCTGCAGCAGCAGCAGCAGCAGTGCATAGATATCAAAGGGGATGAGAACAGTCAGGTAGGATCACATATGTCACCGTGAAACAATACTTCTCCTCTTAGCCAAAGCTAACAAAAGATTTCTGTTCTAGGTCAACCTAGAAGAGATCACTTAAGAGGTAAAGAAACTTAAACTCCATTAGCAAAGGCAGTTCAACATCTCAAGAAAACTTGTGCTAGGCACAAAACTCTTTTCTGGGGGCCTACTTTCCCTACAACCTCCTTATCCCATTCTGTACCCATTCCTTTGCTTCTCCCGTCCTGAAAATGCCACCTGTAAGACAGAACTACTTCGTTTTCCTTCTTAAAGTGTGATTGCATTGCATACATTCTTGTAATAACAAGTCATACATTTCCCTTCAGCAACCAAGAACTGACTCTTATATTGGCATTTGATAGATTGGTGAGCATACCTATCAGTGATAATAGCGCCCACCCCGCTTCCTGCAAGAACAGAACAAAACAAAACAAAACAAAAAAATTGCTTTCTTACATTTTATATGTTCGGATGGTGCCAGTCACTATTCATGCAGAGTCAAAAATCTCTTTTGTTTCTGTGTAAAAGGGAGGTCCTTTCAAGTCGTGAATGTTTAAGAAGTTTCATTTATTTGGAAGTGACCTAGCTATTCAATACACTGTCGTCACTTAGTTTAGCACCAGGATAGAAACTCAGGTAACCAAAACACCTGGAGGAACGATTGTAAGTTCAGTTCAGTTCAGTTGCTCAGTCGAGTCTGACTCTTTGTGACCCCGTGGCCTGCAGGACGCCAGGCTTCCGTGTCCATCACCAACTCCAGGGGCTTGCTCAAACTCATGTCCATCGAGTCAGTGATGCCATCCAAACATCTTATCCTCTGTCATCCCCTTCTCCTCTGCCTTCAATCAAGACTATGAGAGGCAGATATTTTAGAGTATAATTATTGTTAAGAGTTTATCTAAAAGCTCATATCACATTTACATTTTTTACATTGGTTGTTGCTGTTTCCAGGTACTTTCTTGCTGACAAGCTTGTGACACATATAACAATAGAGCAATTTTTACCTCAAAAGAAACCTAGGCACTATGAACATGTTGTGCTTAATGTTGTTGACTCTTAGACATGTCTATAGTGGAGGAGCAAAACCAAAAATATTAGATATTTAATATTGACTAGTTCCCAGTTCACGGGACTCTGACATTCATTTAGGTCAATGTTTTCTTGTATTTCCAGCAGTTTGATTTGGAAGGGCTGCCTTGTCTTGAGACCATTGAAATCAGAACTCAGAACTTGAGCAATATTATCAAAAAACACAAGGCTCACACTGACACATACTTTAATCCAGACAGACAGACAAGACATCTTCCAGTTTTCCCCCTGAGATTTAAAATATTTCTTTGAGCCGTTTTCCTGGGGAGTGGGGGGGGGAGTGGGGGTGGCAGCGAGGCAGGCTTGGGTAACAAGCTAATTGTTGGTCATTGCATATGCAAAGAACCAGCTTTCCAGGTTCCAAGGAAAAAAGTTTCCTTGGTACCCAATTTTGTTTTGATCTATAGACTCTCATGGCCCTCCTAGGTCAGGACATCTTTCCTTTCTGTAGTCCTCGTTTTATCCCTAAATCATAGACAGCTTGGATTGTCTCTGTGGGGTGGATGTATTGTCCTCGTGTTTGACCTGGCGGCAGTAGCGAGGTCCGAGAGCCTCTCCTGGAACCGGGCGTGGGGACGGGGCTCACCAGGAGCCCCTGGTGGAAGTGGGCAACGCGCCGGGAGCGCGCCAGGGGCGGGGCGATCCCGGGCGGCGCGGGTCGGGGTTCTGGTCGGGAGGGGGTGGGGGGCGGTAACAGTTGTGCTCTTGGGGGTCCCCACTGCAGCTGGAAACGCACTGGGAGTGCGGCAGGGGCGGGGTGAACCCGGGTGGTGCGGGGCGGGGTTCGGCTCCTGGCGGGGGTGGGGGAGGGCTTCCCAGTTGTGCTCTCGGTGCTGGCCACTGCGGCTGGAAACGCGCCGGGAGCGCACCCGGGGCGGGGTAAACCTGGGCTGCGCGAGTCGAGATTTAGATGGCTGTGGGTGGGGGTTCGGTCCCAGTTGTGCTCTCGGGGGTCGCCACTGCGGCTAGGAACGCCCATTTCCTACGCTCCTGTGTCCCCAAGGATCCACATCTAATGGGTGCAGCGGAGGGCTGTGGGCCACAGGTCACGGAACTGGGACTGCTTGGAGCAGGGAACCAAGTATTCCGCCCTCTGCTGGCACATTCTCGGAGCTCCCCAACCTGGCGGTGGCAGAAAGGCCTCGCCCTTAGTGTCAAGGCCTTTACCGCTCCACCCCTTTGCTGAAAAATCTCAGTCTGCACGGTTTTCCCAAGCAGCCTAGTGTCCCCTGGAAGTCCAAGGGACAGAACACTGAACTCTGGCCGGCTGGCCCAGCCCTGCTTCTGGCACTTTGTAAGCCAGCGGGCCCTTGAGCACCTGCTGGGATGGGAAAGGGAAGGGTCCACGGATTGCACCCTAGAAACTTAGTAGGGTGCATGGATTTCAAACCCTGGTGGCCGCCCAGGCAGCAAAGAAGGGGGGAGGGCACCTTGCTGCTCTTTCATGGCAGAATCTGTGGCTGTCATGATGCGTGGGCCTTTTCATGGGGACCTTGTGCAATAAAAGTTTGGTGTTTTGGTACTGAATAATTAGAAATTGTAAAAAGTTTAAATTATGTGGTGGTGTAATTAAAAAACAAAACAAAACAAAACCAAGCTCCAAGTGTTTGGCACAGTGAGGTTTAAGTATTGAAGGCCTGTTTTCCTTGCACTGTGGCATTCTATCAAGAAGTGTGCAGGATTTTTTTTTTTTTAAGAAATGTGTTCGAAGTGAGGGAAACAGGAAACCCAGAGGTGCCCCTGTATTTTGGGGAAGGCCTTAGGAGGTCACTTGGAAATGCTGCTGGCTGTGGGGGAGGGCGGCAGATGGGCTGTGCAGGCTTGTCCTTTACATTCATGTCCTTGTGTGTAGAAACCCAGCTCGGAGCCATCTCCTGATGTGTAAGAATTTCGCAGACAAACCTTGAGCTAAGCAATGCATTTGTTCCTGAGGAAATGTTTGTCTTAAGCGATGTAAATATCCTATGTATATCTGCTGGACTCTGGCTTCAGGTCGGTTCCCCCAATAGGCTCAGAAGCGACTTGAACAAAACAGTATGTTTTCCTCGTACCTTGTTCTCCTAATCTATGTTAAGGAAATGATATATTTGCCTGGAATACTGCCTTTCTTCAAGATTCATGTCAATCAGTTTTTGGCCCAGGATGACTCACCTGCTGCCAATGTGACCTCAAGGCATGTCGTGGGGGAGGGGCCTGGTGCCATTCCCTGAGACAGTGCCTTTCTTTCCTTAGCTGACTGCTAGTGCCTGTAGAATATCTGGCTAGAGACCAGCAGGGCGTACACCCCGCCTCAAGTCTAAGTCAGCAGCTTTCTCTATCTCATTTATACTTTAATAACAATTGATGACACAAAAGCTCTGAGCGATCAAATCATATCAAATCTTCATTTCAGATTGAAGATGCATTCCATGGTATTGCCATCTTAAGTCTTTCCATTGTTATGGAATACCTGTCCATGTATTCAGGATAGTTTTCAGCCAGGGTGTATAAGTTCCAGTGTGCCAGTCTTGTCATCCTCGTTACATCCATGGCAAAGTGTTGTATTCATGTTGACATTATTGAAAGGGAATTTTTTTTAATTCCTTTTCAGATTATTATCTGGTAATATATACAGAAAAAACTGTGTAATCTTTCGTTTTTATCAGTTTGGACAGCTTGATAGTTGTCTTTAATTTCTTTCCTTTCTCATACTTTAAGATTTTCCGGGCACCATACATGTACTGCCTCACCCCTAATCTCAGTCATGTGTTCAAAGAACTTCTGTCCTTTATTTGTTTACTTATTTTTTGCAACATTGAATTCGTTTTGACTATGCTGGGTCTCTGCTGCAAGATGGAAGTTGCTAGGACCTCTGGACTACAGTCTTCCATCTCTTACTGACCTCTTGTTGACCTCTGCAGAATCCTGGTTGGTGGGAGCTTGTTAGTTCCTCGTTCCTTACCAGGACCTCCTGTGGTAAGTGTTTTTCTCTTCTCTGTTGCCTTGTAAGGGTGGATGGTCATTGGCATCCCAAAGCTAGCTAGAAGTCAATTATTTAGGCAGGCTTGTGCATAGATATGAGAGAAGGCAATGGCACCCCACTCCAGTACTCTTGCGTGGAAAATCCCATGGATGGAGGAGCCTGGTAGGCTGCAGTCCATGGGGTCGCTAAGAGTCGGACACCACTGAGCGACTTCACGTTCACTTTTCACTTTCATGCATGGGAGGAGGAAATGGCAACCCACTCCAGTGTTCTTGCCTAGAGAACCCCAGGGACTGCGGGGCCTCGTGGGCTGCCGTCTATGGGGTCGCACAGAGTCGGACACGACTGAAACGACTTAGCAGCAGCAGCGGCTGCAGCAGCAGCAGAAGCAGTGCATCGATATCAAAAGGGCTGCAAACAGTCAGGAAGGATCACATATGTCACCGTGAAACACTACTTCTCCACTTAGCCAAAGCTAACAAAAGATTTCTGTTCTAGGTCAACCTAGAAGAGATCACTTAAGAGGTAAAGAAACTTAAACTCCATTAGCAAAGGCAGTTCAACATCTCAAGAAAACTTGTGCTAGGCACAGAACTCTTTTCTGGGGGTCCACTTTCCCTACACCTCCTTATCCCATTCTGTACCCATTCCTTTGCTTCTCCCATCCTGAAACTGCCACCTGTAAGACAGAACTACTTCGTTTTCCTTCCTCAAGTGCCATTGCATTCCACATACTTTCTTGTAATAACAAGTCATACATTTCCCTTCAGCAACCAAGAACTGACTTTTATATTGGCATTCGCTATAGCCCGCCCCCCTCCCCCCTCCCCCAAGAACAGAACAAAACAAAACAAAACAATTGCTTTCTTACATTTAACATGTCAGGATGGTGCCAGACACTATTCATGGAGAGTCAAAAATCTCTTTTGTTTCTGTGTAAAAGGGAGGTCCTTTCAAGTCGTGAATGTTTCAGAACTTTCATTTATTTGGAAATGACCTAGCTATTCAATACACTGTCGTCACAAGGATAGAAACTCGGGTAACCAAAACACCTGGAGAAACGTTTGTTAGTTCAGTTCAGTTCAGATGCTCAGTCGTGTCTGACTCTTTGGGACCCCGTGGCCTGAAGGACGCCAGGATTCCGTGTCCGTCACCAGCTCCAGGGGCTTGCTCAAACTCATGTCCATCGAGTCAGTGATGCCATCCAACCATCTTATCCTCTGTCATCCCCTTCTCCTCTGCCTTCAATCAAGACTATGAGAGGCAGATATTTTAGAGTATAATTATTGTAAAGAGTTTGTCTAAAAGCTCATATCACATTTACATTTTTTACTTTTGTTGTTGTCGTTTCCAGGTAGTTTCTTGCTGACAAGCTTGTGACAGATATAACAATAGAGCAATTTTTACCTCAAAAGAAACCTAGGCACTATGAACATGTTGTGCTTAATGTTGTTGACTCTTAGACATGTCTATAGTGGAGGAGCAAAACCAAAAATACTAGATATTTAATATTGACTAGTTCCCAGTTCACGGGACTCTGACATTCATTTAGGTCAGTGTTTTCTTGTATTTCCAGCAGTTTGATTTGGAAGGGCTGCCTTGTCTTGAGACCATTGAAATCAGAACACAGAACTTGAGCAATATTATCAAAAAACACAGGGCTAACACTGACACTTACCTTAATCCAAACAGACAGACAAGACATCTTCCAGGTTTCCGCCTGAGATTTAAAATATTTCTTTGAGCCAGTCTTCTGGGGAGTGGGGGGATGGGGGTGGCAGTAAGGGAGGCTTGGGTAACAAGCTAATTGTTGGTCATTGCATATGCAAAGAACCAGCTTTCCGGGTTCCAAGGAAAAAAGTTTCCTTGGTAACCAACTTTGTCTGGTTCTATAGAATATCATGGCCCTCCTAGGTCAGGTCATCTTGCCTTTCTGTAGTCCTCGTTTTATCCCTAAATCATAGACAGCTTGGATTGTCTCTGTGGGGTGTATGTATTGTCCTCATGTTTGACCTGGCGGCAGCAGCGAGGTCCGAGAGCCTCCTCTGTAACCGGGCGTGGGGACGGGGCTCACCGAGAGCCACTGGTGAAGGTGGGCAGCGCCCCTGGAGCGCGGCAGGGGCGGGGCGAACCCGGGTGGCACAGGGCGGGTGTCGGCTCCTTGCGGGGGTAGGGGAGGGCTTCCCAGTTGTGCTCTTGGAGATGGCCACTGCAGCTGGAAAAGCGCCGGGAGCGCAGCCAGGGCGGGGTAAACCTGGGCTGCACAGGTCGAGATTCCGCTCGCTGTGGGTGGGGGGTCGGTCCCTGTTGTGCTCCCGGGGGTCACCAATATGGCTGGGAACCCGCCGGGAGCCCGGCAGGGCCGGGGCGAAACCTGGCGGTGCGGGGCGGGGTGGGGTTCCGTTCGCAGTGGGGGTCGGCTCCTGGCGGGGGTGGGGGAGGGCTTTCCAGATGTGCTGTTGGGGGTCGCCATTGCGGCTGGGAATGCCCATTTCGTGAACTCCTGGATCCCCAAGGATAGGCATCCATTGGCCACAGCGGAGGGGTGCGGAATACAGGTAAGGGAACGGGGACTGCCTGGAGCAGGGAACAATGTATTCCGCCCTGTGTTGGCACAGTCTCAGAGCTCCCCAACCTGGCGGTCGCAGAAAAGCCTCGTCTTTGGGGTCAAGGCCTTTACCGCTCCACCCCTCTGCTGAAAAACCTCAGAGTCTGCGTGGTTTTCCCAAGCAGCCTAGTGTCCGCTGGAAGTCCAAGGGACAGAACCCTGAATTCTGGCCGGCTGGCCCAGCCCTGCTTCTGGCACTTTGTAGGCCAGCGGGCCCTGGAGCACCTGCTAGGATGGGAAAGGGAAGGGTACACGAATTGTACCCTGGTGGCCGCCGAGGCAGCAAAGAAGGGGGGAGGGCACCTTACTGCCCTTTAATGGCAGACAGAATCTGTGGCTGTCCTGCTGCGTGGGCCTTTTCATGGGGACCTTGTGCAGTAAAAGTTTACCGGTGACCTTAGGGAACTTCCCAGTGTGCTTCTGACAGATGAGGGATGCTGTGGAGTTGGCGGGGCCTCTCAGGACTCCGCTGGGTTTGGCGCAATGGAAGAGGGCCTCATCTCCAGGGAAGGCAGGAACCTCAGGCTTCCTCTCCGTTTCGGACTCCGACCGCAGGGTCCCTGCAGATTTGGGACAGGAGAGTCAGGAATCGTCTTGTCTGAGGAAGGGAACTCCGCTTGCCTCTCGAGGTGCTCAGGGGGTCTCAGGCCCCTTGTTGAGCTGTGTGTGGAACCTGCGGGTCTTTCCGGAAATGCACGACGGTGACAGTGCCCCTTCGTGTTGTGCCTTCACCCACTGGGTTGCCTTCGAAGAGGTGTCCGGGCCTCGGGTTCTTTTCAAGAGCGGACAGGGAAATCGGGGTCTTTCGGCATGTGGGACCACCCACGGGGCTAGTCTCAAATTTCCTAGTGAGGCCGGCTTCATCCTGAGGTGTGCTGGGAAGGCCGGGTACCCTTCCAGACAACGCAGGGGGATCGACTCTCCTGTCGCCATCAGGAGGGGAGAAGGGGCTCAGATGAAGTGGGGAAGGAACCCTCGGTGTTACCCTCGAGGGAAACCGGCGTGTGGGGGACTTTTGGGGGTTGCATGAAAGGAGTCAGGTACCGTTTCGCACTTCAGGACAGAACCTGGGACTTCCCTTGAGACGCCGTAGCGGGCAAGGGCCTCATCTTGCGAAGACGTTGGGACCATGTGGATTTTCTCGAGTTGCGGCGGGATTCTAGAGTTATGACGGGGATTTCAGGCTTCCTCTTGTGTTGGCCCCGGGAAGCCTAATCTTCCATTCGAGTTGCGAGGGAAAGCTGAGGGTTGCACTCGAGTCACTGCAGGGCCAAAGAGTCCTCATCTAGGCCTGTGTCCGGGACTTAACGTTCCTCTCAAGAGAAGACAGGGATCTCAGGGTGGCGTTCCAGACTCCCCCGGGGAGTCAGGCCTCCCCTCGAGGGCAAGCCAAGGATGCCGCTCTCCTCTCAAGTCGCGACACAGATCTCTTGGAGCCCACTGAGTGGCCTCAAGGGAGTCAGGCCTTCTCTTCAGTTTGGAGAGAGGACTCGGGATTGTGCTCTGGGTCAGGCAGGAAAAGAAGGCCCTCACCTCGCGAGGATGGGGGCTTCTCAGGGGTTTCCTCGAGCTGCGGCGCCTGTGGGGGTTTTCTCACGAGGCAAGATGAGGATCTCAGGGAGCCTCTCGTGCGGTGCCAGGGAAGTCAGGTCTCTGTGCGCGTGGCGAGGGGGAGCGCGTCATGGCTCTCCAGTCATGGGAGAGGACTAGGGCCTCCAGACGCGTTGAAGAAGGACACTCGAGGTCTTTCTGGGGTTGCGGCGGGAAAGCCTCGTTTCCTTCGACTTCTTCCGGGGACCTGAGGGAACTTCCCGTGGTGCCTCTGATAGGTGAGGGATGCTGTGGAGTTGGCGGGGCCTCTCGGGACTCCGCTGGGCTTGGCGCAATGGAAGAGGGCCTCATCTCGAGGGGAGACAGGGAACTTAGGCTTCCTCTCCTTTTCGGACTCCAACCACAGGGTCCCTGCAGAGTTGGGACAGGAGAGTCAGGCCTCGTCTTGTCTGAGGAAGGGAACTCCGCTTGCCTCTCGAATTGCTCAGGGTGTCTCACGCACCTCGTCGAGCTGTGTGTGGAAACCGCGGGTTTTTCCGGACGACGCACGGGGGTGTCAGTGCCCCTTCGAATGGTAACTTCACCCACAGGGTTGTCTTCGAAGAGGTGTCCGGGCATCGGGTTCTTATCCAGAGCGGACTGGGAAATCGGGGTCGTTCGGCATGTGGCACAACCCACGGGGCTCGTCTAGAATTTCCTCGGGAGGCCGGCCTCATCCTGAGGTGTGCCGGGAAAGCCGGGAACCCCTTCCAGAATACGCAGGGGAATCGACTCTCCTGTCGTGATGAGGAGGGGAGAAGGGGCTCAGATGAAGGGGTGCCAGGACCCTCGGTGTTCCTCTCGAGGGAACCCGGCGTGTCTGGGAAATTTTGGAGGTCGCATGAAGGGTGTCAGGTACCGTTTCGCAACTCAGGACAGAACGTGAGACTTCCCTTGAGACGCCATAGCGGGCAAGGGCCCCATCTTGCGAAGACGTTGGGACCACGTGGTTTTTCTCGAGTTGCGGCGGGATTCTCGAGTTACGACGGGGATTTCAGGCTTCCTCTTGGGTTGGCCCTGGGAAGCCCCATCTTCCATTCAAGTTGCGAGGGAAAGATGGGGGTTGCGCTCGAGTCACTGCAGGGCCCAAGAGACCTCATCTAGGCGTGTGTCCAGGACCTAGTAGTACTCTCAAGGGAAGAAAGGGATCCCGGGGTTGCACTCCAGAGTCCCCCGTGGAGTCAGGCCTCGCCTCGAGGGGAAGCAAAGGACTCCGTTCTTCTCTTGAGCCACGACGCGGATCTCTTGGAGCCCTCTGAGTGGCCTCAAGGGAGTCAAGCCTAATCTTCAGTTTGGAGAGAGGACTCAGGATTGCTCTCCAGGAAAGGCAGGAAAAGAAGGCCCTCACCTCGCGAGGACGGGGGCTTCTCAGGGGTTTCCTCGAGCTGCGGCGTCTGTGGGGCTTTTCTCACGAGGCACGACGAGGTTCTCAGGGAGCCTCTCGTGCGGCGCCAGGGAAGTCAGGTCTCCATGAGCGTGGCGAGGGGGAGCGCGTCATTGTTCTCGAGTCCTGGGAGGGGACTAGGGCATCAAGGCGTGTAGAAGAAGGACTCTCGAGGTCTTTCTCGGCTTGCGGCGGGAAACCCTCGTTTCCCTCGACTTCTCCCGGTGACCTGAGGGAACTTCCCAGGGTTCCTCTTAGAGGTGAGGGATGCTGTGGAGTTGGTGGGCCATCTCGGGACTCCTCTGGGTTTGGCGCAATCGAAGAGGGCCTCATCTCGAGGGGAGACAGGACCTCAGGCTTCCTCTCCGTTTCGTACTCCGACAGCAGTGTCCTGCAGCGTCGGAGCAGGAGAGTCAGGCCTCGTCTTGTCTGAGGAAGGGAACTCAGCTTGCCTCTCGAGTTGCTCAGGGAGTCTCAGTCCCCTCGTGGAGCTGTGTGTGGAAACCGCGGGTGTTTCCGGACGATGCACGGGAGTGTCAGTGCCCCTTCGTGTTGTTCCTTCACTCACAGGGTGGCCTTCGAAGAGGTGTCTGGGCATCGGGTTCTCCTCAACTGCGGACCGGGAAATCAGGGTCGTTCAACATGGGGCACCAGCCACGGGGCTTGTCTCTAATTTCCTCGCGAGGCCGGCCTCATCCTGAGGGGCGCCGGGAAGGCCGGGAACCCCTTCCAGACCACGCAGGGGAATCAACTCTCCTGTCGAGAACAGGAGAGGAGTAGGAGCTCAGAGGAAGTGGTGCCGGGACTCTCGGTGTTCCCCTCAAGGGAACCCGGCATGTCGGGGAACTTTTGGATGTCGCATGAAGGACATCCAAAGGGTGTCAGGTACCGTGTCTCACTTCACGACGGAACATAGGACTTCCCTTGAGACGCCGTACCGGGCAAGGGCCTCATCTTGCGAAGACGTCGAAACCACGTGGTTTTTCTCGAGTTGTGGCAGGATTCTCGAGTTTCGACGAGGATTTCAGGCTTCCTCTTGGGTGGCCTTGGGAAGCCCCATCTCCCATTCAAGTAGCGAGGGAAATCTGGGGGTAGCGCTCGAGTCACTGCAGGGCCGAAGAGACCTCCCCTAGGCGTGTGTCCGGGACCTAATATTCCTCTCCAGGGAAGGCAGGGATCTCGGGGTTGCATTTCAGGCTCCCTCGGGGAGTCAGGCCTCGTCTCGAGGGGAAGCCAAGGACTCCGCTCTCCACTCGAGTGGCGACGCGGATCTCTTGGAGCCCACTGAGTGGCCTCAAGGGAGTCCAGCCTCCTCTTTAGTTTGGAGAGAGGACCCGGGATTTCTCTCCAGGCCATGCAGGAAAAGAAGGCCCTCAGCTCGTGAGGACGGGGGCGTCTCAGGGGTTTCCTCGAGCTGCGGCGCCCGTGGGGGTTTTCTCCCGAGGCACAACGAGGATCTCAGGGAGCCTCTCGTGCGGTGCCAGGGAAGTCAGGTCTCCATGCGCATGGCGAGGGGGAGCGCGTCCTGGCTCTCGAGGCACGGGAGGGGACTAGGGCCTCGAGACACGTTGAAGAAGGACTCTCGAGGTCTTTCTCGGGGGGCGGCGGGAAACCCTCGTTTCCCTCGCCTTCTGCCGGGGATCTTAGGGAACTTCCCAGGGTGCCTCTGAGAGGCGAGGGATCCTGTGGAGTTGGCGGGGCCTCTCGGGACTCCGCTGGGTCTGGCGCAACGGAAGAGGGCCTCACCTCGAGGGGAGGCAGGAACCTCAGGCTTCCTCTCCGTTTCGGCTCCGACCACAGGGTCCCTGCAGAGTTGGGACAGGAGAGTCATGCCTCGTCTTGTCTGAGCAAGGGAACCCCGCTTGCCTCTCGAGTTGTCAGGGGTTTTCAGGCCCCTGGTCGAGCTGTGTGTGGAACCCGCGGGTCTTTGCGGACGATGCCCGGGGGTGTCAGTGCCCCTTCGTGTTGTGCCTTCACCCACAGGGTTGCCTTCGAAGAGGGGTCCGGGCCTCGGGTCCTTCTCAAAAGCGGACCGGGGAATCGGGGGCATTTGGCATGTGGCACCACCCACGTGGCTCGTCTCGAATTTCCCTGTGAGACCGGCCTCATCCTGAGGTGCACCGGGAAGACCGGGAACCCCTTCTGAACCACGCAGGGGAATCGACTCTCCTGTCGTGATCAGGAGAGGAGAACGGGCTCAGATGAAGCTGTGCCTGGACTCTCGGTGTTCCCTCGAGGGTACACGGCGTGTCGGGGAGCTTTTGGGGGTTGCACGAAGGGTGTCAGGTACTGTTTCGCACTTCAGGGCGGAACATGGGACTTCCCTTGAGACGCTGTAGTGGGCAAGGGCCTCATCTTGCGAAGACGTTGGAACCACGTGTTTTTTCTGGAGTTGCAGCGGGATTCTCGAGTGACGATGGGGATTACAGGCTTCCTCCTCTGTTGGCCCTGGGAAGCCCAGTCTTCCATTTGATTGGCGAGGGAAAGCTGGGGGTTGCGCTCGAGTCACTGCAGGGACAAATAGACCTCATCTAGGCTTGTGTCCAGGACCTAATGTTCCTCTCCAGGGAAGGCAGGGATCTCGGGGTTGCATTCCAGGATCCCCCTGGGTGTCAGGCCTCGTCTCGAGGGGAAGCAAAGGACTCCGCTGTCCTCCCGAGTCGCGACGCGGATCTCTTGGAGCCCCCTAGTGGCGTCAGTGGAGTCAAGCCTCCTCTTCATTTTGGAGAGAGGGCTCGGGATTGTTCTCCAGGCCATGCAGGAAAAGAAGGCCCTTCACCTCGCGATGACGGGGGCGTCTCAGGGGTTTCCTCGAGCTGCGGCACCCGTGGGGGTTTTCTCGCGAGTCACGGCGAGGATCTCAGGGAGCCTCTCGTGCGGCGCCAGGGAAGTCAGGTCTCCCTGCGCGTAGCGAGGAGGAGCGCGTTGTGGCTCTCGAGTAATGGGAGGGGACTAGGGCCTCAAGACGCATTGAAGAGGGACTCTCGAGGTCTTTCTCGGGTTGTGGCGGGAAAAAGTCGTTTCCCTCGACTTCTGCCGGGGACCTTAGGGAACTTCCCAGGGTGTCTCTGAGAGTTGAGGGATACTGTGGAGTTGGCGGTGCCTCTCGGGACTCCGCTGGGTTTGTCGCAATGGAAGAGGGGCTCATCTCGAGGGGAGGCAGGAACCTCAGACTTCCTCTCTGTTTAGGACTCCGACATCAGGGTCCCTGCAGAGTTGTGACAGGAGAGTCAGGCTACGTCTTTTCTGAGGAATGGAACTCCGCTTGCCTCTCGAGTTATTCATGGGGTTTCAGGCCGCTTGTCAAACTGTGTGTGGAATCTGCAGGTTTTTCCAGACGATGCACGGGGGTGTCAGTGACCCTTCGTTTTTTGTCTTCATCCACAGGGTTGCCTTCGAAGAGGTGTCCGGGCATCGTGTTCTTATGAAGAGCGGACCGGGATATCGGGGTCGTTCAGCATTTGGCACCACCCACGTGGGTCGTCTCGAATTTCCTCATGAAACCGGCCTCATCCTGAGGTGTGCCGCGAAGGTCATGAAACTCTTCCAGACAAAGCAGAGGAATCGACCCTCCTGTGGCGATCAGGAGGGGAGAAGTGGCTCAGATGAAGTGCTGCTGGGAACCTCGGTGTTTCCCTCAAGTGAGACAGGTATGTCGGGTAACTTTTGGGGTCACATAAAGCGTTTATCGACTCACCCGGAGAGTCAGGCCTCGTCTTGAGGGAAAAAAAGGACTCCGCTCTCCTGTCGAGTCGCGACGGGTATCTCTTGGAGCCCACTGCGTGGCGTAAAGGGAGTGAAGCCTCCTATGGAGCTTGGAGAGATGACTCGGGATTGTTTTCCTGGCCATGCAGGAAAAAAGGCCCTCATCTCGCGATGACGGGGGCATCTCGTGGGTTTTCTCCAGCTGCGGCGCCAGTATCAGATTTCTCACGAGGTATGACGGGGAGCTCAGAGAGCCTCTCGTGTGGTGCTAGGGACGTCAGGTCTCCGTGCGTGTGGTGAAGGGGAGTGCGTGATTGCTCTCGAGTCATAATAGGCGAATCGGGCCTCAAGACGCATTGAAGAAGGACTCTCGAGATCTTTCTCGGGTTGCGGCAGGGAACCCTGGGTTCCCTCGACTTGCGTCGGTGACCTCAGGCAACTTCTCAGGGTGCCTCTGAGAAGTCAGGGACACTGTGGATTTGGGAGGGGCCTTTCGTTACTCAACTGGGTTTGGTGCAATCGAAGAGGGCCTCATCTCGAATGGAGGCAGGAACCTCAGGGGTCCTCTCCATTTCTGACTCGGGTCACAGAGTACCTGCCGAGTACGGACAAGAGAGTCACGCCTCGTCTTCCGTGGAGGAATGGATCTCCGCTTGCCTTTCGAGTTGTTCACGGAGTGACAGGCCACTTGTTGAGCTGTGTGTGGAACCTGCGGGTTTTTCCGGACGATGCACAGGGGTGTCAGTGCCCCTTCGTGTTGTGCCTTCATCCACAGGGTTGCCTTCAAAGAGGTGTCCGGGCATCAGGTTCTTTTCAAGAGCACACCAGAAAATTGGGGTCTTTCAGCATGTGGTACCACCCACGAGGCTACGTCTCGAATTTCCTCGGGAGACCGGCCTCATCCTGAGGTTCGCCGGGAAGGTAGGGAACCCTTGCAGACAAATCAGGGGAATCGACCCACCGGTCGCGATCAGAAGGGGAGAAGGGGCTCAGATGAAGTGGTGCCGGGAACCTCGGTGGTCCCCTCGAGTGAGACCGGTATGTCACGGCACTTTTGAGGTCGCATCAAGGGTGCCAAGTACAGTTTCGCACTTCAAGACGGAACGTGGGAATTCTCTGGAGATGCTCTAGCGGGCAAGGGCCTCATATTGCGATGACGAGCGAAACACGTGGTTTTTCTCGAGTTGCGGCGGGATTTTCGAGTTACGACGGGGAATTCAGGCTTCCTCTTGTGTTGGCCCAGGAAGTCCAATCTTCCATTCAACTTGTCAGAGAGAGCTGGGGGTTGCTCTCGAGTCACTTCAGGGCAAAGAGTCCTCAACTAGGCTTGGGTCCAGGACGTAGTGTTCCTCTCCAGGGGCAACAGGGATATCGGGGTCCCATTCCAGTCTCACCCGGTGGGTCATGCCTCGTCTCGAGTGGAAGCAAAGGACTCCACTATCCTCTCGAGTCGCGACGTGTAACTCTTGGAGCCCAATGAGTGGCCTAAAGGGAGTCAAGCGTTCTGTGTAGCTTGGACAGAAGGTTCACGCTTGATCTGCATACCATTCAGTAAAGATGGCCCTCCTCTCGTGATGACGGGAGCATCTCATGGGTTTTCTTGAGCTGCGGCGCCAGTGTGGGGTTTCTCACGAGATATGATGGGGAGCTCAGGGAGCCTCTCGTGCGGCGCCAGAGAAGTCAGGCCTCCATGCGTGTGGCCAGGCAGATCGCGTCATTGCTCTGGAGTCATGGGAGGGACTAGGGCCTCAAGACGCATTTAAGAAGGACTCTCGAGGTCTTTCTTGGGTTGGGGCGGGAAACACTCGTTTCCCTCGACCTCTAGCGGGGACCTTAGGGAACTTCCCAGGTGCCTCTGAGAGGTGAGGGATACTGAGGAGTTAGAGGGGCCTCTCGGGACTCCACTAGGTTTGACGAAATGAAAGAGGGCCTCATCTCGATTGGAGGCAGGAACCTCAGGCCTCCTGTTCATTTCTGACTCCAACCGCAGGGTCCCTGCAGGGTTGGGACAGGAGAGTCAGGCCTCGTCTTGTCTGAGTAATGGAACTCTGCTTGCCTCTCGAGTCGTTCAGTGGGTCTCAGGCCCATTGTCGAGCTGTGTGTGGAACCTGCGGGTGTTTCCAGAAGATGCATGGGGGTGTCATTGCCCCTTCATTTGGTGCCTTCCCCCACAGGGTTGCCTTCAAAGAGGTGTCCGGGCATCAGGTTCATTTCAAGAGCGGACCGGGAAATCGGGGTCGTTCGACATGTGGCACCACCCACGTGGCTCATCTCGAATTTCCTCGTGAGACCAGCATCATCCTGAGGTGCGCCGGGAAGGCCGGGAACACCTTCCACACAAAGAAGGGGAATCGACTCTCCTGTCGCGATCAGGAGGGGAGATGGGGCTCAGATGAAGTGGGGCCGGGACTCTAGGTGTTCCACTCGAGGGAACCCGGCGTTTCAGGGAACTTTAGGGGTCGCATCAAGGGAGCCAAGTACCGTTTCCCACTTCAGGACGGAACATGGGACTTCCCTGGAGACGCTGTAGCGGGCAAGGGCCTCATCCTGTGAAGACGTTGGAACCACGTCATTTTTCTCGAGTTGCGTCTGGATTCTCGAAAACGACGGGGATTACAGGCTTCCTCTTGGGTTGGCCCTGGGAAGCCCAATCTTCCCCTGGAGTTGCGAGGGAAAGCTGGGGGTTCTGCTCGAGTCACTACAGGCCCAAAGAGACCTCATCGAGGCGTGTGTCCAGGACCTAATATTCCTCTCAAGGGAAGACAGAGATCTCGGGTTTCCATTCCAGACTCCCCCGGGGAGTCAGGCCTCGCCTCGAGGGGAAGCAGAGGACTCCACTTTCCTCTCAAGTTGCGACACGGATCTCTTGGAGCCCAATGAGTGGACTCAAGGGTGTCGAGCCTCCTCTTCAGTTTGGAGAGAGGACTCGGGATTGCTCTCCAGGTCAGGCAGGAAAAGAAGGCCCTCATCTCGCGATGACGGGGGCATCTCATGGGTTTCCTCAGGCTGTGGCGCCCGTGGGGGTTTTCTCACGAGGCACGACGAGGACCTCAGGGAGCCTCTCGTGCGGCGCCAGGGAACTCATGTCTCCATGCGCATGGCGAGGAGGAGCTGGTCATCACTCTCGAGTCATGGGAAGTGACTAGGGCCTCAAGACGCGTTGAAGAAGGACTCTCGAGGTCTTTCTCGGGTGGCGGCGGGAAACCCTCGTTTCCCTTGACTTCTGCAGGGGACTATAGGGAACTTACCAGGGTGCCTCTGAGAGGTGAGGAATGCTGTGGAGTTGGCAGGGCCTCTCGGGACTCTGCTGGGTTCGGCGCAATGGAAGAGGGCCTCATCTCGAGGGGAGGCAGGAACCTCAGGCTTCCTTTCCGATTCTGACTCCGACTGCACGGTCCCTGCAGTGTTGGGACAGGAGAGTCATGCCTCGTCTTGTCTGAGGAATGGAATTCTGGTTGCTTCTCGAGTTGTTCCGGGAGTCTCAGGCCCCTTGTCGAGCTGTGTGTAGACCCTGCGGGTTTTTCCGGATGATGCACGGGGGTGTCAGTGCCCCTTCGTGTTGTGCCTTCACTCACAGGGTTGCCTTCGAAGAGGTGTCCGGGCATCGGGTTCTTATCACGATCGGACCGGAAAATCGGTGTCGTTTGGCACGTGGCACCTCACACATGGCGAGTCTCGAATTTCCTCCTGAGACCGGCCTCATCCTGAGGTGCACCAGGAAGGCCGGGAACCCCTTCCAGAGAAAGCAGGGGAATCGCCTCTCCTGTCGCGATCAGGAGGGGAGAAGGGGCTCAGATGAAGTGGGCCGGGACCCTTGGTGTTCCCCTCGAGGGAACCCAGCGTGTCGGGGAACTTTTGCGGTCGCATCAAGGGTGTCAAGTACCGTTTCGCACTTAAGGACAGAACAAGGGACTTCCCTGGAGACGCCGGGAATTTCGGTGCTCCCCTGGAGTGAGACCGGTATGTTGGGGAACTTTGGGGTCGCATCAAGGGTGCCAAGTAGCATTTCGAACTTTAAGATGGAACGTGGGACTTCTCTTGAGACTCTAGCTGGCAAGGGCCTCATATTGCGACGAAGGGGGAACCACATGGTTTTTAAGACTTGACGCTGAATTCTCGAATTACGATGGGAAATTCAGACTTCCTCTTGTGTTGACCGTGGGAAGACCAATCTTCCATTCAAATTGTGAGGGAGAGATGGAGGTTGCTCTCGATCACTGTAGGGCAAAATAGACCTCATCTAAGCTTGTGTCTAGGACATAATGTTCCACTCCAGGGGCGACAGGGATCTCGGGGTTGCATTCCAAACTCACCCGGGGAGTCAGGCCTCGTCTCGAGGGAAGCAAAGGACTCCGCTCTCCTCTCGAGTCGCACCGGGTATTTCTTGGACCCAACTGAGTGGCCTAAAGGGAGTCAATCCTCCTGTGAAGTTTGGAGAGAGGACCAGGGATTGCTCTCCAGGTCAGGCAGGAAAAGAAGGCCCCCATCTCTCCTTGACGGGGGCATCTTGTGGTTTTTTTCAAACTGCGGCGCCACTGTGGGTTTTCTCACGAGGTATGATGGGGTACTCAGGGAGCCTCTTGTGTGGTACTAGGGAAGTCAGTTTTCCTGCTTGTGGCGAGGGGAGCGAGTCCTTGCTCTGGAGTCATTGTAGGGGAATCGGGCATCAAGAGACGTTGAAAAAGGACTCTCCAAGTCTTTCTCGGGTTACTTCAGGAAACTCTGGGTTCCCTCGACTTGTGCCAGTGACCTCAGGTAGCTTCTCAGGGAGCCTCTGAGAATTCAGGGATACTGTGGTGTTGGGAGGGGCCTCTCGGGACACCACTGAGTTTGGTTCAATGGAAGAGGGCCTCTTCTCTAGTTGAGGCAGGAACCTCAGGGTTCCTCTCCATTTCTGACTCTGATCGCAGGGTCCCTGAAGAGTTGGGCCAGGAGGGTAAGGCCTCGTCTTGTGTGAAGGAATGCAACTTCACTTGCCTCTCCAGTTGTTCATGGGGTGACAGTCCACATTTGGAGCTGTGAGTGGAATCGGCGGGTTTTTCCAGACGATGCATGGGGATGTCAGTGTCCCTTCGTGTTTTGCCTTCATCCACAGGGTTGCCTTCGAAGAGATGTCCGGGCGTCGGGTTCTTATCTAGAGTGGACCGGGAATTCGGGATCTTTCAACATGTGGCACCAACCATGAGGCTACTTTTTGAATTTCCTCATGAGACCGGCCTCATCCGGAGGTTCGCGGGGAACGTCGGGAACCCCTTGCAGACAAAACATGGGAATCGACCCTCCTGTCGCGATAAGGAGGGGTGAAGGGGCTCACAGGAAGTGGTGCCATGAACTTTGGTGTTTCCCTCGAGTGAGACCGGTATGTCAGGGAACTTTGGGGGTCGCATCAAGGGTGCCAAGTACCGTTTTGTACATCAGGATGGAACGTGGGACTTCTCTTGATACGCTGTAGCGGCCAAGGGCCTCATCTTGCGATGACGGGGGAGCCACGTGGTTTTTCTCGAGTTGCGGTGGGATTCTCGAGTTACGACGGGGATTTCAGGCTTCCTCTTGTGTTGGGCCAGGGAAGTCCAATCATCCATTAGAGTTGCGAGGGAGAGCTGGGGGTTGCCCTCGAGTCACTGCAGGGCAAAGGAGACCTCATCTAGGCTGTGTCCAGGACCTAATGTTCCTCTCCAAGGGCCACAGGGATCTCAGGTTTGCATTCCAGACTCACCCAGGGAGTCAGGCCTCGTGTCGAAGGGAAGCAAAGGACTCCGCTCTCCTTTCGAGTTGCGACGGGCACCTCTTGGAGCCCACTTTGTGGCCTAAAGGGAGTCAAGCCTCCTGTGAAGTTTGGAGAGAGGACTTGGGACTGCTCTCCAGCCATGCAGGAAAAGATGGCCCTCATCTCGCGATGACGGAGGGGTCTTGTGTGTTTTCTCGAGCTGCAGCGCCAGTGTGGGGTTTCACACGAGGTACGACAGGGAGCTCAGGGAGCCTCTCATGTGGCGCCAGGGAAGTCAGGTCTCCATGTGCGTGGCGAGGGGGAGCGCGTTATTGCTCTCGAGCCATGGTAGGGGAATCTGACCTCAAGACGCGTTGAAGAAGGACTCTCGAGGTCTTTCTTCGGTTGTGGCAGGAAACCCTTATTTCCCTCGACGTTTGCCGGTGGCCTCAAGGAGCTTCTCAGAATGCCTATGAGAAGTCAGGGATACTGTGGAGATGGGAGGGGCCTCTCGGGACTCCACTGGGTTTGTTTTAATGGAAGAGGGCCTCATCTCGGGTTGAGGCAGGAACCTCAGGTTTCCTCTCCATTTCTGACTCAGATCGAAGCGTGCCTGCAGAGTTGGGATTGGATACTCAGGCCTCGTCTTGTCTGAGGAAGGGAACTCCGCTTGCTTCTCTCGTTGTTTAAGGTGTGACAGGCCAGTTGTGGAGCTGTATGTGGATCCTGTGGGATTTTCTGGACGATGAACAGGGTTGCCAGTGCCCCCTCGTGTAGTGCCTTCATCCACAGGGTTGCCTTAGAAGAGGTGTCCGGGCATCGGGTTCTTATCAAGAGCAAGACCGAGAAATCGGGGTCTTTCGGCACGTGGCACCAACATGAGGCTACGTCTCGAATTTCTTCGTGAGACTGGCCTCATCCTGAGGTGCGCCATGAAGGTCGGGAACCCCTTCTAGACAAAGCAGGGGAATCGACCTTCCCGCCATGATCAGGAGGGGAGAAGGGGCTCACATGAAGTGGTGCCAGGAACTTCGGTGTTCCCTTGGAGTGAGACCGGTATATTGGGGAACTTTTGGGGTCGCATCAAGGGTGCCAAGTAGCATTTCGAACTTTATGACGAAACATGGGACTTCTCTTGAGACTCTGTAGCGGGCAAAGGCCTCATATTGTGATGAATGGGGAACCACGTGGTTTTTAAGTGTTGCGGTGGGATTCTCGAGTTACAACGGGAAATTCAGACTTCCTCTTGTGTTGGCCCAGTGAAGACCAATCTTCCATTCGAATTGCGAGGGAGAGATGGGTGTTGCTCTCAAGTCACTGTAGGGCAAAATAGACCTCATCTAGGCTTTTGTCCAGGACATAATGTTCCTCTCCAGGGGCAACAGGGATCTCGGGGTTGCATTCCAGACTCACCCGAGGTAAGGCCTCATCTAGAGGGGAAACAAAGTACTCTGCTCTCCTCTCAAGTCGCGACATGTATCTCTTGGAGCCCATTGAGTGGCCTAAAGGGAGTAAAGCCTCCTGTGAAGTTTGGAGAAAGGACCAGGGATTGCTCTCCAGGTCAGGCAGGAAAAGAAGTCCCCAATCTCGCGATGACGGTGGCGTCTCGTGGGTTTTCCCGAGCTGTGGCGCCAGTGTGGGGTTTCTCACGAGGTATGACGGGGAGCTCAGGGAGCCTCTCATGTGGCGCCAGGGAAGTCAGATGTCCATGCGCATGGCGAGGGGGAGCGTGTCATTGCTCTCGAGTCATGGTAGGGGAATCCGGCCTCAAGACGCGTTGAAGATGGACTCTTGAGGTCTTTCTCGGGTTGCGGCAGGATACCCTGTGTTCTCTCGACTTGTGCCGGTGACCTCAGGCAGTTGCTCAGGGTGCCTCTGAGAAGACACTGATACTGTGGTGTTGGGAGGGGCCTCTCGGGACTCCACTGCGTTTGGTGCAATGGAAGATTGCTGGGAGCCAGCGAGAGACATTCCACTCGTGACAAATGTCATGAGGAAAGAGTCTCGGCATATGCAAAGGCGGGATTGAGCCTCCGGGAGTTCCCCCATATATTCTTCAGCATCTACCCCCAAAAACCAAAGTCTGCCTTCTTTATTGCTTTGTTCTCTCACTTCTGACATTACTGGGGATGTCCCCCACCACCATCTCACTCTCTCTGTCAAAGAGCTAACTTACAGCTCCAACTAATAATGTTCCTGGGCAATTAGTAGTGTTTAAATCCAAACCCCTCAGATGGTTTTCTAACTCGCCTGACAAGTTTACCCGGTCTCCTACAGCTATGCATACGATTGTGTACAGTCTCCCAGCCTCGAGACGCACGGGAAGTTTAAGATATTCAAATAGCTTAGAGCCTCTCAGAGAGTTAGAAACTGTCAGAATAAAACTAGTAAAAGATTTCATTAATGAACCATTGCTTTTTGCCAAGTTTCCACATCCCCTGAATTGTATCCTTGAATGTGTGCTAATTAATATAGTTGGTATGTAGAAAAAATAAGTAGTGGCCTTGATGTTGGTAACTTTAGACCCTTAAGGTAATAAATTCTTTTCTTTGTTGTAAACCCATTACACATCCTCCCTATAGGAATGCAATTTTATCTTCGAAAGATGGCGCCAAACCTTAAACAATTACTCTTAGAGAAAATAACTCTTATGGTTGATAAGTCTTTGTCAAGAGTCATAAAATGTTAATAGGTCTTCTGGCCAGAAGATGATGTAAATCATCTAAACCATTTTTATACGATAAATCTGCAGAAAAGAAACCCTGGTTTTTGATAAGGATTAAAGACTGCTGACTTTGCATCCCCTATTATCCTCTATGTGTAACTTAGGGTATTAAAACCTGTGTTGAAAATAAAGCTACGGGTCTTGCTCGCCAACGCTTGGTCTCCACATGTCATTATTCCCCTCAATTTTCAGATGAGTGTCCATCTGGAGCGCGGATATCCTCTGCGACCATTTATTTGCCTGGGCTTCGAAGACCCGCTCGATAAGGTGTCTAAGGTGGGGGCACCTTCCTCTATTCTAGAGGGCACTTGCAGCCTCCGTGGTCAGAGCTAACCTGGTGTCACGGGTTATATTGATTTTCCGCGTAAACCAAGCTACTCAGCTGCTTTTCTCCACTGAATTTTCCTACTGAGCTATCCTCATTCTATTACTCTTTATATCTTTGATGAATAAATCAATATATAAATAGGTCGCCTACTCCATCTTCCCTTCGAATACCCTGGATCAGCTGGGGCTGGACCTCTGCAGGTGGCGCCCGAGACAGGCATTTCGAAGGTAAATCCCCAACCCCATTCCCCCAGTGTTCAGTTTTGGGGACAGATAGGATCCCACTTAGGGGGCTGCAGATCCCCCTGTAGAATAGACAGGGCGAGAGGAGTGGGAAGTGTTGAAGAGTTAGAGAGAAAAAACGGTTTCTAAAAAGGCTGACAAAAAAGGCCTAATCTTTAGATAGCTAAAAGCAAAATCTTTTACTATCCTTAAGTTTCTGACATGGGCAACACTGAATCAAATGAAAGACAGCTCTTTATAGGAGTAATTTTACAGTTATTAAGTAAAAGAAGAATCAAGGTTAAAAAATCTTCCATTCAATCATTTTTTACATTTGTACAAGACCACTGCCCTTGGTTTCTACAACAAGGCACTGTTAACCTAGATATCTTGAAAAAACTAGGAAAACAGCTAAGAGCTTATTGTGCTCAGCAAGGTTTGGAAAAAATCCCTACTTACACCTTTCCTCTGTGGAATATGACTAGAGATGTTTTAGATCCAGCTCATGAATTTGAAAAGGTACCTGTTAAAGAGGAAAGTAAAGTTGGAAAAGTACCTGTTAAACAAAAAAGCAAATCTGAAAAGGTACCTGTTATAAAGAAAAGTGAAAATGAAGAGGCTATACCTAGCTATCGACAGCTAAATGAATGGCTAGCCGCTATGACTGCCAATGAGCATGTAAAAGATAGGGATGAAAAGAAAGATCAGCTCTCCCCTCAATTTGAAAAAGGTTTAGAGGAACCAGCAGCTCGATGCCATTCTGATGAGGATTTTTTTTTTTTTAAGCTAAAGATGCTCCTAAAAGTTTAAGAAAACATCCCTAATCAGACCATCCGCTCCTAGGAGGTTGAGGGAAACATCCCCGATCAGACAGTTCGTAAGATTTAGTTACCAAACAGTTAAAGGATCTCCGGAACAGAAGAGGAAAACTTCGGGACGCTCCCATCCCCCTATGCCTCCTCCTCCATGTCGGGGTAAAGGGCCACCGCTAGGAGTTTCCCGGAGAAGGATTTTCTCTAGTCCCAAGGATGAACTTGATCCTCACCTTGAGGCTTCTTTGCTAGTCCCCTCTGCAGTTTAGCCAGGGTAAAGAGGTTGCAAAATAAATAAAAATATTCTCTAAAATTAAAAAAAAATTAAAAATGGATTTCTCTGCATCTAAGAATAGACAAATATTTATTGACTGTGGAATATGATTAGAAATGTCCTGGACCTCTGTCACGAGGCTGTTAAATAGACTATGGGGGAGGCTATAGAGGTGGATGGTGGTGAGTCTCCATTTACTGCACAGATCATATTTTCTGCCATTGAAAAAAAAAAAAAAAGGAGGGAGAAAGTGGTCTACCTCCCGAGGAAGGAGAGGGCTTACAGGACGCTGCGGCCGAGAGCCCTGGCGAGCTCCCTCCCCCTCTGCGCAAACCTTTAAAAAACTTATCCACCACTTTCTGATTTAAGGCGACTGCCACCGCCTTCGATTGTGCCTCCCAGGACCCAGGAGTTCCCCACTTTGCCCCCAAAGCCTCCCAAAGTGTTGCCTAAGACTGAGGAAGATAAAAAGTTTTTTAAACAAAGGAGCTTTTAGTACACAATATGCAGAACATGCTCCTTGGAGAAAACTCCCTCAGGGGGGTCTCACCCAGGCTAGGAGAAAAGCGAAAAGGCAAGGAGATTTAATAACAATATTAACCCCTGATGTGCCGCTTACTCCAATTCCAACCGGAGTGGCTGGCCCCCTATCTGAGGACATTGTAAGATTTGTCCTGGGGCGTAGCTTGCTTTCTTTTAAAAAAAAATTAAATAAAAAAAAAAGAAAGAAAAGAAATTTCGCTGGTGCATGGTGTAGTAGATTCTGATGATATTGAGAAATTAAAGTCTTGATCTCACTGCCTATCAAAACTGTACAAATTAATAAAGGTCAAAGAGTAACACAGCTTTTACTTTTACCTTACTATCAGAGAAGGAAAAACTTGACTTCTCAAGCTAAGAGCCACAAAACATTTGGATCTAGTGATCTAGACTTTTGGGTGCAGGAAATTACAGTTCCAAGGCCTTTAAAAGATCTTTTACTTCAAGAGAATAAAACGCCAGGGCTATTAGACACAGGAACAGACGTCTCTTAACATTGCTGGGAAAGACTGGCCCAGCTCCTGGCCAACACATAATACTGAAAATGAGTTGGTGGGATTAGAGAAAGTGGTATGTGGGGTGGAGATGCTGTACAGGTGGTACATTTAACAATACTTTATATATTGTTATAAATACATAATATAAATGTATTTGCCTAATTACAGTTTGCCTAATTAGGTATGGGTATAAATAAAATATAATAAAGGTATACCTAATTCTATTTATAGATCTATACTTAATTAATTTGTATATAAATTAATATGTATACTATATACACACACATATATATATACTGTATAATTAAATATATATGGCAGTAATATAATGTGTGTGTGGCTGATATTAATTGGTATGGATTGATGTGCTGTGATGATATATGTTCTATATACTGTATAATTATAAATGTGTGACATGTATTATTACAGTATATTGGTTTGTGTTGGTTGGTATTAGCTGTGTATGTGTTGTATTGTTGTAATATATATTAATTAATATATTAATTATAAAGATTAATTCAAGTATATTGATTTATATATATTATATGTCAATAACTTTATACTTGTTGCCATATATAAATACATATATAAATGCATTTTGCATTTAGGTCTATCTGTATACCTGTATACCAAAATGAGATAAGGAGGTTATACATTTATTACTTAAATTTATACAGAGACCTAAACTAAACATTAGACCTAAATTAACATATCCATAGGGAAACAGCTAGACAAATAGTGAAGTTATGTTCCAATTGTAATTAATCACTTAAACGTAAACACAGGGGCAGACTACAATGATGAGACACTAGATGCCTGAATTACAGGCTAGGACTCGGCCCCTGGTCAAGTAAAAAGGCCTCCTTACGGGAGAGTGAAAAAGGCCAGATGTGTTGCTAACTTGTGGGAGAGGGTATGCTTGTATATTTCTACAGAATGCAGATTCTCCGGTTTGGATCTCAGACAAATTCGTCATGTCACATTCCCCAAAGACCAGGTTCGCGGCGCGCGCACTCGCTCGCTCCCCCTCCCCCAGCCAGCTCTCGCCTCCGTGCCACCAGCAGCGCCTCGCACCCACCTCTCTGCACCCCGTGACCTAGAGCAAAGAAGTCTGTGCAGCGAGTGAGGGCCAGAGAGGAAAGCGCGCCCGCGGAGTGCCGTCCAGACCAGCGTGGCCCCACCGGCGAGAGGGGACCGCCCTGAGCCCAAGCGGTGGTGGCTAGCCCTAAACCACGAACCCTGCCCCTCCGCCCACCATAGGCGCCTTGGCCCACAGCCTGCCGCTCGCGTTCTGCCTCCTGATGCTGGGGACACTGCTCCCCCGGGCTGACGCCTACAGCTGCTCCCTGGTTCATCTTGTTTAAACCCTCAATATAATGTTTGCTCCTTTGTAATGCTACAACATCCACCTTATCTTATGATGTAACCACTTATTGAATTATGGTCTTGCTGTATTACAACAACTACAGGATTTAATGCAAACACGACGGTTTGTGGGCTTAATTATCTTGGGAACAGCAGCTTTGATAAGTGCAATCACTTCTGTTACTGTGGCAGCAATATCATTGACTCAACAAGTACATACTGCTCAATATGTTGATTCTATGTCCAAAAATGTTTCTTTAACATTGGCAACACAGGAAGCTATAGAGAGAAAATTAGAAATGAGGGTAGACGCCCTAGAGGAAGCAGTAATACATATTGGGACTGAATTGCAGGCTTTAAAGGTGAAAATGGCATTGTCTTGTCATGCTGACTATCGGTGGATATGTGTAACACCCCTGAAAGTAAATGAGACAGATTTTGAATGGGAAAAGATTAAAAACCATATTTCAGGTATCTGGAACAGCTCTGACATTGGTTGAGACGTAGGGAAACTTCACTATCAAATAGCAACCATGGAGCACTCCCGATTAGATTTTACTGCTGCTGGAACAGCAAATGATTTCTTCCATACTTTCCCTAACTGCATCTCAGGAAAGAATATTCTGTCTAATGTCTTTAGCTATGCTGCGGTGGCTGCTTTAATTCTGCTTCTCATAATCTTTCTTCCTTGTATTGTCAGGATTCTTCGGCAGAGTATTCAGAGGCTCGCGACTGAGCTACATCTGGCTGTTTTAAGAAATAAAAAACGGGGAGATGCCGGGAGCCGGCGAGAGACATTCCACTCATGACAAAGGTCATGAGGAAGGAGGCTGGGCATACACAAAGGCGGGATCGAGCCTCGGGAGTCCTCCCGGATATTCTTGAGCATCTACCCCCCAAAACCAGAGTCTGCCTACTTTATTGCTTTGTGCTCTCCCCTCTGACTTTACTGGGGGCTGTCCCCCACCACCATCTCACTCTCTCTGTCAAAGAGCTAACTTACAGCTCCAATTAATAAAGTTCCTGGGCAATTAGGAGTGTTTAAATCCAAACACGTCAGATGGCTCTCTAACTCGCCTGACAAGTTTACCCGGTCTCCTACAGCAATGCATACAATTGTTTACAGTCTCCGAGCCTCGAGAGGCACGGGAAGCTTAAGATATTCAAATAGCTTAGAGCCTCTCAGAGAGTTAGAAACTGTCAGAATAAAACTAGTAAAAGATTTCATTGATGAACCAATGCTTGTTGCCAAGTTTCCACATCCCCTGAATTGTATCCTTGAATGTGTATTAATTAATATAGTTGGTATGTAGAAAAAATAAGTAGTGGCCTTGGTGTTACTAACTTTAGACCCTTAAGGTAATAAATTCTTTCCTTTGTTGTAAGCCCATTACACATCTGCCCTATAGGAATGCAATTTTATCTTCGAAAGATGGGGCCAAACCTTAAAATAATTACTCTTAGAGAAAATAAGTCTTACGGTTGATAAGTCTTTGTCAAGAGTCATAAAATGTTAATAGGTCTTCTGGCTAGAAGATGATGTAAATCACCTAAACCATTTGTATACAATACATTTGCAGGACAGAAACTCTGGTTTTTGATAAGGATCAAAGGCTGCTGTCTTTGCATCCCCATTATCCTCTATGTGTAACTTAGGGTATAAAAACCCCTGTTGAAAATAAAGCTACGGGCCTTGATTGCCAACGCTTAGTCTCCTAATGTCATTCTTCCCCTCAATTTTCAGATGAGTGTCCATCTGGAGCGTGGATATCCTCTGCGACCATTTATTTGCCTGGGCTTCGAAGACCACTTGAGAAGGTGTCTAAGGTGGGGCACTTTTCGCTATTCGAGAGGGAGCCTGCGGCCTCCGTGGTCAGAGCTAACCTGGTGTCACGGGTTATACTGATTTTCCGCATAAACCAAGCTACTCAGCTTCTTTTCTCCACTAACTTTTCCTACTGAGCTATCCTCATTCTATTACTCTTTATATCTTCGATAAATAAATCAATAGGTCGCCTACTCTGTCTCCCCTTCGAAAACCCTGGACCAGCCGAGGCTGGACCTTGTCAGAAGAGGGCCTCATCTCGATTTGAAGCAGGAACCTCAGGTTTGCTCTCCATTTCTGACTCTGAACACAGAGTCCCTACAGAGTTAGGACAGGAGAGTCAGGCCTCATCTTGTGTGGAGGAATGGAACTCCACTGGACTCTCGAGTTGTTCACCGGATAACAGGCCACTTGTCGAGCTGTGTGTGGAACCTGCGGTTTTATCCGGACGATGCATGGGGGTGTCAGTTCCCCTTCGTTTTTTGCCTTCATACACAGGGTTGCCTTCAAAGAGGTATCCAGCCTTCAGATTCTTATCAAGAGCAGACCAGGAAATCAGTGTCTTTCGGCATGTGGCACCACCCACAAGCCTACGTCTCGAATTTCTTCTTGAGACGGACCTCAACCTGAGGTGCACCAGGAAGGTCGGTAACCCTTTCAGACTAAGCAAGTGAATCGACCCTCTTGTCCTGATCAGGAGGGGAGAAGGGGCTCAGATGAAGTGGTGCCGGGAACCTCGATGTTCCCCTCGAGTAAAACTGGGATGTCGGGGAACTTTTGGAGTCACATCAAAGGTGCTAAGTACCGTTTCAAACTTCAAGACGGAACGTGAGACTTCTCTTGAGACGCTGTAGCTGGCAAGGGCCTCATCTTGTGGTGACGGGTTAACCACGTCGTTTTTCTCGAGTTGTGGCGGGATTCTCGAGTTAGGTCAGGAAATTCAGGCTTCCTCCTGTGTTGGCCCAGGGAAGTCCAGTCTTCCATTCGAGTTGCGAGGGAGAGCTAGGGATTGCGCTTGAGTTACTGCAGGGCAAAAGAGACCTTATCTAGGCTTGTGTCCAGGACCTAATGTTCCTCTCCAAGGGCCACAGGGATCTCAGGTTTGCATTCCAGACTCACCCAGGGAGTCAGGCCTCGTGTTGAAGGGAAGCAAAGGACTCCGCTCTCCTTTCGAGTCGCGACGGGCACCTCTTGGAGCCCACTTTGTGGCATAAAGGGAGTCAAGCCTCCTGTGAAGTTTGGAGAGAGGACTTGGGACTGCTCTCCAGGCCATGCAGGAAAAGATGGCCCTCATCTCGCGATGACGAAGGGGTCTTGTGGGTTTTCTCGAGCTGCGGCGCCAGTGTGGGGTTTCACACGAGGCACGACAGGGAGCTCAGGGAGCCTCTCATGTGGAGCCAGGGAAGTCAGGTCTCCATGTGCGTGGCGAGGGGGAGCGCGTTATTGCTCTCGAGCCATGGTAGGGGAATCTGACCTCAAGACGCATTGAAGAAGGACTCTCGAGGTCTTTCTTCGGTTGTGGCAGGAAACCCTTATTTCCCTCGAGGTTTGCCGGTGGCCTCAAGGAGCTTCTCAGAATGCCTATGAGAAGTCAGGGATACTGTGGAGATGGGAGTGGCCTCTCGGGACTCCACTGGGTTTGTTTTAATGGAAGAGGGCCTCATCTCGGGTTGAGGCAGGAACCTCAGGTTTCCTCTCCATTTCTGACTCAGATCGAAGCGTGCCTGCAGAGTTGGGATTGGATACTCAGGCCTCGTCTTGTCTGAGGAAGGGAACTCCGCTTGCCTCTCTCGTTGTTTAAGGGGTGACAGGCCAGTTGTGGAGCTGTATGTGGATCCTGTGGGATTTTCTGGACGATGAACAGGGTTGCCAGTACCCCCTCGTGTAGTGCCTTCATCCACAGGGTTGCCTTAGAAGAGGTGTCCGGGCATCGGGTTCTTATCAAGAGCAAGACCGAGAAATCGTGGTCTTTCGGCATGTGGCACCAACACGAGGCTACGTCTCGAATTTCTTCGTGAGACTGGCCTCATCCTGAGGTGCACCATGAAGGTCGGGAACCCCTTCTAGACAAAGCAGGGGAATAGACCTTCCTGCCGTGATCAGGAGGGGAGAAGGGGCTCAAATGAAGTGGTGCCAGGACCTTCGGTGAGACCGGTATATTGGGGAACTTTTGGGGTCGCATCAAGGGTGCCAAGTAGCATTTCGAACTTTGTGACGAAACATGGGACTTCTCTTGAGACTCTGTAGCGGGCAAAGGCCTCATATTGCGATTAATGGGGAACCACGTGGTTTTTAAGAGTTGCGGCGGGATTCTCGAGTTACGACGGGAAATTCAGGCTTCCTCTTGTGTTGGCCCAGGGAAGTCCAGTCTTCCATTCGAGTTGCGAGGGAGAGCTAGGGATTGCGCTTGAGTTACTGCAGGGCAAAAGAGACCTTATCTAGGCTTGTGTCCAGGACATCATGTTCGTCTCCAGGGGGGACAGGGATCTCGGGGTTGCTTTCCTGATGCACGCGGGGAGTCAGTCCTTGTCTCGAGGGGAAGCGAAGGACTCCGCTCTCCTCTCGAGTTGCGACGGGTATCTCTTGGAGCCCACTGAGTGGCCTAAAGGGAGTCAAGCCTCCTGTGGAGTTTGGAGAGAGGACTCGGGATTGCTCTCCAGGCCATGCAGGAAAAGAAGGCCATCATCTCGCGATGAAGGGGGCATCTCGTGGGTTTTCTCGAGTTGCAGCGCCAGTGTGGGGTTTCTCATGAGGTAGTACGGGGAGCTCAGGGAGCCTCTCATGTGGCGCTTGGGAAGTCAGGTCTCCATGCGCATTGCGAGGGGGAGCGCGTCATTGCTCTAGAGTCATGGTAGGTGTATCCGGCCTCAAGAACCGTTAAAGAAGGACTTTCAAGGTGTTTCTTGGGTCACGGCAGTAAACCCTGGGTTCCCTCAACTAGTGCCGGTGGCCTCAGGGAGCTTCTCAGTGTGCCTCTGAGAAGTCAAGGATACCCTGGAGTTGGGAGGGCCCTCTCGGGACTCCACTGGGTTTGGTGCAATAGAAGAGGGCCTCATCTCGAGTGGAGGCAGGAACCTCAGGGTTCATCTCCATTTCTGACTCTGATCGCAGGGTCCCTGCAGAGTTGGGACAGGAGAGTCAGGCCTCGTCTTGTAAGGAAGAATGGACCTCCGCTTGCCTCTCGAGTTATTCACGGGGTGACAGGCAACTTGTCGAACTGTGTTTGGAATCTGCGGGTTTTTCCGGACGATGCACGAGGGTGTCAGTGCCCATTCGTGTTGTGCCTTCTTCCTCAGGGTTGTCTTTGAAGAGGTGTCCGGGCATCGGGTTCTTATCAAGAGCGGACCGGGGAATCGGGGTCTTTCGGCATGTGTTACCACCCATGAAGCTACGTCTCAAATATTCTCGTTAGACCAGCCTCATCCTGAGGTGCGCCGGGAAGGTTGGGAACCCCTTCCAGACAAAGCACGGGAGTCGACCCTCCAGTCGCAATCAGGAGGGGAGAAGTGGCTCAGATGAAGTCGTACCGGGAACCTCGGTGTTCCCCTCGAGAGAGACCAGGGTGTCGGGGAACTTTTGGAATCGCATCAAGGGTGCCAAGTTTTCACACTTGAAGTGTGAAAACACTTCAAGAAGAATCCTGGGACTTCTCTTTAGACGCTGTAGCTGGCAAGGGCCTCATCTTGCGATGACGGGGTAACCATGTGGTTTTTCTCGAGTTGCAGCGGGATTCTCGAGTTATGATGGGGAATTCAGGCTTCCTCTTGTGTTGGCCCAGGGAAGTCCAATCTTCCATTGGAGTTGTGAGAGAGAGCTAGGGATTGCTCTCAAGTCACTTCAGGGCAAAAGAGACCTCATCTAAGCTTGTGTCCAGGACCTAATGTTCCTCTCCAGGGGCGACAGAGATCTCGGGGTTGCATTTTAGATGCACCCGAGGAGTCAGGCCTCATCTCGAGAGGAAGGAAAGGACTCTGCTCTGCTCTCGAGTCCCGACGGGTATTTCTTGGAGACCACTGAGTGGCCTAAAGGGAGTCAAGCCTCCTTTGGATTTTTTTTTAAATTTTATTTTATTTTTAAACTTTACATAATTGTATTAGTTTTTCCAAATATCAAAATGAATCCGCCTCAGGTATACATGTGCTCCCCATCCTGAACCCTCCTCCCTCCTCCCCCCCATAGCATCCCTCTGGGTCGTCCCAGTGCACTAGCCCCAAGCATCCAGTGTCATGCATCAAACCTGGACTGGCAACTCTTTTCATACATGATATTTTACATGTTTCAATGCCATTCTCCCAAATCTTCCCACCTTCTCCCTCTCCCACAGAGTCCATAAGACTCTTCTATACATCAGTGTCTCTTTTGCTGTCTCGTACTCAGGGTTATTGTTACCGTCTTTCAAAGTTCCATATATATGCGTTAGTATACTGTATTGGTGTTTTTCTTTCTGGCTTACTTCACTCTGTATAATAGGCTCCAGTTTCATCCACCTCATTAGAACTGACTCATTCTATTCTTTTTAATGGCGGAGTAATACTCCATTGTGTATATGTACCACTGCTTTCTTATCCATTCATCTGCTGATGGACATCTAGGTTGTTTCCATGTCCTGGCTATTAGAAACAGTGCTGCGATGAACATTGGGGTACACGTGTCTCTTTCCCTTCTGGTTTCCTCAGTGTGTATGCCCAGCAGTGGGATTGCTGGATCATAAGGCAGTTCTATTTCCAGTTGTTTAAGGAATCTCCACACTGTTCTCCATAGTGGCTGTACTAGTTTGCATTCCCACCAACAGTGTAAGAGGGTTCCCTTTTCTCCACACCCTCTCCAGCATTTATTATTTGTAGACTTTTGGATTGCAGCCATTCTGACTGGTGTGAAATGGTACCTCATAGTGGTTTTGATTTGCATTTCTATGATAATGAGTGATTTTGAGCATCTTTTCATGTGTTTGTTAGCCATCTGTATGTCTTCTTTGGAGAAATGTCTATTTAGTTCTTTGGCCCATTTTTTGATTGGGTCATCTATTTTTCTGGAGTTGAGCTGTAGGTGTTGCTTGTATATTTTTGAGATTAGTTGTTTGTCAGTTGCTTCATTTCCTATTATTTTCTCCCATTCCGAAGGCTGTCTTTTCACCTTGCTAATAGTTTGCTTTGATGTGCAGAAGCTTTTAAGGTTAATTAGGTCCCATTTGTTTATTTTTGTTTTTATTTCCAATATTCTGGGAGGTGGGTCATAGAGGATCCTGCTGTGATGTATTTCAGAGAGTGTTTTGCCTATGTTCTCCTCTAGGAGTTTTATAGTTTCTGGTCTTACGTTTAGATCTTTAATCCATTTTGAGTTTATTTTTGTGTATTGTGTTAGAAAGTGTTCTAGTTTCATTCTTTTACAAGTGGTTGACCAGATTTCCCAGCACCACTTGTTAAAGAGATTGTCTTTAATCCATTGTATATTTTTGCCTCCTTTGTCAAAGATAAGGTGTCCATATGTGTGTGGATTTATCTCTGGGCTTTCTATTTTGTTCCACTAATCTATATTTCTGTCTTTGTGCCAGTACCATACTGTCTTGATAACTGTGGCTTTGTAGCGGAGCCTGAAATCAGGTAGGTTGATTCCTCCAGTTCCATTCTTCTTTCTCAAGATCGCTTTGGCTATTCGAGGTTTTTTGTATTTCCATACAAATTGTGAAATTATTTGTTCTAGCTCTGTGAAGAATACTGTTGGTAGCTTGATAGGGATTGCGTTGAATCTATAAATTGCCTTGGGTAGTATACTCATTTTCACTATATTGATTCTTCCAATCCATGAACATGGTATATTTCTCCACCTATTAGTGTCCTCTTTGATTTCTTTCACCAGTGTTTTATAGTTTTCTATATATAGGTCTTTAGTTTCTTTAGGTAGGTATATTCCTAAGTATTTTATTCTTTCCGTTGCAATGGTGAATGAAATTGTTTCCTTAATTTCTCTTTCTGTTTTCTCATTATTAGTGTATAGGAATTCAAGGGATTTCTGTGTGTTGATTTTATATCCTGCAACTTTACTATAGTCATTGGCTACTTCTAGTAATTTTCTGGTGGAGTCTTTAGGGTTTTCTATGTAGAGGATCATGTCATCTGCAAACAGTGAGAGTTTTACTTCTTCTTTTCCAATTTGGATTCCTTTTGTTTCTTTTTCTGCTCTGATTGCTGTGGCCAAAACTTCCAAAGCTATGTTGAATAGTAATGGTGAAAGTGGGCACCCTTGTCTTGTTCCTGACTTTAGAGGAAATGCTTCCAATTTTTCACCATTGAGGATAATGTTTGCTGTGGGTTTGTCATATATAGCTTTTATTATGTTGAGGTATGTTCCTTCTATTCCTGCTTTCTGGAGAGTTTTTATCATAAATGGATGTTGAATTTTGTCAAAGGCTTTCTCTGCATCTATTGAGAAAATCATATGGTTTTTATTTTTCAATTTGTTAAGGTGGTGTATTACATTGATTGATTTGTGGATATTGAAGAATCCTTGCATCCCTGGGATAAAGCCCACTTGGTCATGGTGTATGATCTTTTTAATGTGTTGTTGGATTCTGATTGCTAGAATTTGGTTAAGGGTTTTTGCATCTATGTCATCAGTGATATTGGCCTGTAGTTTTCTTTTTTTGTGGGATCTTTGTCAGGTTTTGGTATTAGGCTGATGGTGGCCTCATAGAATGAGTTTGGAACTTTACCTTCCTCTGCAATTTTCTGGAAGAGTTTGAGCAGGATAGGTGTTAGCTCTTCTCTAAATTTTTCGTAGAATTCAGCTGTGAAGCCATCTGGACCTGGGCTTTTGTTGGCTGGAAGATTTTTGATTACAGTTTCAATTTCCGTGCTTGTGATGGGTCTGTTAAGATTTTCTAGTTCTTCCCTGGTCCAGTTTTGGAAAGTTGTACTTTTCTAAGAATTTGTCCATTTCTTCCACGTTGTCCATTTTATTGGCATATAATTGTTGATAGTAGTCTCTTATGATCCTTTGTATTTCTGTGTTTTCTGTTGTGATCTCTCCATTTTCATTTCTAATTTTATTGATTTGATTTTTCTCCCTTTGTTTCTTGATGAGTCTGGCTAATGGTTTGTCAATTTTATTTATCGTTTCAAAGAACCAGCTTTTGGTTTTGTTGATTTTTGCTATGGTCTCTTTTGTTTCTTTTGCATTTATTTCTGCTCTAATTTTTAAGATTTCTTTCCTTCTACTAACCCTGGGGTTCTTCATTTCTTCCTTTTCTAGTTGCTTTAGGTGTAGAGTTAGGTTATTTATTTGACCTTTTTCTTGTTTCTTGAGGTGTGCCTGTATTGCTATGAACTTTCCCCTTAGGACTGCTTTTACCGTGTCCCACAAGTTTTGGGTTGTTCTGTTTTCATTTTCATCCGTTTCTATGCAAATTTTGATTTCTTTTTTGATTTCTTCTGTGATTTGTTGGTTATTCAGCAGCGTGTTGTTCAGCCTCCATATGTTGGAATTTTTAATAGTTTTTCTCCTGTAATTGAGATCTAATCTTACTGCATTGTGGTCAGAAAAGATGCTTGGAATGATTTCTATTTTTTTGAATTTACCAAGGCTAGCTTTATGGCCCAGGATGTGATCTATCCTGGAGAAGGTTCCATGTGCACTTTAGAAAACGGTGAAATTCATTGTTTTGGGATGAAATGTCCTATAGATATCAATTAGGTCTAACTGGTCTATTGTATCATTTAAAGTTTGTGTTTCCTTGTTAAATTTCTGTTTAGTTGATCTATCCATAGGTGTGAGTGGGGTATTAAAATCTCCAACTATTATTGTGTTAGTGTTAATTTCTGCTTTCATACTTGTTAGCATTTGTCTTACATACTGTGGTGCTCCTGCGTTGGGTGCATATATATTTATAATTGTTATATCTTCTTCTTGGATTGATCCTTTGATCATTATGTAGTGACCTTCTTTGTCTCTTTTCACAGCCTTTGTTTTAAAGTCTATTTTATCTGATATGAGTACCGCTACTCCTGCTTTCTTTTGGTCCCTATTTGCATGGAAAATCTTTTTCCAGCCCTTCACTTTCAGTCTGTATGTATCCCCTGTTTTGAGGTGGGTCTCTTGTAGACAACATATGTAGGGGTCTTGTTTTTGTATCCATTCAGCCAGTCTTTGTCTTTTGGTTGGAGCATTCAACCCATTTACGTTTAAGGTAATTACTGATAAGTATGATCCCATTGCCATTTACTTTATTGTTTGGGGTTCGAATTTATACACCGTTTTTGTGTTTCCTGTTTAGTATTTGTTGGAGAGCTGGTTTGGTGGTGCAGAATTCTCTCAGCTTTTGCTTGTCTGAAAAGCTTTTGATTTCTCATTCATACTTGAATGAGATCCTTGCTGGGTACAATAATCTGGGCTGTAGGTTATTTTCTTTCATCATTTTAAGTATGTCTTGCCATTCCCTCCTTGCTTGAAGAGTTTCTATTGAAAGATCAGCTGTTATCCTTATGGCAATTCCCTTGTGTGTTATTTGTTGTTTTTCCCTTGCTGCTTTTCATATTTGTTCTTTGTGTTTGATTTTTGTTAATGTGATTAATATGTGTCTTGGGGGGTTTCGCCTTGGCTTTATCCTGTTTGGGACTCTCTGGGTTTCTTGGACTTGAGTGAGTATTTCCTTCCCCATTTTAGGGAAGTTTTCAACTATTATCTCCTCAAGTATTTTCTCACGGTCTTTTTTTTTTGTCTTCTTCTTCTGGGACCCCTATGATTCGAATGTTGTAGCGTTTAATATTGTCCTGGAGGTCTCTGAGATTGTGCTCATTTCTTTTAATTCGTTTTTCATTTATCCTCTCTGATTCATTTATTTCTACCATTCTATCTTCGAATTCACTAATCCTATCTTCTGCCTCTGTTATTCTACTATTTGTTGCCTCCAGAGTGTTTTTAGTTTCATTTATTGCATTATTCATTATATATTGACTCTTTTTTTATTTCTTCTAGGTCCTTGTTAAACCTTTCTTGCATCTTCTCAATCCTTGTCTCCAGGCTATTTATCTGTGATTCCATTTTAATTTCAAGATTTTAGATCCATTTCACTCTCCTTATTCGGAATTCTTTATCAGGTAGATTCCCTATCTTTTCCTCTTTTGTTTGGTTTGGTGGGCATTTATCCTTTCCTTTATCTGCTGGGTATTCCTCTGTCTCATCTTGTTTAAATTTCTGAGTTTGGGGTGTCCTTTCTGTATTCTGCCAGTTTGTGGAGTTCTTTACTGTGGCATTTCCTCGCTGTGTGTGGGTTTGTACAGGTGTCTTGTCAAGGTTTCCTGGTTAGGGAAGCTTGTGTCCGTGTTCTGGTGGGTGGAGCTGTATTTCTTCTCTCTGGAGTGCAATGAAGTGTCCAGTAATGAGTTATGAGATATCTGTGGTTTTGGGATGACTTTGGGCAGCCTGTATCTTGAAGCTCAGGGCTGCGTTCCTTTGTTGCTGGAGAATTTGCTTGGTATGTCTTGCCCTGGAACTTGTTGGCCCTTGTGTGGTGCTTGATTTCAGTGTCGGTATGGAGGCATTTTATGAGCTCCTGTCAATTAATGTTCCTTGGAGTCAGGAGTTCCCTGGAGGCAGGGTTTGGACTTAAGCCTCCTGCTTCCAGTTATCTGTCTTACTTTTACAGTAGTTTCAAAACTTCTCCTTCTATACAGCACCATTGATAAAACATCTACGTTAAAGAAGAAAAGTTTCTCTACTGTGAGGGTCACTCAGAAAGGTTCACAGCGTTACATGGAGAAGAGAAGAGGGAGGAGGGAGTTAGAGGTGACCCAAATGAGATCAGGTGGAATCAATAGTGGAGAGAGTGGGCTTGCCAGTAGTCACTTCCTTATGTGCACTCCACAACTGGACCGCTCAGAGATGTTCACAGAGTTATACAGAGACGAGAAGAAGGAGGAAGGAGACAGAGGTGGCCAGAAGGATAAAAGGGGGGAATGAAAAGGAGGGAGACAGATCCAGCCAGTAATCAGTTCCCTAAGTGTTCTCCACCGTCTGGAATACACAGAAATTCACAGAGTTGGGTAGAGTAGAGAGGGGTTAGGGAGGAGACACAGGCGACCTGGTGGAGAAAAAGGAGAGTCCAAAGGGAGAGAGAGCAGTCAAGCCAGTAATCTCGCTCCCTAGTGAAAAATGGGTACTGAAGATTGGGTTCTTAAAGGTACAAAATTGGTAACAAATACATAAAAGCAAAAATTAAAAATCTAGAGTAGAGTTTGGACTTTCAAAAATACGATGTTAAAGAAAAGAAGAAGGAAAAGAAAGAGAGAAAAAACGAACAAAGAAAAACAAACAAGGTCGCAAAAATTATCAAGAAAATACAGGTACAAAATTGATAACTAATACCAAAAAGCAAAAATTAAAAATCTAGAGTAGAGTTTGGAATTTCAAAAATACAATGTTAAAAAAACGGAAGAAGAAAACTAAAGAGAAAACAAACAAACAAAAACAAGCAGTGTCGCAAAAATTATAAAGAAACTACAGGTACAAAATTGATATCAAATACCAAAAAGCATAAATTAAAAATCTAGAGTAGGTTTTGGAATTTCAAAAATACAATGATAAAGAAAAGAAGAAAAAAAAACAAAACAAAAAAACACGGTCAAAAAATTATTATATATATATATATATATATATATATATATATGAAGTTTGCTGAAGAAGAAAAAAATAGGGTCTTTTTTTTGCAAAGTAATAGGTTATAAAAGTGAAAATTAAAGGAACAATAGAGGACTTAAAATTAAAAAAAATTAAAAAAAAGAATGAATGATCATAAAAATATATCTAGGACTTTCTCTGGTTTTGTTGTGAGTATCGTGGGTTCGGTTCATTTTTGGCTAGTTCCTTGGTCCGACTTATATTTCTCAAGATCTATAGGCGCCTTCCTATGTAGTCCTAGTAACCACAGGGTTTTAATCTATTGCCTGTAGCTTCCAAGGCGATTCCCTCTGTTATAGCTTCTTTTGTTTGCTGGTCTTTTCAGTGTCTGGTTTACGCCCTGACACAAAGGGGACGGTGGAGGACACTTTTTTTTTTTAGGCTCACTTGTTCAATTGCGCTGTGGGGAGGGAGGGAGGGATGCTGCAAACAAATAACACTGGCGTGCGCTCGCAGTGCCTCAGCCACACTGGGTCTGCCCCCGCTCACGGCGCGTGTAGCTTCCCTGCCCACACTGCTCGGGCTCTAGGTTGTTCCACCGGGAACAATCCGAGGCTGGCCCTGGGCTGCATGCACCTCCCAGGTCCAAGCCGCTCAGGTTCAGGCACTCGGGTAGTCCTCAGAGGCACAGACTCGGTTGGGCCTGCGTTTTGTGCTCTTCCCAGGTCCGAGCAGCTCAGGTGATGAGGTGTTTGGCGAGCGCCAATGTTGTGACTTATCGCCTCCCCGCCACTCGGTTATCTGGGTGTAAAACAGGCGCACCTTCTCAGGCAGATGTTGACCGTCCAGATCCCCAAGAAGTTTTAGTTAGCAAAGAAGCCTGCTTACAGTTTTATAGATAATGTCTCTCTGGGGCTGCGATTGCCCCCTTCCGGCTCTGGCTGCCTGTCACCGGAGGGGGAAGGTCTGCAGCCGGCTATCTCTGTTCAGTCCTTTGTTCCGTGCGCGGGCCTGGCGGTGTCTTAGGTTAGGGCTGGCTTTTTGCGTGGTAGATATCCCAGAGTCTGGTTTGCTAGCCCAAGTTATTTCGTTCAGATAGCGCTCAGGGTATTCAGGCCAGATTCTTACTCTAAGCGATGCAGCCCGCGCCGCACCTCCCTGCCCAGCCCCTGCTTGCTAATGGTGTGAGCAGGCGTCTGCACTGCTTCGCGGCTGGGGGAGTTACCGTAGGGCTTGCAATCTGCTAGTTTTAATTGTTTATTTATTTTTATCCCCCTTATGTTGCCCTTTGTGCTTCCAAAGCTTGGCAAAGATTTGGCAGTGAAACGCTTTCCTGGTGTTTGGAAACTTTTCTCTTTTTAAGACTATCTTCCCGGGACAGAAATCCCTCCCTCCCTCTTTTGTCTCTTTTTTTGTCTTTTATACTTTTTCCTACCTACTTTCCAAGAGTTGGGTTGCTTTTCTGGGTGCCTGATGTCCTCTGGCAGCATTCATAAGTTGTATTGTGGAATTTACTCGACGTTTAAATGCTCTTTTGATGAAATTGTTTGGGGGGGGAAAGAGTTCTCCCCGTCCTACTCCTCAGCAATCTTGGCTCCTCTCTTGTGGACTTTGGAGAGAGCACGCGGGATTGCTCTCCAGGCCATGCAGGAAAAGAAGGCCCTCATCTCGCGATGTCGGGGGAGTCTCGTGGTTTTTCTGGAGCTGCGGTGCCAGTGTGGGGTTTCTCACAAGGTACAACCGGGAGCTCAGGGAGCCTCTCGTGTGGTGTCAGGGAAGTCAAGTCTCCATACGAGTGGCGAGGGGGCACACGTCATTGCTCTCGAGTCATGGTAGTGGAATCAGGGCTCAACACAATGAAAAAGGACACTCGAGGTCTTTCTCGGGTTGCAGCAGGAAACCCTGTGTTCCCTCGACTTGTGCCTGTGACCTCAGGTAGCTTCTCAGGGTGCC
This sequence comes from Bubalus kerabau, assembly GCF_029407905.1. Taxonomy (NCBI): domain Eukaryota; kingdom Metazoa; phylum Chordata; class Mammalia; order Artiodactyla; family Bovidae; genus Bubalus; species Bubalus kerabau. The sequence continues at coordinate 899,406 of NW_026577938.1, forward strand.
TCTGAGAAGTCAGGGATACTATGGAGCTGGGAGAGGCCTCTCGGGACTCCACTGGGTTTGCTGCAATGGAAGAGGGCCTAATCTCGAGATCAGGAAGGAACCTCAGGGTTCCTCTCCATTTCTGACTCAGATCGCAGGGTCCCTGCAGAGTTGGGACAGGAGAGTCAGGCCTCGTCTTGTGTGGAGGAATGGAACTCCGCTTGCCTCTCGAGTTGTTCAAGGAGTGACAGGCCACTTGGCGAGCTGTGTGTGGAACCTGCGGTTTTTTCCAGACAATGCATGGGGGTGTCAGTGCCCCTACGTGATGTGCTTTCATCCACAGGGTTGCCTTCGAAGTGGTGTGCGGGCATCGGGTTCTTATCAAGAGCGGACCAGGAAATCGGGGTCTTTTGGAATGCGGCACCACACACGAGGCTACGTCTCGAATTTCCTCGTGAGACGGGCCTCATGCTGAGGTGCCCCTGGAAGGTCGGGAAAGCCTTCCAGACAAAGCAGGTTAATCGACCCTCCTGTCGCGATCAGGAGGGGAGAAGGGGCTCAGATGAAGTGGTGCCGGGAACCTCGGTGTTCCCCTCGAGTGAGACCAGTATGTCAGGGAACTTTTGGGGTCACATGAAGCTTGCCAAATACTGTTTCAAACTTCAAGACGAAACGTGGGACTTCTCTTGAGACGCTGTGGCGGGCAAGGGCCTCATCTTGTGATGAAGGGGAAACCACGTGGTTTTTTTCGAGTTGCGATGGGATTGTTGACTTACGACGGGGAATTCAGGCTTCCTCTTGTGTTGGCCCAGGGAAGTCCATTCTTCCATTCGAGTTGCCAGGGAGAGCTGGGTGGGAATTGCTCTCGAGTCACGGCAGGTCAAAATAGACCTCATCTAGGCTTGTGTCCAGGACCTAATGTTCCTCTCCAGGGGCGATAGGGATCACGGGGACGCATTCCAGACTCACCCAGTGAGTCAGGCCTCGGCTTGAGGGGAAGCAAAGGATTCTGATATCCTCCTGGGTCGCGATAGGTATCTCTTGGAGCCCACTGAGTGGCCTCCAGGGAGTCAAGCCTCCTGTGGAGTTGGAGAGAGGACTCGGGATTGCTCTCCAGGCCATACAGGAAGAGAAGGCCCTCAGCTCGCAATGACGGGGGCGTCTTGTGGTTTTTCTCGAGTTGGGGCGCAAGTATGAGTTTTCTCACGAGGTACGACGGGGAGCTCAGGGAGCCTCTCGTGTGGCGCCAGGAAAGTCAGGTCTCTATGCGTGTGATGAGGGGGAGCCCATAAATGCTATCGAGTCATGGTAGGGAAATCGGGACTCAAGACGCGTTGAAGAAGGAGTCTCGAGGTCTTTCTCAGGTTGCGGCAGGAAACCCTGGGTTCCCTCGACTTGAACCGGTGACCTCAGGGAGCTTCTCAGGGTGCCTCTGAGAAGTCAGGCATACTGTGGACTTGGGAGGGGCTCTCGGAACTCCACTGGATTTGGTGCAATGGCAAAGGTTCTCATCTCGAGTTGAAGCAGGAACCTAAGGGTTCCTCTCCATTTCAAACTCCGACCACAGGGTCCCTGAAGAGTTGGGACAGGAGAGTCAGGCCTCGTCTTGTGTGGAGGAATTGAACTCTGCTTGCCTCTCGAGTTGTTCACAGGATAACAGACCATTTGTCGAGCTGTGAGTGGAACCTTCGGTTTTTTCCGTAAGATGCATGAGGGGGTCAGTGCCCCTTCGTGTTGTGCCTTCATCCACAGGGTTGCCTTCAAAGAGGTGTCCGGATATCGGGTTCTTATCAAAAGCGGAGCAGGAAATCGGGGTCTTTCAGAACGTGGCACCATCCATGAGGCTACGTCTCGAATTTCTTCGTTAGACTGGTGTCATCCTGAGGTGCGCCATGAAGATCGGGAACCCCTTCCAGACAAAGCAGGGGAATCGACCATCTTGTCGCGACCAGGAGGAGTGAAAGGGCTCAGTTGAAGTCGTGCCGGGAACCTCGGTGTTCCCCTCGAGTGGGACCGGTGTGTCGGGAAACTTTTGGGGTCGCTTCAAGGGTGCCAAGTACCGTTTTGCACTTCAATACGGACTTGGGGCTTCACTTGACATGCTGTAGAGGGCAAGGGCCTCATCTTGGGATGACGGGGGAATCACGTGGTTTTTCTCAAGGTGCGGAGGGATTCTCGAGTTACGACGGGGAATTCAGGCTTCCTCTTGTGTTGGCCCAGGGAAGTCCAATCTTCCATTCGAGTTTCGAGGGAGAGCTGGGGTTTGCTCTTGAGTCACTGCAGGGCAAAAGAGACCTCATCTAGGCTTGTGTCCAGGACCTAATATTCCTCTCCAGGTCCGACAGCGATCTCGGGGTTGCATTCCAGACGCATCCTGGGAGTCAGAGCTCGACTCGAGGGGAAGCAAAGGACCCCGCTCTCCTCTTGAGTCGCCACAGGTGTCTCTTGGAGCCCACTGAGTGTCCTAAAGGGAGTCAAGCCCCCTGTGGAGTTTGGAGAGAGGACTCAGGATTGCTTTCCAGGCCATGCAGGAAAAGAAGGCCTTCATCTCGCGATGACGGAGGCGTATCGTGGGTTTTCTCGACCTGCGGAGCCAGTGTGGGATTTCTCACGAGGTATGACGGGGAGTTCAGGTAGCCTCTCGCGTGGCGCCAGGGAAGTCAGGTCTCCATGGGCGGGGAAAGGGGGAGTGCGTCATTGCTCTCCAGTCAGGGTAGGGGAATCGGGCCTCATGACGGGTTGAAAAAGGACTCTCGATGTCTTTCTAGGGTTGCGGCAGGAAACCCTGGGTTCCCTTGACTTGTGCCGGTGACCTCAGGGAGCTTCTCAGGTGCCTCTGAGAAGTCAGGGACACTGTGGATTTGGGAGAGGCCTCTCGGGACTCCTCTGGGTTTGGTGCAATGGAAGAGGGCCTCATCTCGAGTTGGGGCAGGAACCTCAGGGTTCTGCTTCTGACTTCCTGGAGCCGGATCTGACTCAGATAGCAGGGTCCCTGCTGAGTTTGCTCAGGAGTCAGGTCTCGTGTTCTGCGGAGGAATGGAACTCCGCTTACATCTCAAGTTGTTCAAGGATGACACCACTTTTCGTGATGTGTGTGGAACCTGCGGGTATTTCAGAGATGCACGGGGGCGTCAGTGCTCCTTCCTGTTGTGCCTTCATCCACAGGGTTGCCTTCGAAGAGGTGTCCGGGCATCGGGTTCTCCTCAAGTGCGGACCGGGAAATCGGGGTCTTTCAGCATGTTGCACCACCCACTAGGCTACGTCTCGAATTTCCTCGTGAGATCGGCCTCATCCTGAGGTGCGCAGGAAAGTCTGGGAACCCTTTCCAGACAAAGCAGGGGAATCGACCCTCCTTTCGGGATCAGGAGAAGAGAAAGGGCTCAGATTAAGTAGTGCCGGGAACCTCGGTGCTCCCCTTGAGTGAAACTGGTAAGTCGGGTAACTTTTCGGGTTGCATCAAGGGTGACAAGTACGGTTTCGCACTTCAAGATGGAACCTGGGACTTCTCTTGAGACGCAGTAGTGGGCAAGGGCCTCATCTAGCGCTGACGGGGGACCCACGTGTTTTTTCTCGAGTTGCGGCCGGATTCTTGAGTTACGAGGGGGAATACAGGTTTCCTCTTGTGTTGGCCCAGGGAAGTCCAATCTTCCATTCGAGTTGCAAGTGAGAGCTGGAGATTTCTCTTGAGTCACTGCAGGGCAAAATAGAGCTCATCTAGGCTTGTGTCCAGAACCGAATTTTTCTCTCCAGGGGCGACAGGGATCTTGGGGTTGCATTCCAGACTCACCCGGGGAGTCAGGCCTCGTCTCGAAGGGAATGAATGGACTCCGCTCTCCTCTCGAGTCGCGACGGGTATCCCTTGGAGCCCAAGAGTGGCCTAAATGGAGTTAAGCCTCCTGTGGAGTTTGGAGAGAGGACTCGGGATTGCTCTCTAGGCCATGCAGGAAAAGAAGGCCCTCATCTCGCGATGACGAGGGCGTCTCGTGGGTTTTCTCAAGGTGCAGTGCCTGGTTGGGGTTTCTCACGAGATAGGACGGGGAGCTCAGGGAGACTCCTGTGGTGCCACGGAAGTCAGGTCTCCATGGACGTGGTGTGGGGGAGCGCCTCATTGCTCTCGAGTCATGGTAGGGGAATCAAGCCTCAAGACGCTTCGAAGAAGAACTCTCGAGGTCTTTCTCAGGGTGTGGCAGGAAACCCTGGGTTCCCTCGACTTGTGCCCATGACCTCAGGGAGCTTAGCGGGGTTCCTCTGAGAAGTCAGGGATACTGTGGAGTTGAGAGGGGCTTCTCGGGACATCACAGGGACTGGTGCAATTGAAGAGGACCTAATCTCGGATTGAGGCAGTAACGTCAGGGTTCCTCTCCATTTCTGACTCGGATAGCAGGGTCCCTGCAGAGTTGGGACAGGAGAGTCAGACCTCGTCTTGTGTGGAGTAATGGAACTCCGCTTGCCTCTCGAGTTGTTCACGGGATGACAGGCCACCTGTCGAGTGTATGTGGAACCTGCGGTTTTGGGGGACGATGCACAGGGGTGTCAGTGCCCCTTCGTGTTGTGCCTTCATCCACAGGGTTACCTTCGAAGAGGTGACCGGGCATCGGGATCTTATCAATAGCGGACCAGGAAATCGGGGTCTTTCGGCATGTGGCACAACCCACGAGGCTACGTCTCGACTTCCCTCGTGAGACTGGCCTCATCCTGAGGTTCGCCGGGAAGTCTGGGAACCCCTTCCAGACAAAGCAGGGGAATCGACCCTCCTGTCGCCATCAGGAGGGGAGAAGAGGCTCAGCTGAAGCGGTGCTGGGAACCTCCATGTTCTCCTCGAGTGAGACCGGGGTGTCAGGGAAATTTGGGGGTCGCATCAAGGGTGCCAAGTACCGTTTCACACTTCAAGACGGAACATGGGACTTCCCTGGAGACGCTATAGCTGACAGGGGCCTCATATTTCGATGACGGAGGAGCCACGTTGTTTTTCTCCAGTTGCCGCGGGATTCTCGAATTACAATGGGGAATACAGGCTTCCTCTTGTGTTGGCCCAGGGAAGTCCAATCATCCATTCGAGTTGCGAGGGAGAGCTGGGGATTGCACTTGAGTCAATGCAGGACAAAAAAGACCTCATTTAGGCTTGTGTCCAGGACCGAGTTTTCCTCTACAGGGGCAACACGGATCTCGGGATCCCATTCCAGACTCACCCAAGTAGTCAGGCCTCGGCTCGAGGGGAAGCAACGGACTCTGCTCTCCTCTAGAGTAGCGACGTGTATCTCTTGGAGGCTACTGAGTGGCCTAAAGGTAGTCAGGCCTCCAGTGGAGTTTGGATAGTGGACTCGGGATTGCTCTCTAGGTCATGTAGGAAAAGAAGGCCCTCATCTTACGATGATGGGGGCGTCTCGTGAGTTTTCTCAAGCGGCGGTGCCAGTGTGGGGTTTTCATGAAGTAGGACGGGGAGCGCAGGGAGCCTCTCGTGTGGCGCCAGGGAAGTTAGGTTTCAATGGGCGTGGCGAGGGGAATGCGTCATTGCTCTCCAGTCATGGTAGGGTATCGGGCCTCAAGACGCGGTAAAGAAGGACTCTCAAGGTCTTTCTCAGAATGCAGCAGGAAACCCTGGGTTCACTCGACTTGTGCCAGTGACCGCAGAGAGCTTCTGAGGGTGCCTCTGAGAATCAGGGATACTGTGGAGTTTTAGGGGCCTCTCGGGACTCCACTGGGTATGGCGCAATGGAAGAGGGCCTCATTTCGAGTTGATGCAGGAACGTCAGGTTTCATCTACATTTCTGACTCCAATCGCACGGTCCCTGCAGAGTTGGGAAAGGAGAGTCAGGCCTTCTCTTGTGTGGAGGAACGGAACTCCGCATGCCTCTCTAGTTCTTCAAGGGATGACAGGACACTTGTCGATCTGTGTTTGGAATCTGCGTGTTTTTCCGTACTATGCATGGGGATGTCAGTACCCCTTCGTGTTGTGCATTCATTCACAGGTTTGCTTTCGAAGAGGTGTCCTGGCATCGGGTTCTTATTAAGAGCGGACCGGGAAATCGGGGTCTTTCCGCATGTGGCAGCACCCACCAGGCTACGTCTCGAATTTCCTAGTGAGACCGGCCTCATCCTGAGGTGCGCCGGGAAGGTCGGAACCCCTTGCAGACAAAGCAGGGGAATCGACCCTCCTGTCTCGATCAGGAGGGGAGAAGGGGCACAGATGAGGTGATGCCGGGAACCTCGGTGTTCCCTTCCAGTGAGACCAGTGTGTTGGGGAACTTTTGGGGTCACATCAAAGGTGCCAAGTACCGTATCGCACTTCAAGATGGAACGTAAGACTTCTTTTGAGACGCTGTAGCGGCAATGGCCGCATCTTGCGATGAAGAGGGAACGACGTGGTTTTTCTCGAGTTGTGGCGGGATTCTTGAGTTACAACGGGAAATTCAGGCTTCCTCTTCTGTTGGCCCAGGGAAGTCCAGTCTTCCATTCGAGTTGCGAGGGAGAGTTGGGGATTGCTCTCGAGTCACTGCAGGAAAACAGAGACCTCATCTAGGCTTGTGTCCAGGACCTAATGTTTCTCTCCAGGGGCGACAGGGATCTCCGGTTCACATATCAGACACACCCGAGGAGTCAGGCCTCGCCTCGAGGGGAAGGAAAAGACTCCACTCTCCTCTCGAGTCGCGACGGGTATGTCTTGGAGTCCACTGAGTGACCAAAAGGGAGTCAAGCCTACTGTGGAGTTTGGAGAGAGGACTCGGGATTGCTCTCCAGGCCGTGCTAGAAAAGAAGGCCGTCATGTCGCGAAAACGGGGGCGTCTCGTGGGTTTTCTCTATCTGCGGCGCCAGTGTGGGGTTTCTCACGAGGTATGATGGGGAGCTCAGGGAGCCTCTCGTGTGGCGCCAGGGAAGTCAGGGCTTCATGAGTGTAGCAGAGGGAGTGCGTCATTGCCCTCGAGTCATGGTAGGGGAATCAGGCCTCAAAGCGTGTTGAAGAAGGACTCTTGAGTTCTTTCTATGGTGGCGGCAGTAAACCCTGGGTTCACTCGAATTGCGCTGGTGACCTCAGGGAGCTTCTCAGGGTGCCTCTGAGAAGTCAGGAATACTGTGGAGCTGGGACGCGTCTCTTGGGACTCCACTGGGTTTCGTGCAATGGAAGAGGTCCTAATCTCGAGTGGAGGCAGGAACCTCAGCGTTCCTCTCGTGACTTCACTGGCGCTGGTCTGATTCGGATGGCAAAGTCCCTGCAGAGTTGGTACAGGAGAGTCAGGCCTCGTCTTGTGTAGAGGAATGAAACCCCACTTGCCTCTCGAGTTCTTCAGGGGTGACAAGCCACTTGTTGAGCTGTATGTAGAACCTGCGGGTTTTTCCAGACGATGCACGAGGGTGTCAGTGCCCCTTTGTGTTGTGCCTTCATCCACAGGGTTGCCTTCGAAGAGGTGTCCAGGCATCGGGTTCTTATCAAGAGCATACCGGGAAATCATAGTCTTTTGGCATGTGGCACCACCCGCGAGCTACGTCTCGAATTTCCTCGTGAGACCGGCCTCATCCTGAAGTGCCCCGTGATGGTCGGGAACCCCTTACAAACAAAGCAGGGGAAGTGACCCTCCTATCTCGAACAGGAGGGGAGAAGGGGCTCAAATAAACTGGTGCCGGGAACCTCGGTGTTCACCTCGAGTGAGACTGATATTTCGGGGAACTTTTGGGGTCACATCAAGGGTGTCAAGTATCGTTTCGCACTTCAAGACGGAACGTGGGACTTTTCTTGAGAAGCTGTAGCGGGCAAGGGCCTCATCTTGCGATGACAAGGGAACCAAGTGCTTTTTCTCGAGTTGCGGCGGGATTCTCGAGTTACGAAGGGGAATTCAGGCTTCCTCTTGTGTTGGCCCAGGGAAGTCCAATCTTCCATTCGAGTTGTTAGGGAGAGCGGGGGATTGCTCTCGAGTTACAGAAGGGCAAAAGAGACCTCATCTAGGCTTGTTTCAGGGACCTAATGTTCCTCTCCAGGGGAGATAGGGATCTCGGGGTTGCATCCCAGACCCACCTGGTGAGTCAGGCCTTGTCTCGAGGGGAAGCAAAGGACTCCATTCTCCTCTCGAGTCGCGACGGGTATCTCTTGGAGCCCACTAAGTGGCCTAAAGGGAGTCAAGCCTCCTGTGGAGTTTGGAAAGAGGATTCGGGATTCCTCTCCAGGCCATGCAGGAAAAGAAGGCCCTCATCTCGCGATGACAGGGGCGTATGGTGGGTTTTCTCGAGCTGCGGCGTCACTGTGGGGTTTCTCACGAGGTACGACAGGGAGCTCAGGGAGCCTCTCTTATGGCGCCAGGGAAGTCAGGTCTCCATGTGTGTGGCAAGAGGGTGCGTGTCATTTCTATAGAGCCATGGAAGCAGATTCAGGCTTCAAGACACGTTGAAGTAGGACTCTCGAGGTCTTTTTCGCATTGTGGCAGGAAACCCTGGGTTCCCTCGACATGTGCCGGTGACTTCATGGAGCTTCTCCGGGTGCCTCTGAGAAGTCAGGGGTACTGTGGAGTTGGGAGGGGCCTCTCTGGACTCCACTGGGTTTGGTGCAATGGATGAGAGCCTCATCTCGAGTGGAGGCAGGAACCTCATGTTTCCTCTCCTGGGTTTCCTGTCGCTGGTACTGACTCGGATCGCAGTTTCCCTGCAGAGTTGGTACAGAAAATCAGGTCTCGTCTTGTGTGGAGGAATGGAACTCCACTTGCCTCTCGAGTTGTTCACGGGCTGATAGACCACTTGTTGAACTGTGTTTGTAACCTGCGGGTTTTTCTGGACGATGCACGGGGGTGTCAGTGCCCCTTCGTGTTGTGCTTTCATCCACAGGTTTTCCTTCGTAAAGGTGTCAGGGCATCACGTTCTTATCAAGAGCAGACCGGGAAATCGGGGTCTTTCGGCTTGTGGCACCACCCACGAGGCTATGTCTCGAATTTCCTCGTGAGACCTGCCTCATCCTTAGGCGCGCCTTAAAGGTCGGGAACCCCTTCCAGACATAGCAGGGGAATTGACACTCCTGTCGCGATCACGAGGGGAGAAGGAGCTCAAATGAAGTGGTTCCGGGAACCTCGGTGTTCCTTTCGAGTGAGACCGGTATGTCGGGGAATTTTGAGATTGCATCAAGGGTGCCAAATACCGTTTCGCACTTCAAGACAGAACGTGGGACTTCTCTTGAGTCGCTGTAGCGGGCAAGGGCCTCATCTAGCGCTGATGGGGGAACCACGTGGATTTTCCCGAGTTTCGGTGGGATTCTCGAGTTACAGTGTCGAATTCAGGTTTCCAATTGTATTGGCCCAGGGAAGTCCAATCTTCCATTCGATTTGTGAGGGAGAGCTGGCGATTGCTCCCTAGTAACTGCAGTGCAAAATAGACCTCATCTAGGCTTGTGTCCAGGACCGAATTTTCCTCTCCAGGTGCGACAGGAACTCGGGGTTGCATTCCAGACTCACACGGGGAGTCAGGCCTCGTCTCGAGGGGAAGCAAAGGACTCCGCTCTCCCTTCAAGTCCTGACAGGTATCTCTTGGAGCCAACTGAGAGGCCTAAAGAGAGTCAAGCCTCCTGTGGAGTCTGGAGAGAGGACTCGGTTTTGCTCTCCATGCCAGGCAGGAAAGAAGTCTCTCATCTCGTGATGACGGGGGCGTATCGTGGGTTTTCTCGAGCTGCGGTGCCTGAATGGGGTTTCCGAAGAGGTACGACGGGGAGCTCAGGGAGACTCTCTTCAGGCGTCAGGGAAGTCAGGTCTCCATGCGCATGGCGATGGGGAGCGGGTCTTTGCTCTCGAGTCATGGTAGGGGAATCGGGCCTCAAGACGCGCCGAAGGACTCTCAAGGTCTTTCTCGGGTCGCAGCAGGAAACCCTGTGTTCCCTCGACTTGTGCCGGTGACCTCAGGTAGATTCTCAAGGTGCCTCTGAGAATTCAGGGATACTGTAGAGTTGGGAGGGGCCTCTCGCGACTCATCTGGGTTTGGTGCAATGGAAGAGGGCCTCATCTCGAGTTGAGGCAGGAACCTCAGGTTTCCTCTCCATTTCTGACTCGGATGGCAGGGTCCCTGAAGAGTTGGGACAGAAGAGTCAGGCCTCGTCTTGTGTGGAGGAAACGAACTCTGCTTGCCTATCGAGTTGTTCATGGGGTGACATTCCACTTGTCGAGCTGTGTGTAGAACCTGCGTGTTTTTCTGTACGATGCACGGGAGTTTTAGTAACCCTTCTGTTGTGCCTTCATCCACAGGGTTGCCTTCGAAGTGGTGTCCGGGCATCGGGTTCTTATCCAGAGTGGACCGAACAATCGGGGTCTTTTGGCATGTGGCACCACCCACGAGGCTACGTCTCGAATTTCCTCCTGAGAAAGGCCTCATCCTTAGGTGCGCCAGGATGGGCGGGAACTCCTTCCAGGCAAAGCAGGGGAATTTACCCTCCTGTCGTGATCAGGAGGGGAGAAAGTGATCAGATGAAGTGGTGCCGGGAACTTCGGTGTTCCCCTCGGTTAGAACGGTGTGTCGGGGAACTTTTGGGGTTACATCAAGGGTGAAAAGTAGCATTTCGCACTTCAAGACGGAACGTGGGACTTCACTTGAGACGCTGTAGCGGGCCAGGGCCTCATCTTGGGATGACGAGTGAACCACGTGGTTTTTCTCGCATTGCGGCGGGAGTCTCGAGTTTCGACGGGGGATTCAGATTTCCTCCTGTGTTGGCCCATGGAAGTCCAATCTTTCATTCGAGTTTCGAGGGTGAGCTGGGATCCCACTCGAGTCACTGCGGGGCAAAATAGACCATATCTAGGCTTGTGTCCAGGACCGAATATTCCTCTCCAGGGGTGACAGGGATCTCGGGGTGGCATTTCAGACTCACCCGGGAAGTCCGGCCTTGTTTCTAGGGGAAGCAAAGTACTCCTGTTTCCTCTCGAGTCGCGACGGGTACCTATTGAGCGCACTGAGTAGCCTTAGTGAGTCAAGCCTCCCGTGGAGTTTGGAGAGACGACTCGGGATTGCCCTCCAGGCCATGCAGTTAATGATGGCCCTCATCTCACTATAACGGGGGCGTCTCGTGGGTTTTCTCGAGCTGGGGCGCCAGTGTGGGGTTTCTCACGAGGTACGACGGGGACCTCAGGGAGCCTCTCGTGAGGTGCCAGGGAAGTTAAGTCTCCATGCGCATGGGTACTGGGAGCGCTTCATTGCTCTTGAGACATGGTAGGGGAATCGGGCCTCAAGATGCATCAAAGAAGGACTATCCAATCTTTCTCGGGTTGCGGCAGGAAACCCTGGGTTCCATCGACTTGTGCTGGAGATCTCAGGGAGCTTGTCAGGGTGCCTCTGAGAAGTCAGGGACACTGTGGGTTGGAGGGACCTCTCGGGACTCCAGTGGTTTTGGTGCTATGGAAGAGGGCCTCATCTTGAGTTGAGGCAGGAACCTCAGGGTTCCTCTCCATTTCTGATTCGGATTGAAGGGTCCCAGCAGATTTGGGACAGGAGAGTCAGGCCTCGTCCTGTGTGGAGAATGGAACTCAGCTTGCCTCTCGAGTTGTGCATGGGGTGACAGACCACGTGTCGAGCTGTGTGTGGAACCTGTAGGTTTTTCCGGACTGTGCACGGGTGTGTCTGTGCCCCTTCGTGTTGTGCCTTCATCCACAGGGTTGCCTTCTAAGGGGTGTCCAGGCATCGGGTTCTTATCAACAGCGGGCCGGGCAATCGGAGTCTTTCGGCATGTGGCACCACCCACGAGGCTACGTCTCGAACTTCCTCATGAGACCGGCATCATCCTGAGGTGTGCCGTTAAGGTCGGGAAACCCTTGCAGACAAAGCAGGGGAATCGACCCTCCTGTCGTGATCAGGAGGGGAGAAGGCGTTCAAAAGAAATGGTGCCGGGAACTTCGGTGTTCCCCTCAAGTGAGACTGGTATGTTGGGGAACTTTTGGGGTCGCATCAAGGGTGCCAAGTACTGTTTCGCACTTCAAGATGGAACGTGGGACTACTCTTGAGACGCTGTAGCGGGAAAGTGACTCATATTGCGATGGTGGGGCAACCACTTGGTTTTTCTTGAGTTACGGCGGGATTCTCGAGTTACGACGGGGATTTCAGGCTTCCTCTTGTGTTGTCCCAGGGAAGTCCAATCTTCAATTCGAGTTGCGAGGGAGAGCTGGGGATTGCGCACGAGTCACTGTAGGGAAAAAGAGACCTCATCTTGGCTTGTGTCCAGGATCTAATGTTCCTCTCCAGGGGCGACAGGGATCTCGGGGTTGCATTCCAGACTCACCCGGGGAGTCAGGCCTCATCTCGAGGGGAAGCAAATGACTCCACTCTCCTCTCGAGTCACGACGGATATCTCTTGGAGCCCACTGAGTGGCCTACAGGGAGCCAAGCTTCCTGTGGATTTTGGAGAGAGGACTCGGTATTGCTCTCCAGGCCATGCAGAAAAAGAAGGCCCTCATCTCGCGATGACAGGGGCATCTCGTGGGTTTTCTCGAGCTGAGGCACAAGTGTGGTGTTTCCCACGTGGTAAGGCTGGGAGCTCAGGGATCATCTTGTGCGGCGCCAGGGAAGTCAGGTCTCCATGCGTGTGGCGAGGGGGAGTGCGTCATTACTCTCTTGTCATGATAGGGGATTTGGACCTCAAGACGCATTGAAGAAGGACTCTCAAGGTCTTTCTCAGGTTGTGGCAGGAAACCATGGGTTCCCTCGACTCATGCATGTTACGTCAGGGAGCTTCTCAGGTGCCTCTGTGAAATCAGGGATACTGTGGAGTTGGGAGTGACCTCTCGGAACTCCACTGGGTTTGGTGAAATGGAAAAAGGCATCATCTTTAGATAAAGCAGGAACATCAGGTTTCCTCTTCATTTCTGCCTCAGATCGCATGTTCCTGCAGAGTTGGGAGAGGAGAGTCAGGACTCATCTTGTGTGGAGGAATGGAAATCCGCTTGCATCTCGAGTTGTTCACGGGGTGACAGGCCTCTTGTAGAGCTGTATGTGGAACCTGTGGGTTTTTCTGGACGATGCACAGGGGTGTCAGTGCCCCTTTTGTTGTACCTTCATCCACAGGGTTGTCTTCAAAGAGGTGTCTGGTCATCGGGTTCTTCTCAAGAGTGTACTGGGAAATCGGGGTCTTTCGGCATGTGGCACCCCCCACGAGGCAACGTCTCGAAATTTCCCACGAGTCCGGCTTCATCCTGAGGTGCGCCGTGAATGTCGGGAACCCCTTTAAGTCAAAGCATGGGAATCGACCTTCTTGTCGCTATCAGGAGGGGAGAAGGGGCTCAAAAGAAGTGGTGCCGGGAACCTCGGTGTTCCCCTCAAATGAAACCGGTGTGTCGGGGAACATTTGGGGTCGCATTAAGGGTGCCAAGTAACGTTTCGCACTTCCACACGGAACGTGGGACTTCTCTTGAGACGCTGTAGTGAGCACGGGCCCCATCTTGTGATGACGGGGGAACCACGTGGTTTTTCTCGAGTTGCGGCAGGGAATTCAGGCTTCCTCTTGTGTTGGCCCAGGGAAGTCCAAATTTCCATACGAGTTGAGAGCTAGAGCTGGGGGTTGGCTCGAGTTATTGCAGGGCAAAAGAGACTTCATCTAGGCTTGTGTCTAGGACCTAATGTTCCTTTCAAGGGGCAACAGGGATCTCGGAGTTGCATTCCAGATCCTCCCGAGGAGTCAGGCCACTTAAAAACGGTAATGAATGGACTCCCCTCTCCTCTAGAGTCGCGACGGGTATCTCTTAGAGCCCATTGTGTGGCCTCAAGGGAGTCAAGCCTCCTCTTCAGTTTGGAGAGAGGACTCTGGATTGCTCTCCAGGCCATGCAGGAAAAGAAGGACCTCAGCTCGTGAAGAAGGGGGCGTCTCAGGTGTTCCTCGAGCTGCGGCGCCCATGGGGGTTTTCTCCGGAGGCAGGACGAAGATCTAAGGGAGCCGCTAGTTCGGCACCAGGGAAGTCAGGTCTCCATGCGCGTGGCGAGGGGGAGAGCGTCATGTCTCTCGAGTCACGGGAGGGCACTAGGGCCTCGAGACGCGTTGAAGAAGGACTCTCGAGGTCTTTCTCGGGGGGCGGCGGGAAACCCTCGTTTCCCTCGTGTTCTGCCGGGGACCTTAGGGAACTTCCCAGGGTGCCTCTGAGAGGCGAGGGATCCTGTGGAGGTGGCGGGGCCCCTCGGGATTCCGCTGGGTCTGGCGCAACGGAAGAGGGCCTCACCTCGACGGGAGGCAGGAACCTCAGGCTTCCTCTCCGTTTCGGACTCCGACCGCAGGGTCCCTGCAGAGTTGGGACAGGAGAGTCAGGCCTCGTCTTGTCTGAGGAAGGGAACCCCGCTGGCCTCTCGAGTTGCTCAGGGGGTCTCAGGCCCCTCGTCGAGCTGTGTGTGGAACCTGCGGGTCTTTGCGGACGATGCACGGGGGTGGCAGTGCCCATTCGTGTTGTGCCTTCACCCACAGGGTTGCCTTCGAAGAGGGGTCCGGGCCTCGGGTCCTTCTCAAGAGTGGACCGGGGAATCCGGGGCGTTCGGCATGTGGCCCCACCCACGTGGCTCGTCTCGAATTTCCTCGTGAGACCGGCCTCATCCTGAGGTGCGCCGGGAAGGCCGGGAACCCCTTCCAGACCACGCAGGGGAATCGCCTCTCCTGTCGCGATCAGGAGGGGAGAAGGGACTCAGAGGAAGCGGTGCCGGGACCCTCGGTGTTCCCCTCGGGGGAACCGGCTTGTCGGGGGACTCTTGGGGGCCGCATGAAGGCTGACAGGGACCGTTTCGCCCTTCAGGGCGGAACAGGGGACTTCCCTTGAGACGCCGTGGCGGGCAAGGGCCTCATCTTGCCAAGAGGTGGGAACCACGTGGTTTTTCTCGAGTTGCGGCGGGATTCTCGAGTTACGACGGGGAACTCAGCCTTCCCCTTGGGTTGGCCCTTGGAAGCCCAATCTTCCCCTCGGGTTGCGAGGGAAAGCTGGGGGTTGCGCTCGAGTCACTGCAAGGCCGAAGAGACCTCACCTAGGCGTGTGTCCGGGACCTAATATTCCTCTGCAGGGAAGGCAGGGATCTCGGGGTTGCATTCCAGGCTCCCCCGGGGAGTCAGGCCTCGTCTCGAGGGGAAGCCAAGGACTCCGCTCTCCTCTCGAGTCGCGACGCGGGTCTCTTGGAGCCCCCTGAGCGGCCTCAAGGGAGTCCAGCCTCCTCTTCCGTTTGGAGAGAGGACCCGGGTTTGCTCTCCAGGCCAGGCAGGAAAAGAAGGCCCTCAGCTCGCGAGGACGGGGGCGTCTCAGGGGTTTCCACGAGCTGCGGCGCCCGTGGGGGTTTTCTCCCGAGGCACGACGAGGATCTCAGGGAGCCTCTCGTGCGGCGCCAGGGAAGTCAGGTCTCCATGCGCGTGGCGAGGGGGAGCGCGTCCTGGCTCTCGAGTCACGGGAGGGGACTAGGGCCTCGAGACGCGTTGAAGAAGGACTCTCGAGGTCTTTGTCGGGGGGCGGCGGGAAACCCTCGTTTCCCTCGCCTTCTGCCGGGGACCTTAGGGAACTTCCCAGGGTGCCTCTGAGAGGCGAGGGATCCTGTGGAGGCGGCGGGGCCCCTCGTGACTCCGCTGGGTCTGGCGCAACGGAAGAGGGCCTCACCTCGACGGGAGGCAGGAACCTCAGGCTTCCTCTCCGTTTCGGACTCCGACCGCAGGGTCCCTGCAGAGTTGGGACAGGAGAGTCAGGCCTCGTCGTGTCTGAGGAAGGGAACCCCGCTGGCCTCTCGAGTTGCTCAGGGGGTCTCAGGCCCCTCGTCGAGCTGTGTGTGGAACCCGCGGGTCTTTGCGGACGATGCACGGGGGTGGAAGTGCCCCTTCGTGTTGTGCCTTCACCCACAGGGTTGCCTTCGAAGAGGGGTCCGGGCCTCGGATCCTTCTCAAGAGCGGACCGGGGAATCGGGGGCGTTCGGCATGTGGCCCCACACACGTGGCTCGTCTCGAATTTCCTGGTGAGATCGGCCTCATCCTGAGGTGCGCCGGGAAGTCCGGGAACCCCTTCCAGACCACGCAGTGGAATCGCCTCTCCTGTCGCCATCAGGAGGGGAGAAGGGGCTCAGAGGAAGCGGTGTCGGGACCCTCGGTGTTCCCCTCGGGGGACCCCGGCGTTTCCGGGGACTTTTGGGGGTCGCAGGAAGGCTGTCAGGGACCGTTTCGCCCTTCAGGGCGGAACAGGGGACTTCCCTTGAGACGCCGTGGCGGGCAAGGGCCTCATCTTGCCAAGAGGTGGGAACCACGTGGTTTTTCTCGAGTTGCGGCGGCATTCTCGAGTTACGACGGGGATCTCAGCCTTCCGCTGGGGTTGGCCCTGGGAAGCCCAATCTTCCCCTCGGGTTGCGAGGGAAAGCTGGGGGTTGCGCTCGAGTCACTGCAGG
Source organism: Bubalus kerabau (assembly GCF_029407905.1). NCBI lineage: Eukaryota > Metazoa > Chordata > Mammalia > Artiodactyla > Bovidae > Bubalus > Bubalus kerabau. Next base: position 915,717 of record NW_026577938.1, read on the forward strand.
GCCGAAGAGACCTCACCTAGGCGTGTGTCCGGGACCTAATATTCCTCTCCAGGGAAGGCAGGGATCTCGGGGTTGCATTCCAGGCTCCCCCGGGGAGTCAGGCCTCGTCTCGTGGGGAAGCCAAGGACTCCGCTCTCCTCTCGAGTCGCGACGCGGGTCTCTTGGAGCCCCCTGAGCGGCCTCAAGGGAGTCCAGCCTCCTCTTCCGTTTGGAGAGAGGACCCGGGATTGCTCTCCAGGCCATGCAGGAAAAGAAGGCCCTCAGCTCGCGAGGACGCGGGCGTCTCAGGGGTTTCCTCGAGCTGCGGCACCCGTGGGGGTTTTCTCCCGAGGCACGACGAGGATCTCAGGGAGCCTCTCGTGCGGTGCCAGGGAAGTCAGGTGTCCATGCGCGTGGCGAGGGGGAGCGCGTCCTGGCTCTCGAGTCACGGGAGGGGACTAGGGCCTCGAGACGCGTTGAAGAAGGACTCTCGAGGTCTTTGTCGGGCGGCGGCGGGAAACCCTCGTTTCCCTCGCCTTCTGCCGGGGACCTTAGGGAACTTCCCAGGGTGCCTCTGAGAGGCGAGGGATCCTGTGGAGGTGGCGGGGCCCCTCGGGACTCCGCTGGGTCTGGCGCAACGGAAGAGGGCCTCACCTCGAGGGGAGGCAGGAACCTCAGGCTTCCTCTCCGTTTCGGACTCCGCCCGCAGGGTCCCTGCAGAGTTGGGACAGGAGAGTCAGGCCTCGTCTTGTCTGAGGAAGGGAACCCCGCTGGCCTCTCGAGTTGCTCAGGGGGTCTCAGGCCCCTCGTCGAGCTGTGTGTGGAACCCGCGGGTCTTTGCGGACGATGCACGGGGGTGGCACTGCCCCTTCGTGTTTTGCCTTCACCCACAGGCTTGCCTTCGAAGAGGGGTCCGGGCCTCGGGTCCTTCTCAAGAGCGGACCGGGCAATCGGGGGCGTTCGGCATGTGGCACCACCCACGTGGCTCGTCTCGAATTTCCTCGTTAGACCGGCCTCCTCCTGAGGTGCGCCGGGAAGGCCGGGAACCCCTTCCAGACCACGCAGGGGAATCGACTCTCCTGTCGCGATCCGGAGGGGAGAAGGGGCTCAGAGGAAGCGGTGCCGGGACCCTCGGTGTTCCCCTCGAGGGAACCCGGCGTGTCGGGGAACATTTGGGGGTCGCAGGAAGGCTGTCAGGGACCGTTTCGCCCCTCAGGGCGGAACAGGGCACTTCCCTTGAGACGCCCTCGCGGGCAAGGGCCTCATCTTGCCAAGAGGTGGGAACCACATGGTTTTTCTCGAGTTGAGGCGGGATTCTCGAGTTACGACGGGGATCTCAGCCTTCCCCTTGGGTTGGCCCTGGGAAGCCCAATCTTCCCCTCGAGTTGCGAGGGAAAGCTGGGGGTTGCGCTCGAGTCACTGCAGGGCCGAAGAGACCTCACCTAGGCGTGTGTCCGGGACATACTATTCCTCTCCAGGGAAAGCAGGGATCTCGGGGTTGCATTCCAGGCTCCCCCGGGGAGTCAGACCTCGTCTCGAGGGGAAGCCAAGGACTCCGCTCTCCTCTCGAGTCGCGACGCGGATCTGTTGTAGCCCCCTGAGCGGCCTCAACGGAGTCCAGCCTGCTCTTCAATTTGGAGAGAGGACTCGTGATTGGTCTCCAGGCCATGCAGGAAAATAAGGCCCTCATCTCGTGATGACCGGGGTGTCTCATGTGTTTCCTCGAGCTGCCGCGGCAGTGTGGGTTTCCTCACTAGGTACGATGAGGATCTCAGGGAGCCTCTCGTGCAGTGCCAGGTTAGTCAGGTCTCCATGCACAAGAAGATGGGGCGCGTGTCATGGCTCTCGAGTCATGGTAGGGGAATCGCGAATCAACACATTTTGAAGCACTCTCGAGGTCTTTCTCGAGTCATGGCAGAAAACCCAGGGTTCCCTCGACTTGTGCCTGTGACCTCAGGGAGCTTCTCATTGTGCCTCTGAGAACTCAGGGATACTGTGGAATTGGTAGGGGCCTCTCGGGACTCCACTGAGTGTGGTGCAATGGAAGAGGGCCTCATCTCGAGTGGACGCAGGAACCTCAGGCTTCCTCTCCGTTTCTGACTCGGATCCCATGGTCCCTGCAGAGTAGGGACAAGAGAGTCACACCTAGTCTTCTGTTGATGAATGGACCTTCGTTTGCCTTTCGAATTGTTTACAGGGTGACAGGCCACTTTTTGAAATGTCTGTGGGACCTGCGGGTTTTTCTGGACGATGCACGCAGGTGTCAGTGCCCCTTCGTGTTGTGCCTTCATCCACAGGTTTTCCTTCAAAGAGGTGTGCTGGCATCGGGTTCTTTTCAAGAGTGGACTGTGAAATTGGGGTCTTTCGACATGTGGCACCACCCACGAGGCTACGTTTCGAACTTCCTCATGAGACCGGCCTCATCCTGAGGTGCGCCCGGAAGGTCGGGAACCCCTTGCAGACAGAGAAGGGGAGTCGACCCTCCTGTCGCAATTAGGAGGGGAGAAGGGGTCAGATGAAGTGCTGCCGGGAACCTCGGTGTTCCCCTTGAGTGAGTCTGGTATGTCGCGGAACTTTTGGGGTCGCATCAAGGGTGCCAAGTACCGTTTCGCACTTCAGGATGGAACGTGGGACTTCTCTTGAGATGCTGTAGCGGACAAAGGGCCTCATCTTGCGATGACGAGGGAAGCACGTGGTTTTTCTCGAGTTTCGGTGGGATTCTCGAGTTACGATGGGGAATTCAGGCTTCCTCTTGTGTTGGCCCAGGAAGTCTAATCTTCCATTCGAGTTGCCAGGGAGAGCTGTGGATTGGGCTCCATTCACTGAAGGGCAAACTAGACCTCATCTAGGCTTGTATCCAGGACTTAATGTTCCTCTCCATAGGCGACAGGGATTTGGGGTTGCATTCCATACTCACCCGGGGAGTCAGGCCTCATCTCGAGGGGAAGCAAAGGACTCCACTCTCTTCTCGAGCCGCGACAGGTATCTCTTGGAGCCCACTGAGTGGTCTTTGCTCTGTAGGAGAGCTCTAGTGTACATAAGCCTGTACATAAGTGAACACAGACATTCTGTGTGCATGTTGCTGCGTACCCAAAATAGGGCCACAAGGAGCCTCATGCTCTCCATGCGGCGCGGAAGCTGTGCAGCCACGCAGCAGCTGAAGAATCCAACCAATTGCTCTTTTCTTACCTCTGACAGAGCTCGCATTGCCGTAGCCCTTGGCAGTTTGGAAACACTGGACCCTAACCCCTCTCAAAGTAGGCCTGGGTTCTAGTTCGAATAGAAAGTCAATAGCGGAGCTGAGGACAGGAACGCGGCAGTCATTTATCACACGCTCCTGCAGCCTGCTACTACAGGGACACTAACGCTAGAAGCTAGGTATGTCTTTGCAAGGTGCGCAAAGGACAAGGGAGAACCTCGACCCTGACTCTAGTATTTCAGCCCCCTGAGCAGATCTGAGGTTCTCCCGCTGTAGAAGCTAAGCCATTCCTTTCAAATACAGGCTTCCTAACACAGGGCCAGTTGGCTGCTTGCTCTTCCACGAAGCAGGCTTCCTTAACTTGCAAACTGCGAATTCCGCTTAACAGCCTGGAGGAAAAATCGCTTCTTGGAAGATTTTTTTCAGAGGCTGTATCCCCGGAGCTGGGGCCAAGCTAGGGGACCCATACTGACAAGGGAAGGCAAAACCACATCCAATGTCTTTGCTCTGGAGGACAGCTTTGGTGAGCCTAAGTCTTTCAGGAATATTTCTGGATCCAACAGAGTCAAATTCTGTGAGTGAAGCTGCACAGCCAAAATAGGGGAACAGAGAGCCTGATTCTCTCTGTGTAGCTTTGAAGCCGTCATTCAAACAACAGCTTGAGAATCCATACAATGCTCTCCCTTACTGCTAAGAGAATTCTCATTGCTGTAGTCCTTGACAGTTTGTAGAAATCCGCACCCTAACCCTTCTCCAAGTAGGCCTGGGTCCTAGCTCGGAACAACAGGCAACGGCGGAGCTGAGGCCAGTAAGGCACAAGTGAGGTCTCACACACTCTTGCAGCCTGATCGTCCAGGAGCAGTAAGGCCTCTTTTTCCCTGCAGGAGGCTCGCTTGCCTTGCCTCCTGTGAACTGCATTTCCCAGCCTGGGCGCAAAGCTGTTCCTGGAGATTTTTTCTCAGGGGCTGTTTCCCTGGAGCTGGGTCGGACCTCGGGGGCCCAACTCACAGGGGAAGACAAAACCACATGGACAGGTCTATGCTCTGTAGGAGAGCTCTAGTGAACCTCATCTCTCAGGAACATTCTTGGCTTCTACAGAGACACCTCTGTGCATGAAGCTACACACCCAACATAGTGGCAAAGGGAGTCTGATTCTCTCCGTGGGTGCTGATGCTTTGTGGCAAAGCACCTGCTAAGAATCCATCCGCATAGGCTTCCCTCACCTTGACAGAGGTCTCATTGCTGTAGTCCTTGGCAGTTTGGAAAGAAGCAGACCCTTACCCTTCACCAAGTAGGCCCTTGTCCTTGTTTGAATGGAAAGGCAGTAGCTGAGCTGAGGCCAGTAAGGCGCCAGTCAAGTCTGACATATTCCCGATGCCTGCTCCTTCATGGAAAATAACGTTAGAATCTGGGAATATCTATGCAAGGCTGGCAAAGGGCAGTCAGGAAACTCGACCCTGCCTCTGGAATTTCTATCTTCTCAGCACATCTGGCGGTCTCGGTCAGGAGAAACTAACCCATTCCTTGCAAATATAGGCTTCCAAACACAGGCCGGTTGGCTGTCTCTTCTTGCCGAAGGAAGCTTGCTTATCCCACCTCCTGCGAACTCCGCTTCCCAGCCTGGGGGATAAGAGGTTCTTGGAGATCTTTTCTCAGAGGCTGTTTCCACGGAGCAGGGGCCGATCCCGGAGACCCACACGCACAGGGGAAGGGAAAACCGCATGGATAAGTCTTTGCTCTCTAGGAGTGCTCTAGTGAACCTCAGTCTATGCGGAATGTTCTTGGCTCCAACGGGGACATCTCTGTGTGGGAAGCTGCTTACCCAACATAGAGACACAGAGACCTGATTCTCTCTGTGCAGCTTTGACGCTGTCGTTCAAACAACAAATTGAGAATCCACACAATGCTCTCCCTTACCACTGAGAGAGTTATCATTGCTGTAGCCCTTCGCAGTTTCTGGAAATCAGCACACAAACACTTCTCCAAGTAGGCCTGGGTTCAAGTTCAGATGAACATGCAATAGCGGAGCTGAGGCCAGTAAGGCACCAGTCAGGTGTCACACACTCTGGCAGCCTGCTCCTCCAGGGACAGTAAGGCCTCTATTTCCCTTCAGGAGGCTCGCTTGCCTTACTTCCTGTGAACAGCGTTTCCCAGCCTGGGCGGAAAGCAGTTCCTGGAGATCTTTTCTCAGGGGCTGCTTCCCCGGAGTTGGGGCGGACCTCGGGGACCCAACTCACAGGGGAAGGCAAAACCAAATGGACAGGTCTATGCTCTGTAGGAGATCTCTAGTGAACTGCCGGGGTCCAGCCCCAGCTGATCCATGGTATTCGAAGCAGAGACGGCGTAGGCGAGGGTCAGGGAACAACTGCTTAATTAAACGTTAATTAAGGATATAGGGAGTAATAAAATGGGGATAGCTCAGTAGGAAAATTCAGTGGAGAAAAGAGGCTGAGTAGCTTGGTTTACGCGGGGGACCAATAAAACTTCAAGACAAGAAGCTTGCACCACTTACGTAGGCCGCAGGCGTCCTTCCGTTCTCCCGAAGGAGAGGAGACACTGAGGCCTCCCCGGTCGGATCTTAGAAGCCCAGGCAAAATTAGTAAGCTTGGTGGGTTCTGCGCTCCAGATGGAGACTCAACCAGAGTGAGAGAGAGAGAGAGACATGGGGAGACCAGTATTTCGAGAAACTGATCCCAATTCTTTATTTTCCATGGTCTACTTTTATACACTGAGATGTTATGCAAAAGTCACGTGGGGTCAGCAGTCCTGACTTTTATCAAAGTCAGGTGCTTCATACAAAAGTATACAGAGGTCTTAGGGGTGTTACATCATCTTCTGCCCAGGGGGCCTGCTGACAATTTACGACCCTCTCCTTGTGACAGCGGTCAGTCAACCAGGACACTTATTTCTCCAGGGGTGATTATTCTTAAAACAGACGCCACCCAAATAAAGTTACATTCCTATAGGGTGAGGGTGTAGTGGGTTTTAGTTAAGGAAAGAATTTACTTAGCCTAAGGTCTAACGTGATTTATATCAAAGGTTAATACTTATTTCTTCTATATATTCATTAATGTGTATAAGGGCAGGGGATGTGGAGACTTAGCAGTAAACATCAGCTCAACAAATGAAAAACCCTTCACCAATATGATTTCTAATCAGCCCATTATACTTATACTAATAATTTTCTAACTTTTCTAAGGAACCTGTTTTTAGAAGGTTTAAAGCATCTCGTGCCTCTCATGGTTGAGAGGCTGTGAGCAATCACATGTGGCCGGACAAGCCTGTCAGGCAGGCTAGGGAAACTTCAGAGGAGTTTGTAGGTTAAAACACTCTTGTCACACCCAGGGGTTTTTATCAACTGGAGCTCTAGGTTAACTCCTTCTCCAAAAGAGGTGGTGGGGGACAGCCCCCCGTAAAGTCAGAGGTGTAGGTGAGAGCACAAAGTAGTAAGGTAGGCAGGCTCTGGTTATGGGGGTAGATGCTCGAGGATTTCCAGGGGGACTCCTGAGGCTCGATCCCACCTTTGCGTATGTCGAGCCTCCTTCCTCATGACCTTTGCCATGGGCGGAGTGCCTCACTCTGGCCCCCAACAGTGAACCTCCTCTCTCAGGAACATTCTTGGCTCCTATCGAGACACCTCTGTGTGTGTAGCTACACACGCAACGTAGGGGCAAAGGGAGCCAGATTCTTTCCGTGGGGTGCTGATGCTTTGTGGCAAAGCACCTGCTTGAGAATCCATCAGCTTACGCTTCCCTCGCCTTGACAGAGGTCTCATTGCTGTAGCCCTTGGCAGTTTGGAAAGAAGAGGACCCTTACCTTTCATAAAGTGGGCCCTTGTCCTAGTTTGAAAGGAAAGGCAAGAGCTGAGCTGAGGCCAATAAGGCGCCAGTCAAGTCTGACATATTCCCGAAGCCTGCTCCTTCATGGAAAATAACGCTGGAATCTAGGAATGTTTCTGCAAGGCTGGCAAAGGGCAGTCAGGAGCCTGCACCCTGCCTCTGGAATTACCGACTTCTGAACAGATCTGGAGGTCTCCTTTAGGAGAATCGAACTCATTCCTTCCATATTGAGACTTCCAAAAACAGGCCGGTCGGCTGCCTCTTCGTGCCCGAAGGAGGCTTGCTTTTCCTGCCTCCTATGAACCCAGCTTCCCAGGCTCTGGGAAAAGCGGATCTTGAAGATCTTTTCTCGGGGGTTGTTTCCACGGAGCTGGGGCTAAGCCTGGAGACCCAAACTAACAGGGGAAGAAAAACCACATGGACAAGTCTTTGCTCTCTAGGAGAGCTCTAGTGAACTTCACTCTGTCACGAACATTCTTGATTCATATGGAGACACCCCTGTGTGCGAAGGTGCATACCCAACATGGGGACACAGAGAGCCTGATTCTCTCTGTGTAGCTTTAAAGATGTCGTTCAAAAAACACCTTGAAAATCCATACAATGCTCTTCCTTACCCGTGACAGAGTTCTCATTGCTGTAGCCCTTGGCAGTTTTTAGAAATCCGCACCCAAACCCTTCTCCAAGTAGTCCTGGGTCCTAGTTCGGAGGAACATGCAATGGCGGAGCTGAGGCCAGTAAGGCACCAGTCAGGTCTCACACACTCTGGCAGCCTGATCGTCCAGGGACAGTAAGCCCTCTTTTTCCCTGCAGGAGGCTCACTTGACTTCCCTCCTGTGAGCTGCATTTCCCAGCCTGGGGGAAAAGAGGTCCCTGGAGATCTTTTCTCAGGGGCTCCTTCCCCGGAGCTGGGGAGGACCTCGAGGACCCAACTCACAGGGGAAGGCAAAAGCACAGGGACAGGTCTATGCTCTGTAGGAGAGCTCTAGTGAACCTCATCTCTCAGGAACATTCTGGCCTCCTATAGAGACACCTCTGTATGTGAAGCTACACACCCAACATAGGGACAAATGGAGCCTGATTCTCCCCGTGGGGTGCTGATGCTTTGTGGCAAAGCACCTGCTTGATAATCCATCCACTTAGGCTTCCCTCGCCTTGACAGAGGTCCCATTGCTGTAGCCCTTGGCAGTTTGGAAAGAAGAAGACCCTTACCCTTCATAAAGTAGGCCTTTGTCCTAGTTTGAATGGAAAGGTAATAGCTGAGCTGAGGCCAATAAGGTGCCTGACAAGTCTGACATACTCCCGTAGCCTTCACCTTCATGGAAAATAACTCTAGAATCTGGGAATGTCTTTGCAAGGCTGGCAAAGGACAGTCAGGAACCAGCACCCTGCCTCTGGAATTACCGACTTCTGAGCAGATCTGGAGGTCTCCTTTAGGAGAAGCTAACCCATTCTTTCCAAATAGAGGCTTCCAAACAGGCCGGTTGGCTGCCTCTTCGCGCCCGAAGGAGGCCTGTTTTTCTCGCATCCTATGAAGCCCTGTTCCCAGCCTCTGGGAAAAGCGGATCTTGAAGATATTTTCTCAGGGTTTGTTTCCATGGAGCTGGGGCCGAGACCAGAGACCCAATCGCACAGGGGAAGGAAAACCACATAGACAAGTCTTTGCTCTCCAGGAGACCTCTAAGTGAAACTTACTGTGTCAGGAACGTTCTTGACACCTATGGAGACACCCCTGTGTGTGAAGCTGCGTACCCAACAAGGGGGCACACAGGGCCTGATTCTCTCTTTGCAGCTTTGAAGCTGTCGTTCAAACAACAGCTTGAGAATCCATAGAATGCTCTCCCTTACCTCTGAGAGACTTCTCATTGCTGTAGCCTTTGGCAGTTTTTACAAATCCTCACCCAAACCCTTCTCCAAGTAGGCCTGGGTCCTGGTTTGGATGGCCATGCAATGGCGGAGCTGAGGTCAGTAAGGCACCAGTCAGGTGTCACACACTCTGGCAGCCTGCTCCTCCAGGGACAGTAAGGCCTATTTTTCCCTGCAGGAGGCTCGCTTGCCTTGCCTACTGTGAACTGCGTTTCCCAGCCTGGGCAAAAAGAGGTTCCTGGAGATCTTTTCTCAGGGGCTCTATCCCCAGAGCTGGGGTGGACCTCGGGGACCCATCTCACAGGGGAAGGAAAAACCACATGGACAGGTCTATGCTCTGTAGGAGACCTTAGTGAATCTCAAGTCTTAGGAACATTCTTGGCTCGTACAGAGACACCTCTGTGTGTAAAGCTACACACCGAACATAGGGGCACAGGGAGCCTGATTCTCTCCGTGGGGTGCTGATGCTTTGTGGCAAAGCACCTGTTTGAGAATCCATCCGCTTACGCTTCCCTCGCCTTGACAGAGGTCTCATTGCTGTGTCTCTTGGCAGTTGGGAAAGAAGTAGACCCTTACCCTTCACCAAGTAGGCCCTGATCCTAGTTTGAAAGGAAAGGCAATAGCTGAGCTGAGGCCAGTAAGGCACCCGTCAACTCTGACATATTCCCGATGCCTGCTGCTTCATGGAAAATATTGCTAGAATCTAGGAATGTCTTTGCAAGGCTGGCAAAGGGCAGTCAGGAACCTCGACCCTGCCTCTGGAATTTCTATCTTCTGAGCAGATCTGGAGGTCTCCTTCTGGAGAAGCTAACCCATTCCTTGCAAATAGAGGCTTCCAAACACAGGCCGGTTGGCTGCCTCTTCTTGCCTGAAGGAGGCTTGCTTTTCCTGCCTCCTATGATCCCTGGTTCCCAGCATGGGGGAAAAACAGATCTTGGAGATCTTTGCTCAGGGGTTGTTTCCACGGAGCTGGGGTTGTGCCCAGAGACCCACACATACAGGGGAAGGCAAAACCACATGAACAAGTCTTTGCTCTCTAAGAGAGCTCTAGTGAACCTCAGTCTTTGACGAACGTCCTTGGCTCCTATGCGGACACCTCTGTGTGTGAAACTGCGTACCCAACATGGCGGCAGAGAGCCTGATTCTCTCTGTGCAGGTTTAATGCTGTCGTTCAGAAAACAGCTTGAGAATCCATACAATTCTCGCCCTTACCTCTGAGAGAGTTCTCATTGCAGTAGCCCTTGGCAGTTTGTAGAAATCTGCACCTAAACCCTTCTCCAAGTAGGCCTGAGTCCCAGTTCGGAGGAACAAGCAATGGCGGAGCTAAGACCAGTATGGCACCAGTCAGTTTTCACACACTCTGGCAGCCTGCTCCTCCAGGGACAGTAAGGCTTCTTTTTCTCTGCAGGAGGCTCACTTGCCTTACTTCCTGTGAACAGCTTTTCCCAGCCTGGGCGAAAAGCGGTTCCTGGAGATCTTTTCTCAGAGGCTGTTTTCTCGGACCTGGGGCGGACCTCGGGGACCCAACTCACAGGGGAAGGCGAAACCACATGTACAGGTGAGCACTCTGTAGGAGAGCTCTTGTGAGCCTCATCTCTCAGGAACATTCTTGGCTCCTGTAGAGACACCACTGTTTGTGAATCTACACACCCCACATAGGGGCAAAGGGAGCCTGATTCTCTCCGTGGGGTGCTGATGCTTGGTGGCAAAGAACCTTCCTGATAATCCATCCACTTATGCTTCCCTCGCATTTACGGAGGTCTCATTGCTGTAGCCCTCGGCAGTTTGGAAAGAAGAAGACCCTTACCCTTCATAAAGTAGGGCCTTGTCCTACTTTGAATGGAAAGGCAATAGCTGAGCTGAGGCCAATAAGGCGCCAGTCAAGTCTGACATATTCCCAAAGCCTGCTTCTCCAGGAAGATAACTGTAGAATCTAGGAATGTCTTTGCAAGGCTGGCAAAGGGCAGTCAGCACCCTGCACACTGCCTCTGGAATTACCGACTTCTGAACAGATCTGGAGGTCTCCCTTAGGGGAAGCTAACCCATTCTTCCAAATAGAGGCTTCCAAACGCAGGCCGCTTGGCTGCCTCTTGCTCTCTGAAGGAGGCCTGCTTTTCCCGCCTCCTATGAACCCCACATCCCAGCCTCTGGGAAAAGCGGATCTTGAAGATCTTTTCTCAGGGGTTGTTTCCACGGAGCTGGGGCCGAGCCTGGAGCCCCAAACGCACAGGGGAAGAAAAACCACATGGACAAGTCTTTGCTCTCTAGGAGAGCTCTAGTGAACCTCACTCTGTCAGGAACATTCTTGTTTCCTATGGAGACACCCCTGTCTGTGAAGCTGTGTACCGAACATGGAGACACAGAGTCTGATTCTCTCTGTGCAGCTTTGAAGCTGTCGTTCAAACAACAGCTTGAAAATCCATACAATGCTCTTCCTTACCCGTGACACAGTTCTCATTGCTATACCCCTTGGCAGTATTTAGAAATCCATACCCAAACCCTTCTCCTAGTAGGCCTGGGTCCTAGTTCGGAGGAACATGCAATGGCGGAGCTGAGGCCAGTAAGGCACCAGTCAGGTCTCACACACTCTTGCAGCCTGATCGTCCAGGGACACTAAGGCCTGTTGTGCCTTGCAGGAGGCTCGCTTGTGTTACCTCCTGTGAACTGCATTTGCCAGCCTGGGGGAATAGCGGTCCCTGGAGATCTTTTCTCAGGGGCTCCTTCCCCTGAGCTGGGGCGGACCTCAGGGACCCAACTCACAGGGCAAGGCAAAACCATATGGACAGGTCTATGCTCTGTAGCAGACTTCTAGTGAACCTCATCTCTCAGGAACATTCTTGGCTCCTATAGAGACACTTCTGTGTGTGAAGCTGCGTACCTAACATAGGGGCACAGAGAGCCTGATTCTCTCAGTTCATTTTGACCCTGTCGTTCAGAAAACAGCTTGAGAATCCATAAAATGCTCTCCCTTACCGCTGAGAGAATTCTCACTGCTGTAGCCCTTGGCACTTTGTAGAAATCCGCACCCAAACGCTTCTCCAAATAGGCCTGGGTCCTAGTTCGGAGGAACAGGCAATGGTGGAACTGAGGCCAGCAAGGCAACAGTCAGGTTTCACACACTCTGGCAGCCTGCTCCTCCAGGGACAGTAAGGCCTCTTTTTCTCTGCAGGAGATTCGCTTGCCTTACTTCCTGTGAACAGCGTTTCCCAGCCTCAGCGAAGCGGTTCCTGGAGATCTTTTCTCAGGGACAGTTTCCCTGGAGGTGTGGCGGACCTCGGGGACCCAACTCACAGGGGAAGGAAAAACCACATGGACAGGTCTATGCTCTGTAGGAGAGGTTTAGTGAACCTAATCTCTCAGGAACATTCTTGGCTCCTATAGAGACAACTCTGTGTGTGAAGCTACACTCCCAACATTGGGGAACAGGGATCTTGGTTCTCTCCGTGGGGTGCTGATCCTTTGTAGTAAAGCACCTGCTTGAGAATCCGTCCTCTTAGGCTTCCCTCGCCTTGACAGAGGTCTCATTGCTGTAGCCCTTGGCAGTTTCAAAGAAGAAGACCCTTACCCTTCATAAAGTAGGGCCTTGTCCTAGTTTGAATGGAAAGGCAATAGCTGAGCTGAGGCCAATAAGGAGCCAGTCCCCTCTGACACATTCCCGAACCCTGCTCCTTCATGGAATATAACTCTAGAATCTTGGAATGTCTTTGCAAGGCTGGCAAAGGGCAGTCAGGAACCAGCACCCTGCCTCTGGAATTACCGACTTCTGAGCAGATCTGGAGGTCTCCTTTAGGAGAAGCTAACCCATTCCTTCCAAATAGAGGCTTCAAAACACAGGCAGGTTGGCGGCCTTTCGTGCCCGAAGGAGGCTTGCTTTTCTCTCCTCCTATGAACTCCAGTTCCCAGCCTCTGGGAAAAGCGTATCTTGAAGATATTTTCTCAGGGGTTGTTTCCACGGACCTGGGGCCGAGCCCGGGGCCCAAAGGCACAGGGGAAGGCAAGACCACATGGACAGGTCTATGCTCTGTAGCAGACCTCTAGTGAACCTCATCTCTCAGGAGCATTCTTGGCTCCTATAGAGACACCTCTGTGTGTGAAGCTGCGTACCTAACATAGGGGCACAGAGAGCCTGATTCTCTCAGTTCATTTTGACCCTGTCGTTCAGAAAACAGCTTGAGAATCCATAAAATGCTCTCCCTTACCACCGAGAGAATTCTCACTGCTTTAGCCCTTGGCACTTTGTAGAAATCTGCACCCAAACGCTTTTCCAAGGAGGCCTGGGTGCTAGCTCGGATGAACAGGCAATGGCGGAGCTGAGGCCAGTAAGGCAACAGTCAGGTTTCACACACTCTGGCAGCCTGCTCCTCCAGGGACAGTAAGGCCTCTTTTTCTCTGCAGGAGATTCGCTTGCCTTACTTCCTGTGAACAGCGTTTCCCAGCCTCAGCGAAGCGGTTCCTGGAGATCTTTTCTCAGGGACAGTTTCCCCGGAGGTGTGGCGGACCTCGGGGACCCAACTCACAGGGGAAGGAAAAACCACATGGACAGGTCTATGCTCTGTAGGAGAGGTTTAGTGAACCTAATCTCTCAGGAACATTCTTGGCTCCTATAGAGACAACTCTGTGTGTGAAGCTACACTCCCAACATTGGTGCACAGGGAGCTTGATTCTCTCCGTGGGGTGCTGATGCTTTGTGGCAAAGCACCTGCTTGAGAATCCATCCTCTTAGGCTTCCCTCACCTTGACAGAGGTCTCATTGCTGTAGCCCTTGGCAGTTTGCAAAGAAGAAGACCCTTACCCTTCATAAAGTAGGGCCTTGTCCTAGTTTGAATGGAAAGGCAATAGCTGAGCTGAGGTCAATAAGGAGCCAGTCCCGTCTGACACATTCCCGAAGCCTGCTCCTTCATGGAAAATAACTCTAGAATCTAGGAATATCTTTGCAAGGCTAGCAAAGGGCAGTCAGGAACCAGTACCCTGCCTCTGGAATTACCGACTTCTGAGCAGATCTGGAGGTCTCCTTTAGGAGAAGCTAACCCATTCCTTCCAAATAGAGGCTTCAAAACACAGGCAGGTGGGCTGCCTTTTCGTTCCCGATGGAGGCGTGCTTTTCTCTCCTCCTACGAACCCCGGTTCCCAGACACTGGGAAAAGTGGATCTTGAAGATATTTTCTCAGGGGTTGTTTCCACGGAGCTGGGGCCGAGCCTGGAGACCCAAAGGCACAGGGGAAGGCAAGACCACATGGACAAGCCTTTGCTCTTTAGTATAGCTCTAATGAACCTCACTCTGTCAGGATCTTTCTTGATTCCTACGGAGACACACCTGTGTGTGAAGCTGCGGCTACAGAGAGCCTGATTCCCTCCGTTTACCGCTGAGTCTGCATTGCCAAGCAACAGCTTGGGAACGCAGCCTGGGGCGCTTCCCTTCCCTCGGACAGAGCTCTCCTTGCGGTAGGCCTTGGTAGTTTGCATACAATGGGGCCCTAAGCCCTCTGCAAGTTGGTCTGGCTCCTAGGTCCAAAGGGCAGGCCAGAGCGGAGCTGAGGCTGTCAGGCTCCAGACACATCTCCCATACTCCTACATCCTGCTTCTACCCGGGCGTGAACGCTAGAAGCTGGGAAGGTACCTGGACCGTGCAGGGGCGGGGCGAACGCGGGCGGCGTGGGGCAGGGGTCGGCTTCTGGCGGGGGTGGGGGCGGGCTTCCCAGTTGTGCTCTCAGAGGTGGACACTGAGGCTGAAAACTCGCCGGGAGCGCACCCGGGACTGGGTAAACCCGGGCTGCGGGGGTCGAGATTCAGATGGCTTTGGGTGGGGGTCGGTCCCAGTTGTGCTCCCGGGGGTCGCCACTGCGGCTGGGAACGCACCGGGAGCGCGGCAGGGGCGGGGCTAACCCTGGCGGCGCGGGGCGGGGGTCGGCTCACGGGGGGGATGGGGAGGGGTTCCCAGTTGCGCTCTCGGGGGTTGCAACTGCGGCTGGGAACGCCCATTTCGTCCGCTCCTGGGTCCCCAAGGATCGCCATCCCGTGGGTGCAGCGGAGGGCTGCGGACCACAGGTAAGGGAACTGGGACTGCGTGGAGCAGGGAACCAAGTATTCCGCCGTCTGTTGGCACATTCTCGGAGCTCCCCAACCTGGCGGTCGCAGAAAGGCCTTGCCTTTGGGGTCAAGGCCTTAACCCCTCCACCCCTCTGCTGAAAAATCTCCGAGTCTGCGCGGTTTTTCCAAGCAGCCTAGTGTCCTCTGGAAGTCCAAGGGACAGAACACTGAACTCTGGCCGGCTGGCCCAGCCCTGCTTCTGGCACTTTGTAAGCCAGCGGGCCCTTGAGCACCTGCTGGGATGGGAAAGGCAAGGGTCCATGGATTGCACCCTAGAAACTTAGTAGGGTGCATGGATTTCAAACCCTGGTGGCCGCCCGGGCAGCAAAGAAGGGGGGAGGGCACCTTGCTGCCCTTTCATGGCAGAATCTGTGGTTGTCCAGCTGCATGGGCCTTTTCATGAGGACCCTGTGCAATAAAAGTTTGGTGTTTTGGAACTGAATAATTAGAACGTGTAAAAGCTTTAAATTATGTGGTGGTGTAATTAAAAAACAAAACAAAACAAAACCAAGCTCCAAGTGTTTTGCAAATGGAGGTTTAAATATTGAAGGACTGTATTCCTTGCACTGTGGCATTCTATCAAGAAGTGTGCAGGATTTTTTTTTTTTTTAAGAAAAGTGTTCGAAGTGAGGGAAACAGGAAACCCAGAGGTGCCCCTGTATTTTGGGGAAGGCCTTAGGAGGTCACTTGGAAATGCTGCTGGCTGTGCGGGAGCGGGGCAGATGGGCTGTGCAGGCTTGCCCTTTGCATGGATGTTCTTGTGTGTGGAAACCCAGCTCGGCGCCATCTCCTGATGTGTAAGAATTTCGCAGACAAACCTTGAGCTAAGCAATGCATTTTTTCCTAAGAAAATGTTTGTCTTAAGCGATGTAAATATCCTATGTATTTCCGCTAGACTCTGGCTTCAGGTCGGTTCCCCCAAAAGGCTCAGAAGCGATTTGAACAAAACAGCATGTTTTCCTCCTAGCTTGTTCTCCTTATCTATGTTAAGGAAATGATATATTTGCCTGCAATACTGCCTTTCTTCAAGATTCATGTCAATCAAGTTTTGGCCCGGGATGACTCACCTGCTGCCAATATTATCTCAATGCATGTCGTGGGGGAGGGGCCTGGTGCCATTCCCTGAAACAGTTCCTTTCTTTCCTTAGCTGACTGCTAGTGCCTGTAGAATATCTGGCTAAAGACCAGCAGGGGGTACTCTTACTACCCACCCCCCACCCCGCCTCGAGTCTAAGTCAGCAGCTTTCTCTATCTCTTTAATACTTTAATAACACTTGATGACACAAAAGCTCTGAGCGATCAAATCATATCAAATCTTCATTTCAGATTGAAGATGCATTCCATGGTATTGCCATCTTAAGTCTTTCCATCGTTATGGAATATCTGTCCATGTATTCAGGATAGTTTTCAGCCAGGGTGTATAATTTCCAGTGTGCCAGTCTTGTCATCCTCGTTACATCCATGGCAAAGTGTTTTATTCATGTTGATATTATTGAAAGGGAATTTTTTAAAATTCCTTTTCAGATTATTATCTGCTAATGTATACAGATAAAACTGTGTAATCATTCATTTTTATCAGTTTGGACAGCTTGATAGTTGTCTTTAATTTCTTTACTTTCTGACACTTTAAGATTATCCTGGGACACATATGTAATGCCTCACCCCTAAATTCAGACATGTGTTCAAAGAACTTCTGTCCTTTTATTTATTTATTTATTTATTCTTTAACATTGAAATCGTTTTGACTATGCTGGGTGTTTGTTGCTAGATGGAAGTAGCTAGGACCTCTGGACTGCAGTCTCTCATCTCTTGCTGACCTCTTGTTGATCTCTGCAGAATCCTGGTAGGTGGGAGCTTGTTAGTTCCTTGTTCCTTATCAGAACCTCCTGTGGTAAGTGTTTTTCTCTTCTCTGTTGCCTGGTAAGGGTGGGTGGTCATGGGCATCCCAAAGTTGGCTAGAAGTCAATTATTTAAGCAGGTTTGTGCACAGATATGGGAGAAGGCAATGGCACCCCACTCCTGGAAAATCCCAAGGACGGAGGAGCCTGGTAGGCTGCAGTCCACGGGGTGGCTAAGAGTCGGACACCACTGAGCGACTTCATTTTCACTTTTCACTTTCATGCATAGGAGGAAGAAATGGCAACCCACTCCAGTGTTCTTTCCTAGAGAACCCCAGGGACTGCAGGGCCTGGTGGGCTGCCATCTATGGCGTGGCACAGGGTCGGCCTCAACTGAACCACTTAGCAGCTGCAGCAGCAGCAGCAGCAGTGCATAGATATCAAAGGGGATGAGAACAGTCAGGTAGGATCACATATGTCATCGTGAAACAATACTTCTCCCCTTAGCCAAAGCTAACGAAAGATTCCTGTTCTAGGTCAACCTAGAAGAGATCACTTAAGAGGTAAAGAAACTTAAACTCCATTAGCAAAGGCAGTTCAACATCTCAAGAAAACTTGTGCTAGGCACAAAACTCTTTTCTGGGGGCCTACTTTCCCTACAACCTCCTTATCCCATTCTGTACCCATTCCTTTGCTTCTCCCGTCCTGAAAATGCCACCTGTAAGACAGAACTACTTCGTTTTCCTTCTTAAAGTGTGATTGCATTCCATACATTCTTGTAATAACAAGTCATACATTTCCCTTCAGCAACCAAGAACTGACTCTTATATTGGCATTTGATAGATTGGTGAGCATACCTATCAGTGATAATAGCGCCCACCCCGCTTCCTGCAAGAACAGAACAAAACAAAACAAAACAAAAAAATTGCTTTCTTACATTTAATATGTTCGGATGGTGCCAGTCACTATTCATGCAGAGTCAAAAATCTCTTTTGTTTCTGTGTAAAAGGGAGGTCCTTTCAAGTCGTGAATGTTTAAGAAGTTTCATTTATTTGGAAGTGACCTAGCTATTCAATACACTGTCGTCACTTAGTTTAGCACCAGGATAGAAACTCAGGTAACCAAAACACCTGGAGGAACGATTGTAAGTTCAGTTCAGTTCAGTTGCTCAGTCGAGTCTGACTCTTTGTGACCCCGTGGCCTGCAGGACGCCAGGCTTCCGTGTCCATCACCAACTCCAGGGGCTTGCTCAAACTCATGTCCATCGAGTCAGTGATGCCATCCAACCATCTTATCCTCTGTCGTCCCCTTCTCCTCTGCCTTCAATCAAGACTATGAGAGGCAGATATTTTAGAGTATAATTATTGTTAAGAGTTTATCTAAAAGCTCATATCACATTTACATTTTTTACATTGGTTGTTGCTGTTTCCAGGTACTTTCTTGCTGACAAGCTTGTGACACATATAACAATAGAGCAATTTTTACCTCAAAAGAAACCTAGGCACTATGAACATGTTGTGCTTAATGTTGTTGACTCTTAGACATGTCTATAGTGGAGGAGCAAAACCAAAAATACTAGATATTTAATATTGACTAGTTCCCAGTTCACGGGACTCTGACATTCATTTAGGTCAATGTTTTCTTGTATTTCCAGCAGTTTGATTTGGAAGGGCTGCCTTGTCTTGAGACCATTGAAATCAGAACTCAGAACTTGAGCAATATTATCAAAAAACACAAGGCTCACACTGACATATACCTTAATCCAGACAGACAGACAAGACATCTTCCAGTTTTCCGCCTGAGATTTAAAATATTTCTTTGAGCCGTTTTCCTGGGAAGTGGGGGGGGGGAGTGGGGGTGGCAGCGAGGCAGGCTTGGGTAACAAGCTAATTGTTGGTCATTGCATATGCAAAGAACCAGCTTTCCGGGTTCCAAGGAAAAAAGTTTCCTTGGTACCCAATTTTGTTTGGATCTATAGACTCTCATGGCCCTCCTAGGTCAGGACATCTTTCCTTTCTGTAGTCCTCGTTTGAACCCTAAATCATACACAGCTTGGACTGTCTCTGTGGGGTGGATGTATTGTCCTCGTGTTTGACCTGGCGGCAGTAGCGAGGTCCGAGAGCCTCTCCTGGAACCGGGCGTGGGGACGGGGCTCACCGGGAGCCCCTGGTGGAAGTGGGCAACGCGCCGGGAGCGCGCCAGGGGCGGGGCGATCCCGGGCGGCGCGGGTCGGGGTTCTGGTCGGGAGGGGGTGGGGGCGGTAACAGTTGTGCTCTTGGGGGTCCCCACTGCAGCTGGAAACGCGCTGGGAGTGCGGCAGGGGCGGGGTGAACCCGGGTGGCGCGGGGCGGGGATCGGCTCCTGGCGGGGGTGGGGGAGGGCTTCCCAGTTGTGCTCTCGGTGGTGGCCACTGAGGCTGGAAACGCGCCGGGAGCGCACCCGGGGCGGGGTAAACCTGGGCTGCGTGGGTCGAGATTTAGATGGCTGTGGGTGGGGGTTCGGTCCCAGTTGTGCTCTCGGGGGTCGCCACTGCGGCTAGGAACGCCCATTTCGTGCGCTCCTGTGTCCACAAGGATCCACATCTAGTGGGTGCAGCGGAGGGCTGCGGGCCACAGGTCAGGGAACTGGGACTGCTTGGAGCAGGGAACCATGTATTCCGCCCTCTGTTGGCACATTCTCGGAGCTCCCCAACCTGGCGGTTGCAGAAAGGCCTCGCCCTTGGTGTCAAGGCCTTTACCGCTCCACCCCTTTGCTGAAAAATCTCAGTCTGCACGGTTTTCCCAAGCAGCCTAGTGTCCCCTGGAAGTCCAAGGGACAGAACCCTGAACTCTGGCCGGCTGGCCCAGCCCTGCTTCTGGCACTTTGTAGGCCAGCGGGCCCTGGAGCACCTGCTAGGATGAGAAAGGGAAGGGTCCGCGAATTGCACCCTAGAAAGTTAGTAGGGTGCATGGATTTCAAACCCTGGTGGCCGCCCGGGCAGCAAAGAAGTGGGGAGGGCACCTTGCTGCCCTTTCATGGCAGAATCTGTGGCTGTCCTGATGCTTGGGCCTTTTCATGGGGACCTTGTGCAATAAAAGTTTGGTGTTTTGGTACTGAATAATTAGAAATTGTAAAAAGTTTAAATTATGTGGTGGTGTAATTAAAAAACAAAACAAAACAAAACCAAGCCCCAAGTGTTTGGCACAGGGAGGTTTAAGTATTGAAGGCCTGTTTTCCTTGCACTGTGGCATTCTATCAAGAAGTATGCAGGATTTTTTTTTTTTTTAAGAAAAGTGTTCGAAGTGAGGGAAACAGGAAACCCAGAGGTGCCCCTGTATTTTGGGGAAGGCCTTAGGAGGTCACTTGGAAATGCTGCTGGCTGTGGGGGAGGGGGGCAGATGGGCTGTGCAGGCTTGTCCTTTGCATTCATGTTCTTGTGTGTAGAAACCCAGCTCGGAGCCATCTCCTGATGTGTAAGAATTTCGCAGACAAACCTTGAGCTAAGCAATGCATTTGTTCCTGAGGAAATGTTTGTCTTAAGCGATGTAAATATCCTATGTATATCCGCTGGACTCTGGCTTCAGGTCGGTTCCCCCAATAGGCTCAGAAGCGACTTGAACAAAACAGTATGTTTTCCTCGTACCTTGTTCTCCTAATCTATGTTAAGGAAATGATGTATTTGCCTGGAATACTGCCTTTCTTCAAGATTCATGTCAATCAGTTTTTGGCCCAGGATGACTCACCTGCTGCCAATGTGACCTCAAGGCATGTCGTGGGGGAGGGGCCTGGTGCCATTCCCTGAGACAGTGCCTTTCTTTCCTTAGCTGACTGCTAGTGCCTGTAGAATATCTGGCTAGAGACCAGCAGGGCGTACACCCCGCCTCAAGTCTAAGTCAGCAGCTTTCTCTATCTCATTTATACTTTAATAACAATTGATGACACAAAAGCTCTGAGCGATCAAATCATATCAAATCTTCATTTCAGATTGAAGATGCATTCCATGGTATTGCCATCTTAAGTCTTTCCATTGTTATGGAATATCTGTCCATGTATTCAGGATAGTTTTCAGCCAGGGTGTATAATTTCCAGTGTGCCAGTCTTGTCATCCTCGTTACATCCATGGCAAAGTGTTATATTCATGTTGACATTATTGAAATGGAATTTTTTTTAATTCCTTTTCAGATTATTATCTGCTAATATATACAGAAAAAACTGTGTAATCTTTCGTTTTTATCAGTTTGGACAGCTTGATAGTTGTCTTTAATTTCTTTCCTTTCTCATACTTTAAGATTTTCTGGGCACCGTACATGTACTGCCTCAGCCCTAATCTCAGTCATGTGTTCAAAGAACTTCTGTCCTTTATTTGTTTACTTATTTTTTGCAACATTGAATTCGTTTTGACTATGCTGGGTCTCTGCTGCAAGATGGAAGTTGCTAGGACCTCTGGACTGCAGTCTTCCATCTCTTATTGACCTCTTGTTGACTTCTGCAGAATCCTGGTTGGCGGGAGCTTGTTAGTTCCTTGTTCCTTACCAGGACCTCCTGTGGTAAGTGTTTTTCTCTTCTCTGTTGCCTGGTAAGGGTGGATGGTCATTGGCATCCCAAAGCTAGCTAGAAGTCAATTATTTAGGCAGGCTTGTGCATAGATATGGGAGAAGGCAATGGCACCCCACTCCAGTACTCTTGCGTGGAAAATCCCATGGATGGAGGAGCCTGGTAGGCTGCAGTCCATGGGGTGGTTAAGAGTCGGACACCACTGAGCGACTTCACGTTCACTTTTCACTTTCATGCATGGGAGGAGGAAATGGCAACCCACTCCAGTGTTCTTGCCTAGAGAACCCCAGGGACTGCGGGGCCTGGTGGGCTGCTGTCTATGGGGTCGCACAGAGTCGGACACGACTGAAACGACTTAGCAGCAGCGGCGGCGGCAGCAGCAGCAGAAGCAGTGCATCGATATCAAAAGGGCTGCAAACAGTCAGGAAGGATCACATATGTCACCGTGAAACACTACTTCTCCACTTAGCCAAAGCTAACAAAAGATTTCTGTTCTAGGTCAACCTAGAAGAGATCACTTAAGAGGTAAAGAAACTTAAACTCCATTAGCAAAGGCAGTTCAACATCTCAAGAAAACTTGTGCTAGGCACAGAACTCTTTTCTGGGGGTCCACTTTCCCTACAACCTCCTTATCCCATTCTGTACCCATTCCTTTGCTTCTCCCATCCTGAAACTGCCACCTGTAAGACAGAACTACTTCGTTTTCCTTCCTCAAGTGCCATTGCATTCCACATACTTTCTTGTAATAACAAGTCATACATTTCCCTTCAGCAACCAAGAACTGACTTTTATATTGGCATTGGCTATAGCCCGCCCCCCTCCCCCCACCCCCAAGAACAGAACAAAACAAAACAAAACAATTGCTTTCTTACATTTAACATGTCAGGATGGTGCCAGACACTATTCATGGAGAGTCAAAAATCTCTTTTGTTTCTGTGTAAAAGGGAGGTCCTTTCAAGTCGTGAATGTTTCAGAACTTTCATTTATTTGGAAATGACCTAGCTATTCAATACACTGTCGTCACAAGGATAGAAACGCGGGTAACCAAAACACCTGGAGAAACGTTTGTTAGTTCAGTTCAGTTCAGTTGCTCAGTCGTGTCTGAGTCTTTGGGACCCCGTGGCCTGAAGGACGCTAGGCTTCCGTGTCCGTCACCAGCTCCAGGGGCTTGCTCAAACTCATGTCCATCGAGTCAGTGATGCCATCCAACCATCTTATCCTCTGTCGTCCCCTTCTCCTCTGCCTTCAATCAAGACTATGAGAGGCAGATATTTTAGAGTTTAATTATTGTTAAGGGTTTGTCTAAAAGCTCATATCACATTTACATTTTTTACTTTTGTTGTTGTCATTTCCAGGTAGTTTCTTGCTGACAAGCTTGTGACAGATATAACAATAGAGCAATTTTTACCTCAAAAGAAACCTAGGCACTATGAACATGTTGTGCTTAATGTTGTTGACTCTTAGACATGTCTATAATGGAGGAGCAAAACCAAAAATACTAGATATTTAATATTGACTAGATCCCAGTTCACGGGACTCTGACATTCATTTAGGTCAATGTTTTCTTGTATTTCCAGCAGTTTGATTTGGAAGGGCTGCCTTGTCTTGAGACCATTGAAATCAGAACACAGAACTTGAGCAATATTATCAAAAAACACAAGGCTCACACTGACACATACCTTAATCCAAACAGACAGACAAGACATCTTCCAGGTTTCCGCCTGAGATTTAAAATATTTCTTTGAGCCAGTCTTCTGGGGAGTGGGGGGATGGGGGTGGCAGTAAAGCAGGCTTGGGTAACAAACTAATTCTTGGTCATTGCATATGCAAATAACCAGCTTTCCGGGTTCCAAGGAAAAAAGTTTCCTTGGTAACCAACTTTGTCTGGTTCTATAGAATATCATGGCCCTCCTAGGTCAGGTCATCTTGCCTTTCTGTAGTCCTCGTTTTATCCCTAAATCATAGACAGCTTGGATTGTCTCTGTGGGGTGTATGTATTGTCCTCATGTTTGACCTGGCGGCAGCAGCGAGGTCCGAGAGCCTCTCCTGGAACCGGGCGTGGGGACGGGGCTCACCGGGAGCCACTGGTGAAGGTGGGCAGCGCCCCTGGAGCGCGGCAGGGGCGGGGCGAACCCGGGCGGCGCAGGACGGGTGTCGGCTCCTCTCGGGGGTAGGGGAGGGCTTCCCAGTTGTGCTCTCGGAGATGGCAACTGCGGCTGGAAACGCGCTGGGAGCACACCCAGGGCGGGGTAAACCTGGGCTGCACAGGTCGAGATTCCGCTTGCTGTGGGTGGGGGGTCGGTCCCTGTTGTGCTCCCGGGGGTCGCCAATGTGGCTGGGAACCCGCCGGGAGCCCGGCAGGGCCGGGGCGAAACCTGGCGGCGCGGGGCGGGGCGGGGGTCCCTTCGCAGCGGGGGTCGGCTCCTGGCGGGGGTGGGGAGGGCTTTCCAGATGTACTGTTGGGGGTCGCCATTGCGGCTGGGAATGCCCATTTCGTGAACTCCTGGATCCCCAAGGATCGGCATCCATTGGCCACAGTGGAGGGGTGCGGAACACAGGTAAGGGAACGGGGACTGCCTGGAGCAGGGAACCATGTATTCCGCCCTGTGTTGGCACAGTCTCAGAGCTCCCCAACCTGGCGGTCGCAGAAAGGCCTCGTCTTTGGGGTCAAGGCCTTTACCGCTCCACCCCTCTGCTGAAAAACCTCAGAGTCTGGGCGGTTTTCCCAAGCAGCCTAGTGTCCGCTGGAAGTCCAAGGGACAGAACCCTGAATTCTGGCCGGCTGGCCCAGCCCTGCTTCTGGCACTTTGTAGGCCAGCGGGCCCTGGAGCACCTGCTAGGATGGGAAAGGGAAGGGTACGCGAATTGCACCCTGGTGGCCGCCGAGGCAGCAAAGAAGGGGGGAGGGCACCTTACTGCCCTTTAATGGCAGACAGAATCTGTGGCTGTCCTGCTGCGTGGGCCTTTTCATGGGGACCGTGTGCAATAAAAGTTTACCGGTGACCTTAGGGAACTTCCCAGTGTGCTTCTGACAGATGAGGGATGCTGTGGAGTTGGCGGGGCCTCTCAGGACTACGCTGTGTTTGGCGCAATGGAAGAGGGCCTCATCTCCAGGGAAGGCAGGAACCTCAGGCTTCCTCTCCGTTTCGGACTCCGCCCGCAGGGTCCCTGCAGAGTTGGGACAGGAGAGTCAGGAATCATCTTGTCTGAGGAAGGGAACTCGTTGCCTCTCGAGGTGCTCAGGGGGTCTCAGGCCCCTTGTTCAGCTGTGTGTGGAACCTGCGGGTGTTTCCGGACGATGCACGACTGTGACAGTGCCCCTTCGTGTTGTGCCTTCACCCACTGGATTGCCTTCGAAGAGGTGTACGGGCCTCGGGTTCTTTTCAAGAGCGGACAGGGAAATCGGGGTCTTTCGGCATGTGGGACCACCCACGGGGCTAGTCTCAAATTTCCTAGTGAGGCCGGCTACATCCTGAGGTATGCCGGGAAGGCCGGGGACCCTTCCAGACAACGCAGGGGGATCGACTCTCCTGTCGCCATCAGGAGGGGAGAAGGGGCTCAGATGAAGTGGGGCCGGAACCCTCGGTGTTACCCTCGAGGGAACCCGGCGTGTCGAGGAACTTTTGGGGGTCGCATGAAGGCTGTCAGGGACCGTTTCGCCCTTCAGGGCGGAACAGGGGACTTCCCTTGAGAGGCCGTCGCGGGCAAGGGCCTCATCTTGCGAAGACGTGGGAACCACGTGGTTTTTCTCGAGTTGCGGCGGATTCTCGAGTTACGACGGGGATCTCAGGCTTCCTCTTGGGTTGGCCCTGGGAAGCCCAATCTTCCCCTTGAGTTGCGAGGGAAAGCTGGGGGTTGTGCTCGAGTCACTGCAGGGCCCAAGACACCTCATCTAGGCGTGTGTCCGGGACCTAATATTCCTCTCCAGGGAAGGCAGGGATCTCGGGTTTGCATTCCAGGTTACCCCGGGGAGTCAGGGCTCGTCTCGAGGGGAAGCCAAGGACTCCGCTCTCCCCTTGAGTCGCGACCCGGATCTCTTGGAGCCCCCTGAGTGGCCTCAAGGGAGTCCAGCCTCCTCTTCAGTTTGGAGAGAGGACCCGGGATTGCTCTCCAGGCCATGCAGGAAAAGAAGGCCCTCAGTTCGCGAGGACGGGGGCGTCTCAGGGGTTTCCTCGAGCTGCGGCGCCCGTGGGGGTTTTCTCCCGAGGCACGACGAGGATCTCAGGGAGCCTCTCGTGTGGCGCCAGGGAAGTCAGGTCTCCATGCGCGTGGCGAGGGGGAGCGCGTCCTGGCTCTCGAGTCACGGGAGGGGACTAGGGCCTCGAGACGCGTTGAAGACGTTCTCTCGAGGTCTTTCTCGGGTGGCGGCAGGAAACCCTCGTTTCCCTCGACTTCTGCCGGGGACCTTAGGGAACTTCCCAGGGTGCCTCTGAGAGGTGAGGGATCCTGTGGAGTTGGCGGGGCCTCTCGGGACTCCGCTAGGTCTGGCGCAACGGAAGAAGGCCTCACCTCGAGGGGAGGCAGGCACCTCAGGCTTCCTCTCCGTTTTGGACTCCGACCGCAGGGTCCCTGCAGAGTTGGGACAGGAGAGTCAGGCCTCGTCTTTTCTGAGGAAGGAAACCCCGCTTGCCTCTCGAGTTGTTCAGGGGGACTCAGGCCCCTCGCCGAGCTGTGTGTGGAACACGCGGGTCTTTCCGGATGATGCATGGGGGTGTCAGTGCCCCTTCGTGTTGTGCCTTCACCCACAAGGTTGCCTTCGAAGAGGTGTCCGGGCCTCGGGTCCTTCTCAAAAGCGGACCGGGGAATCGGGGGCGTTCGGCATGTGGCACCACCCACGTGGCTCGTCTCGAATTTCCTCGTGAGACCGGCCTCATCCTGAGGTGCGCCAGGAGGGCCGGGAACCCCTTCCGGACCACGCAGTGGAATCGACTCTCCTGTCGCGATCAGGAGGGGAGAAGGGGCTCAGATGAAGCGGTGCCGGGACTCTCGGTGTTCCCATCGAGGGAACCCGGGGTGTCAGGGAACCTTTGGGGTTCTCACGAAGGGTGTCAGGTACCGTTTCTCACTTCAGGGCGGAACATGGAACTTCTCTTGAGACGCCGTAGTGGGCAAGGGCCTCATCTTGCGAAGACGTTGGAACCACGTGTTTTTTCTCGAGTTGCGGCGGGATTGTCGAGTGACGACGGGGAATTCAGGCTTCCTCTTCAACTGGCCCAGGGAAGTCCAGTTTTCTTTCGAATTGTGAGTTAGAACTGGGGATTGCTCTCGAGACACTGCAGGGCCAAATAGACCTCATCTAGGCTTGTGTCCAGGACCTAATGTTCCTCTGCTGGGGCGACAGCTATCTCGGCATTGCATTCTCGACTCACCCGGGGAATCAGGCCTCGTCTCGAGGGGAAGCCAAGGACACCGCTCTCCTGTCAAGTTGCGACGGGTATATCTTGGAGCTCACTGTGTGGCCTAAAATGAGTCAAGCCTCCTGTGGAGTTTGGAGAGAGGACTCAGGATTGCTCTCCAGGCCATACAGCAAAAGAAGGCCCTCATCTCGTGAGGACTGGGGTGTCACGTGGGTATTCTCGAGCTGCGGCTCCAGTGTGGTGTTGCTCACGAGGTATAATGGGGAGCTCAGGGAGCCTCTCCTGTGGTGCCAGGGAAGTCAGGTTTCTATGCTCGTGGCTAAGGGGAGCGCGTCATTGCTCTCGAGTCATGGTAGGGGAATCGCACCTCAAGACGCGTTGAAGAAGGACTCACGAGGTCTTTTACGGGTTGGGGCAGGAAACCCTTGGTTCCCTCGACTTGTGCCGGTGATCTCAGGAAGGTCTAAGGGTGCCTCTGAGAAGTCAGGGATACTGTGCAGTTGGGAGGGGCCTCTCGGGACTCCACTGGGTTCGGTGCAATGGAAGAGGGCCTCATCTCAAGTGGAGGCAGGAAACTCATGTTTCCTCTCCTGACTTCCCCTGGGCCAGATCTGACTCGGATCGCAGTTTCGCTGCAGAGTTCGAACAGGAGAGTCAGGCCTCGTCTTGTGTGGAGGAATGGAACTCTGCTTGCCTCTCCAGTTGTTCACGGGGTGACAGGTCACTTCTCGAGCTGTGTGTGGTACCTGCGGGTTTCTCCGGACGATACCCGGGGGTGTCAGTGCCCCTTCCTGTTGTGCCTTCATCAAAAGGGTTATCTTCAAAGAGGTGTCCGGGCATTGGGATCTTATCAAGAGCGGACCGGGAAATTGGGGTCTTTCGGCATGTGTCACCATCCACGAGGCTATGTCTCGAATATCATCGTGAGACCGGCCTCATCCTGAGATGCACCGGGAAAGGCGGGAACCCCTTCAAGACAAAACAGGGGAATCGACCCTCCTGTCGCGATCAGGAGGGGAGAAGGGGCCCAGATGTAGTGGTGCCGGGAACCTCGGTGTTCTCCTCGAGTCAGACTGGTGTGTCGAGGAACTTTTGAGTTTGCATCAAGGGTGCCAATACCGATTTGCACTTCAAGACGGAACGTGGGACTTCTCTTGAGACGCTGTAGGGGGCAAGGGCCTCATCTTGAGATGACGGGGGAGCCACGTGGCTTTTCTGGAGTTGTGGCGGGATTCTCGAGTTTCGACAGGGAATACAGTCTTCCTCATGTGTTGGCCCAGGGAAGTCCTATCTTCCATTCGCGTTTCAAGGGAGAGCTGGGGATTGCCCTCGAGTCACTGCAGGGCAAAATAGACCTCATCTAGGCTTGTGTCCAGGACTTAATGTTCGTCCCTAGGGGCGACAGGGATCTCGGGCTTGCATACCACACTCACCTGGGGAATCAGGCCTCGTCTCGAGGGGAAGCAAAGAACTCTGCTGTCCTTTTGGGTCGCGATGGGTATCTCTTGGAGCCCACTGTGTGCCCTAAAGGGAGTCAAGCCTCCTGTGGTGTTTGGATAGAGGACTCGGGATTCCTCTCCACGCCATG
The DNA here is from genome assembly GCF_029407905.1 of Bubalus kerabau. Lineage (NCBI taxonomy): Eukaryota > Metazoa > Chordata > Mammalia > Artiodactyla > Bovidae > Bubalus > Bubalus kerabau. Next base: position 944,000 of record NW_026577938.1, read on the forward strand.
CAGGAAAAGAAGGCCCTCGTCTCGCGATGACGGCGGCATCTCGTGGGTTTTCTAGACTGCCGCGCTAGTGCCAGGTTTCTGACGAGGTACGAGAGGGAGCTCAGGGAGCCTCTCGTGTGGCGCCAGGGAAGTCAGGTCCCCATGAGATGGCTAGGGGGAGTTCGTCATTGCTCTTGAGTCATGGTAGGGTAATCGGGCCTCAAGACGGGTTGAAGAAGGACTCTCGAGGTCTTTCTCGGGTCACTGCATAAAACCCAGGGTTCCCTTGACTTGTGCCTGCGACCTCAGGGAGCTTCTCAGAGTGCCTCTGAGAAGTCAGGGATACTGTGCAGTTTGGAGGGGCCTCTCGAGACTCCTCTGCATTTGGTGGAATGTAAGAGAGACTCATCTTGAGTTGAAGCAGGAACCTCAGTGTTCCTCTCCATTTCTGACTCAGATCGCAAGGTCCCTGCATGTTGGTACAGGAGAGTCAGGCCTCGTCTTTTCTGGAGGATGGCACTCCTCTTGCCTCTCGAGTTGTTCTCGAGGTGACAGGCCACTTGTCGAGCTGTGTATGTAACCTGCCCGTTTTTCCGGTTGATGCACAGGTGTGTTTGTGCCCCTTAGTGTTGTACCTTCATACTCAAGGCTGCCTTCCAAGAGGTGTCCGAGCATCGGATTCTTATCAAGAGCGGACCGGGAAATTGGAGTCTTTCGGCAAGTGGCACCACCCACAAAGCTACGTATCGAATTTCCCCATGAGACCGGCCTCATCCTGAGTTGTGCAGGGAAGGTCGGGCCCCCTTGCAGACAAAGCAGGGGAATCGACCCACCGGTCACGATCAGGAGGGGAGAAGGGGCTTAAATGAAGTGGTGCCGGGAACCTCGGTGTTCCCCTTGAGTGAGACCGGTGTGTTGGGGGACTTCTGGGGTCGCATCAAGGGTGCCAAGTACCGTTTCGCACTTCAAGACGGAACCTGGGACATCTTTTGAAACGCTGTAACGGGCAAGGGCCTCATCTTGCGATGACGGGAGAACCACGTGGTTTTGCTCAAGATGCGGCGGGATTCTCGAGTCATGACCGGGAATTTAGGCTTCCTCTTGTTGGCCTTGAAATCCAATCTTCCATTCGGGTTGCGAGGGGGAGCTGGGGATTGCGCTAGAGTCACTGCAGGGCAAAAGAGACCTAATCTAGGCTTGTGTCCAGGATCTACTGTTGCTCTCCAGGGGCGACAGGGATCTCGGGTTTGCATTCCAGACTCATCCGGGGAGTCAGTTCTCAGCTCGAGGGTAAGCAAAGAATTCCGCTCTCGTCTCGAGTCGCGATGGGTATCTCTTGGAGCCCACTGTGTGTACTAAAGGGAGTCAAGCCTCCTGTGGAGTTTGGGGAGAGGACTCGGGATTGGACTCCAGGCCATGCAGGAAAAGAAGGCCCTCATCTCGAGATGACGGTGTCATCTCGTGGGTTTTCTCGAGCTGCGGCGCCAGTGTGGGGTGTCTCATGAAGTACCACGGGGATCTCAGGGAGCCTCTTGTGTGGCGCCAGGAAAATCCAGTATTCCATTCGAGTTGCGAGTTAGAACTGGGGATTGCTCTCCAGTCACTTCAGGGCAAAATAGACCTCATCTACGCTTGTGTCCAGGACCTAGTGTTCCACTACTGGGCCGACAGGGATCTCAGGGTTGCATTCTCGACTCACCTGGAGAGTCAGGCCTCGTCTTGAGGGGAAAAAAAGGACTCCGTTCTCCTGGCGAGTCGCGACGGGTATCTCTTGGAGCCCACTGTGTGGCGTAAAGGGAGTGAAGCCTCCTATGGAGTTTGGAGAGATGACTCGGGATTGTTTTCCTGGCCATGCAGGAAAAAAGGCCCTCATCTCGCGATGACGGGGGCGTCTCGTGGGTTTTCTCCAGCTGTGGCGCCAGTATCAGATTTCTCACGAGGTACGACGGGGAGCTCAGAGAGCCTCTCGTGTGGTGCTAGGGACGTCAGGTCTCCGTGCGTGTGGTGAAGGGGAGTGCGTGATTGCTCTCGAGTCATAGTAGGCAAATCGGGCCTCAAGACGCATTGAAGAAGGACTCTCAAGGTCTTTCTCGGGTTGCGGCAGGGAACCCTGGGTTCCCTCGACTTGTGTCGGTGACCTCAGGCAACTTCTCAGGGTGCCTCTGAGAAGTCAGGGACACTGGATTTGGGAGGGGCCTTTCGTTACTCTACTGTGTTTGGTGCAATTGAAGAGGGCCTCATCTCGTATGGAGGCAGGAACCTCAGGTGTCCTCTCCATTTCTGACTCGGGTCGCAGAGTACCTGCAGAGTATGGACAAGAGCGTCACGCCTCATCTTCTGTGGAGGCATGGATCTCCGCTTGCCTTGCGAGTTGTTCATGGAGTGACAGGCCACTTGTTGAGCTGTGTGTGGAACCTGTGGGTTTTTCCGGATGATGCACAGGGGTGTCAGTGCCCCTTCGTGTTGTGCCTTCATCCACAGGGTTGCCTTCAAAGAGGTGTCCAGGCATCGGGTTCTTTTCAAGAGCGTACCAGAAAATTGGGGTCTTTCAGCATGTGGTACCAAACACGAGGCTACGTCTCGAATTTCCTCGGGAGACCGGCCTCATCCTGAGGTTCGCCGTGAAGGTAGGGAACCCCTTGCAGACAAAGCAGGGGAATCGACCCACCGGTCGCGATCAGAAGGGGAGAAGGGGCTCAAATGAAGTGGTGCCGGGAACTTCGGTGGTCCCCTCGAGTGAGACCGGTATGTCACGGCACTTTTGAGGTCGCATCAAGGGTGCCAAGTACAGTTTCGCACTTCAAGATGGAACGTGGGAAGTCTCTGGAGACGCTGTAGCGGGCAAGGGCCTCATATTGCGATGACGAGGGAAACACGTGGTTTTTCTCGAGTTGCGGCGGGATTCTCGAGTTACGACGGGGAATTCAGGCTTCCTCTTGTGTTGGCCCAGGAAGTCCAATCTTCCATTCAACTTGTCAGAGAGAGCTGTGGGTTGCTCTCGAGTCACTTCAGGGCAAAGAGTCCTCATCTAGGCTTGGGTCCAGGACGTAGTATTGCTCTCCAGGGGCAACAGGGATATCGGGGTCGCATTCCAGTCTCACCCGGTGGGTTACGCCTCATCTCGAGTGGAAGCAAAGGACTCCACTATCCTCTCGAGTCACGACATGTAACTCTTGGAGCCCAATGAGTGGCCTAAAGGGAGTCAAGCGTCGTGTGTAGCTTGGACAGAAGGTTCACGCTTGATCTGCATACCATGCAGTTAAAGATGGCCCTCCTCTCGTGATGACGGGAGCGTCTCATGGGTTTTCTCGAGCTGCGGCGCCAGTGTGGGGTTTCTCACGAGATATGATGGGGAGATCAGGGAGCCTCTCGTGCGGCGCCAGAGAAGTCAGGCCTCCATGAGTGTGGCCAGGCAGATCGCGTCATTGCTCTGGAGTCATGGGAGGGACTAGGGCCTCAAGACGCATTTAAGAAGGACTCTCGAGGTCTTTCTTGGGTTGGGGTGGGAAACACTCATTTCCCTCGACCTCTACCGGGGACCTTAGGGAACTTCCCAGGTGCCTCTGAGAGGTGAGGGATGCTGAGGAATTAGAGGGGCCTCTCGGGACTCCACTAGGTTTGACGAAATGAAAGAGGGCCTCATCTCGATTGGAGGCAGGAACCTCAGGCTTCCTCTCCATTTCTGACTCCGACCGCAGGGTCCCTGCAGGGTTGGGACAGGAGAGTCAGGCCTCATCTTGTCTGAGTAATGGAACTCTGCTTGCCTCTCGAGTCGTTCAGTGGGTCTCAGGCCCCTTGTCGAGCTGTGTGTGGAACCTGCGGGTGTTTCCAGAAGATGCACGGGGGTGTCATTGCCCCTTCATTTTGTGCCTTCCCCCACAGGGTTGCCTTCAAAGAGGTGTCCGGGTATCGGGTTCATTTCAAGAGCAGACGGGGAAATCGGGGTCGTTCGGCATGTGGCACAACACACGTGGCTCATCTCGAATTTCCTCGTGAGACCAGCATCATCCTGAGGTGCGCCGGGAAGGCCGGGAACACCTTCCACACAAAGCACGGGAATCGAATCTCCTGTCGCGATCAGGAGGGGAGATGGGGCTCAGATGAAGTGGGGCCGGGACTCTAGGTGTTCCACTCGAGGGAACCCGGCGTTTCAGGGAACTTTAGGGGTCGCATCAAGGGAGCCAAGTACCGTTTCCCACTTCAGGACGGAACACGGGACTTCCCTGGAGACGCTGTAGCGGGCAAGGGCCTCATCCTGTGAAGACGTTGGAACCACGTCATTTTTCTCGAGTTGCGTCTGGATTCTCGAAAACGACGGGGATTACAGGCTTCCTCTTGGGTTGGCCCTGGGAAGCCCAATCTTCCCTTGGAGTTGCGAGGGAAAGCTGGGGGTTCTGCTCGAGTCACTACAGGGCCAAAGAGACCTCATCGAGGCATGTGTCCAGGACCTAATATTCCTCTCAAGGGAAGACAGGGATCTCGGGTTTGCATTCCAGACTCCCCCGGGGAGTCAGGCCTCGCCTCGAGGGGAAGCAGAGGACTCCGCTTTCCTCTCAATTCGCGACACCTATCTCTTGGAGCCCAATGAGTGGACTCAAGGGTGTCGAGCCTCCTCTTCAGTTTGGAGAGAGGACTCGGGATTGCTCTCCAGGCCAGGCAGGAAAAGAAGGCCCTCAGCTCGCGATGACGGGGGCGTCTCATGGGTTTCCTCAGGCTGCAGCGCCCGTGGGGGTTTTCTGACGAGGCATGACGAGGACCTCAGGGAGCCCCTCGTGCGGTGCCAGGGAATTCATGTCTCCATGCGCATGGTGAGGGGGAGCTGGTCATCACTCTCGAGTCATGGGAAGCGACTAGGGCCTCAAGACGCATTGAAGAAGGACTCTCGAGGTCTTTCTCGGGTGGCGGCGGGAAACCCTCGTTTCCCTCGACTTCTGCAGGAGACTATAGGGAACTTCCCAGGGTGCCTCTGAGAGGTGAGGGATGCTGTGGAGTTGGCGGGGCCTCTCGGGACTCTGCTAGGTTCGGCGCAATGGAAGAGGGCCTCATCTCGAGGGGAGGCAGGAACCTCAGGCTTCCTCTCCAATTCTGACTCCGACTGCACGGTCCCTGCAGTGTTGGGACAGGAGAGTCATGCCTCGTCTTGTCTGAGGAATGGAATTCTGGTTGCCTCTCGAGTTGTTCCGGGAGTCTCAGGCCCCTTGTCGAGCTGTGTGTAGACCCTGCGGGGTTTTCCGGATGATGCACGGGGGTGTCAGTGCCCCTTCGTGTTGTGCCTTCACTCACAGGGTTGCCTTCGAAGAGGTGTCCGGGCATCAGGTTCTTATCAAGAGCGGACCGGAAAATCGGGGTTGTTCGGCACGTGGCACCTCACACATGGCTAGTCTCGAATTTCCTCCTGAGACCGGCCTCATCCTGAGGTGCACCAGGAAGGCCGGGAACCCCTTCCAGACCACGCAGGGGAATCGACTCTCCTGTCGCGATCAGGAGGGGAGAAGGGGCTCAGATGAAGTGGTGCTGGGACCCTCGGTGTTCCCCTCGAGGGAACCCAGCGTGTCGGCGAACTTTTGCGGTCGCATCAAGGTGTCAAGTACCATTTCGCACTTAAGGACGGAACATGGGACTTCCCTGGAGACGCCGGGAACTTCGGTGTTCCCCTGGAGTGAGACCGGTATGTTGGGGAACTTTGGGGTCGCATCAAGGGTGCCAAGTAGCATTTCGAACTTTAAGATCGAACGTGGGACTTCTCTTGAGACTCTAGCTGGCAAGGGCCTCATATTGCGATGAAGGGGGAACCACATGGTTTTTAAGACTTGAGGCTGAATTCTCGAATTATGATGGGAAATTCAGACTTCCTCTTGTGTTGACCTTGGGAAGACCAATCTTCCATTCAAATTGTGAGGGAGAGATGGAGGTTGCTCTCGAGTCACTGTAGGGCAAAATAGACCTCATCTAGGCTTGTGTCTAGGACATAATGTTCCACTCCAGGGGCGACAGGGATCTCGGGGTTGCATTCCAAACTCACCCGGGGAGTCAGGCCTCGTCTCGAGGGAAGCAAAGGACTCCGCTCTCCTCTCGAGTCGCACCGGGTATTTCTTGGACCCAACTGAGTGGCCTAAAGGGAGTCAATCCTCCTGTGAAGTTTGGAGAGAGGACCAGGGATTGCTCTCCAGGTCAGGCAGGAAAAGAAGGCCCCCATCTCTCCTTGACGGGGGCATCTTGTGGTTTTTCTCGAACTGCGGCGCCACTGTGGGTTTTCTCACGAGGTACGATGGGGTACTCAGGGAGCCTCTTGTGTGGTACTAGGGAAGTCAGTTTTCCTGCTTGTGGCGAGGGGAGCGCGTCCTTGCTCTGGAGACATGGTAGGGGAATCGGGCATCAAGAGACGTTGAAAAAGGACTCTCCAAGTCTTTCTCGGGTTACTTCAGGAAACTCTGGGTTCCCTCGACTTGTGCCAGTGACCTCAGGTAGCTTCTCAGGGAGCCTCTGAGAATTCAGGGATACTGTGGTGTTGGGAGGGGCCTCTCGGGACACCACTGAGTTTGGTTCAATGGAAGAGGGCCTCTTCTCTAGTTGAGGCAGGAACCTCAGGGTTCCTCTCCATTTCTGACTCCGATCGCAGGGTCCCTGAAGAGTTGGGCCAGGAGAGTAGGGCCTCGTCTTGTGTGAAGGAATGCAACTTCACTTGCCTCTAGAGTTGTTCACGGGGTGACAGTCCACATTTGGAGCTGTGAGTGGAATCGGCGGGTTTTTCCAGACGATGCATGGGGATGTCAGTGTCCCTTCGTGTTGTGCCTTCATCCACAGGGTTGCCTTCGAAGAGATGTCCGGGCGTCAGGTTCTTATCTAGAGTGGACCGGGAATTCGGGATCTTTCAGCATGTGGCACCAACCATGAGGCTACTTTTCGAATTTCCTCATGAGACCGGCCTCATCCGGAGGTTCGCGGGGAACGTCGGGAACCCCTTGCAGACAAAGCATGGGAATCGACCCTCCTGTCGCGATCAGGAGAGGAGAAAGGCCTCAGTTGAAGTGGTGCCGGGAACTTCAGTGTCCCCTCTAGTGAGATCGGTATATAGGGGAACTTTTGGGGTCGCATCAAGGGTGCCAAGTACTGTTTTGCACTTCAAGACGGAATGTGAGACTTCTCTTGAGACGCTGTAGGGGGCAAGGGCCTCATCTTGCAATACAGGGAACCACGTGATTTTTCTCGAGTTGCGGCGGGTTTCTCAAATTACAACTGGAAATTCAGGCTTCCTCTTGTGTTGGCTCAGAAAGGCCAATCTTCCATTCGAGTTGCAAGGGAAAGCTAGGGGTTGCGCTTGAGTCACTGCAGGGCCAAAGAGACCTCATCTAGGCTTTTGTCCAGGACCTAAGGTTCCTCTCCAGGGGCGACAGGGATCCAGGGTTGCATTCCAGACTCACCCTCGTAGTCAGGCCTCATCTCGAGGGGAAGCAAAGGACACCGCTCTCCTCCTGAGTATCGACGGGTATCTCTTGGAGCCCACTGAGTGACCTAAAGGGAGTCAAGCCTCCTTTGGAGTTTGGAGAGAGGATTCGGGATTGCTCTTCAGGTCATGCAGGAAAGAAGGCCCTCATTTCACCATGACAGGGGCGTCTCGTGGGTTTTCTCGAGCTGCGGCGCCAGTGTGGGGTTTCTCACGAGGTACGATGGGGAGCTCAGGGAGCCTCTCATGTGGTGCCGGGGAAGTCAGATCTTCATGCGCGTGGTGAGGGGGAGCGCGTCATTTTTCTCCAGGCATGGTAGAGGAATCGGGCATCAAGACGCGTGAAGAAGGACTCTCAAGGTTTTTCTCAGGTTATGGCAGGAAACCCTGGGTTCCCTCGACTTATGCCCGTGACCTCAGGGAGCTTCTCAGGGTGCCTCTGAGAAGTCAGGGATACTGTGCAGTTGGGAGGGGCCGCTCCGAACTCCACTGGGTTTGGTGCAGTAGAAGAGGGCCTTATCTCGAGTTGAGGCAGGAACCTCAGGGTTCCTCTCCATTTCTGAATCGGATCTCAGTGTCCATGCAGAGTTGGGACAGGAGAGTCAGGCCTCGTCTTGTGTGGAGGAATTGAACTCCTCTTGCCTCTCGAGTTGTTCATGGGGTGACAAGCCACTTGTCGATCTGTATGTGGAACTTGCGGGCTTTTCCAACGATACACGAGGGTGTCAGACCCCTTCGTTTTGTGCCTTCATCCACAGGATTGCCTTCGAAGAGGTGTCCTAGCATTGGGTTCTTATCAAGAGCAGACACGGAAATCGGGGTCTTTCGGCGTGTGGCACCAACCACAAGGCTACGTCTCGAATTTCCTCGTGAGACCGGCCTCATCCTGAGGTGCGCCGGGAAGGTCCGGAACCCCTTCCAGACAAAGCAGGGTAATCGACCCTCCCGTCGCGATCAGGAGGGGATAAGGGGCTCAGAACAAGCGGTGCACCGAACCTTGGTGTTCCCCTCGAGTGAGACCAGGGTGTCGGGGAACTTTTGTGATAACATCAAGGTTGCCAATTATCATTTTAAACTTCAAGATGGAACGTGGGGCTTCTCCTGAGACGCTGTAGCTGGCAAGGGCCTCATCTAGCGATGACGGGGGAACCACGTGGTTTTTCTCGAGTTGCGGCGGGATTTTCGAATTACGACGGGGAATTCAGGCTTCCCCTTGTGTTGTCCCAGGGAAGTCCATTCTTCCATTCGAGGTGTGAGGGAGAGCAGGGGGTTGCTCTCGAGTCACTTCAGGGCAAATGAGACCTCATCTATGCTTGTGTCTAGGACCTAATGTTCCTCTCCAGGGGCGGCAGGGATCTCGGGGTTGCATTCCAGACTCACCTGAGGAGTCAGGCCTGGTATATAGGGGAAGCAAAGAATTCCGCTCTCCTCTCGAGTCCCAACGGGTATCTCTTGAGCCCACAGAGTGGCCTAAAGGGAGTCAGGCCTCCTGTGGAGTTTGAAGAGAGGCCTCGAGATGCTCTCCAGGCCATGCAGGAAAAGAAGGCCTTCATCTCGCGACGACGGAGGCGTCTCGTGGGTTTTCTCGAGCTGGGGAGCCAGTGTGGGATTTCTCACGAGGTATGACGGGGAGCTCAGGGAGCCTCTCGTGTGGCGCCAGGGAAGTCAAGTCTCCATGCGAGTGGCGAGGGGGAACGCGTCTTTGCTCTTGAGTCATGGTAGGGGAATCGGGATTCAAGACGCATTGAAGGAGGATTTTCGAGGTCTTTCTCGGGTTGCGTCAGGAAACCCTGTGTTCCCTCGACTTGTGCCGGTGACCTCAGGGAGCTTCTAAGGGTGCCTCTGAGAAGTCGGGATACTGTGGATTTGGGAGGGGCCTCTCGGGCCTCCACTGTTTTTGGTGTAATGGAAGAGGGCCTCATCTCGAGTGGAGTCAGGAACCTCAGGGTTCCTCTCCATTTCGGACTCCGATCGCAGGGTCCCTTCAGAGTTGGGACCGGAGAGTCAGGCCTCGTCTTGAGTGGAGGAATGGAACTCTGCTTGCCTCTCGTGTTGTTCATGGGATGACAGGCCTCTTGTTGAGCTGTGTGTGGAACCTGCGGCTTTTACCGAATGATGCACGGGAGTGTCAGTGACCCTTCGTTTTGTGCCTTCGTCCACAGGGTTGCCTTCGAAGAGGTGTCCGGGCATCGGGTTCTTCTCAAGAGTGGGCCGGGAAATCGGGGTATTTCGGCATGTGACACCACCCACGACGCTATGTCTCGAATTTCCTCGTGAGACCGGCCTCATCCTGAGGTGCGCCGGGAATGTGGGGAACCCCTTCCAAACAAAGCAGGGGAATAGACCCTCCTGTCGCAAACAGGAGGGGAGAAGGTGCTCAGATGAAGTGGTGCGGGAACCTCGGTGTTCCTGTCGAGTGAGACCGGCGTGTCCGGGAACATTTGGTGTCGCATCAAGGGTGCAAAGTACCGTTTCACACTTCAAGACGGAACGTGGTTCTTTTCTTGAGACGCCATAGCAGGCAAGGGCCTCATCTTGGGATGACGTTGGAAACACGTGGTTTTTCTCGAGTTGCGGCGGGATTCTCGAGTTACGAAGGGGATTTCTGGCTTCCTCTTGTGTTGGCCCAGGAAGTCCAATCTTCCATTCAACTTGTCAGAGAGAGCTGTGGGTTGCTCTCGAGTCACTTCAGGGCAAAGAGTCCTCATCTAGGCTTGGGTCCAGGACGTAGTATTGCTCTCCAGGGGCAACAGGGATATCGGGGTCGCATTCCAGTCTCACCCGGTGGGTCACGCCTCATCTCGAGTGGAAGCAAAGGACTCCACTATCCTCTCGAGTCACGACATGTAACTCTTGGAGCCCAATGAGTGGCCTAAAGGGAGTCAAGCGTCGTGTGTAGCTTGGACAGAAGGTTCACGCTTGATCTGCATACCATTCAGTTAAAGATGGCCCTCCTCTCGTGATGACGGGAGCGTCTCATGGGTTTTCTCGAGCTGCAGCGCCAGTGTGGGGTTTCTCACGAGATATGATGGGGAGCTCAGGGAGCCTCTCGTGCGGCGCCAGAGAAGTCAGGCCTCCATGAGTGTGGCCAGGCAGATCGTGTCATTGCTCTCGAGTCATGGGAGGGACTAGGGCCTCAAGAGGCATTTAAGAAGGACTCTCAAGGTCTTTCTTGGGTTGGGGCGGGAAACACTCGTTTCCCTCGACCTCTACAGGGGACCTTAGGGAACTTCCCAGGTGCCTCTGAGAGGTGAGGGATACTGAGGAGTTAGAGGGGCCTCTCGGGACTCCACTAGGTTTGACGAAATGAAAGAGGGCCTCATCTCGATTGGAGGCAGGAACCTCAGGCTTCCTCTCCATTTCTGACTCCGACCACAGGGTCCCTGCAGAGTTGGGACAGGAGAGTCAGGCCTCGTCTTGTCTGAGTAACGGAACTCTGCTTGCCTCTCGAGTCGTTCAGGGGGTCTCAGGGCCCTTGACAAGCTGTGTGTGGAACCTGCGGATGTTTCCAGAAGATGCATGGGGGTGTCAGTGCCCCTTCGTTTCGTGCCTTCCCCCACAGGGTTGCCTTCAAAGAGGTGTCCGGGCATCGGGTTCATTTCAAGAGCGGACCGGGAAATCGGGGTCATTCGGCATGTGGCACCACCCACGTGGCTCATCTCGAATTTCCTCGTGAGACCAGCATCATCCTGAGGTGCGCCGGGAAGGCCGGGAACCCCTTCCACACAAAGTAGGGGAATCGATTCTCCTGTCGCGATCAGGAGGGGAGATGGGGCTCAGATGAAGTGGTGCCGGGACCCTCGGTGTTCCCCTCGGGGGACCCCGGCGTGTCGGGGGACTTTTGGGGGCCGCAGGAATGCTGTCAGGGACCGTTTCGCCCTTCAGGGCGGAACAGGGGACTTCCCTTGAGACGCCGTCGCGGGCAAGGGCCTCATCTTGCCAAGAGGTGGGAACCACGTGGTTTTTCTCGAGTTGCGGCGGCATTCTCGAGTTACGACGGGTATCTCAGCTTTCCCCTTGGGTTGGACCTGGTAAGCCCAATCTTCCCCTCGAGTTGCGAGGGAAAGCTGGGGGTTGCGCTCGGGTCACTGCAGGGCCGAAGAGACCTCACCTAGGCGTGTGTCCGGGACCTAATATTCCTCTCCAGGGAAGGCAGGGATCTCGGGGTTGCATTCCAGGCTCCCCCGGGGAGTCAGGCCTCGTCTCGAGGGGAAGCCAAGGACTCCGCTCTCCTCTCGAGTCCCGACGCTGGTCTCTTGGAGCCCCCTGAGCGGCCTCAAGGGAGTCCAGCCTCCTCTTCCGTTTGGAGAGAGGACCCGGGATTGCTCTCCAGGCCATGCAGGAAAAGAAGGCCCTCAGCTCGCGTGGACGGGGGCGTCTCAGGGGTTTCCTCGCACTGCGGAGCCCATGGGGGTTTTTCTCCCGAGGCACGACGAGGATCTCAGGGAGCCTCTCGTGCCACGCCAGGGAAGTCAGGTCTCCATGCGCGTGGCGAGGGGGAGCGTGTCATGGCTCTCGAGTCATGGTAGGGGAATTGCGACTCAAGACATTTTGAAGCACTTTCGCGGTCTTTCTCGAGTCGCGGCAGAAAACCCAGGGTTCCCTCAACTTGTGCCTGTGACCTCAGGGAGCTTCTCATTGTGCCTGTGAGAACTCAGGGATACTGTGGAGTTGGTAGGGGCCTCTCGGGACTCCACTGGGTGTGGTGCAATGGAAGAGGGCCTCATCTCGAGTGGACGCAGGAACCTCAGGCTTCCTCTCCGTTTCTGACTCGGATCCCATGGTCCCTGCAGAGTAGGCACAAGAGAGTCACACCTAGTCTTCTGTTGAGGAAGTGGACCTTCGTTTGCCTTTCGAGTTGTTTACAGGGTGACAGGCCACTTTTCGAAATGTCTGTGGGACCTGCAGGTTTTTCTGGACGATGCACGCGGGTGTCAGTGCCCCTTCGTCTTTTGCCTTCATCCACAGGTTTTCCATCAAAGAGGTGTGCTGGCATCGGGTTCTTTTCAAGAGTGGACTGTGAAATTGGGGTCTTTCGGCATGTGGCACCACCCACGAGGCTACGTCTCGAACTTCCTCATGAGACCGGCCTCATCCTGAGGTGCGCCCGGAAGGTCGGGAACCCCTTGCAGACAGAGAAGGGGAGTCGACCCTCCTGTCGCAATCAGGAGAGGAGAAGGGGCTCAGATGAAGTGGTGCCGGGAACCTCGGTGTTCCCCTTGAGTGAGTCTGGTATGTCGCGGAACTTTTGGGGTCGCATCAAGGGTGCCAAGTACCGTTTCGCATTTCAGGATGGAATGTGGGACTTCTCTTGAGATGCTGTAGCGGACAAAGGGCCTCATCTTGCGATGACGAGGGAAGCACGTGGTTTTTCTCGAGTTGCGGTGGGATTCTCGAGTTACGACGGGGAATTCAGGCTTCCTCTTGTGTTGGCCCAGGAAGTCTAATCTTCCATTTGAGTTGCCAGGGAGAGCTGGGGATTGGGCTCCATTCACTGAAGGGCAAACTAGACCTCATCTAGCCTTGTATCCAGGACTTAATGTTCCTCTCCATAGGCGACAGGGATTTGGGGTTGCATTCCATACTCACCCGGGGAGTCAGGCCTCATCTCGAGGGGAAGCAAAGGACTCCACTCTCTTCTCGAGTCGCGACAGGTATCTCTTGGAGCCCACTGAGTGGTCTTCGCTCTGTAGGAGAGCTCTAGTGTACATAAGCCTGTACATAAGTGAACACAGACATTCTGTGTGCATGTTGCTGCGTACCCAAAATAGGGCCACAAGGAGCCTCATGCTCTCCATGCGGCGCGGAAGCTCTGCAGCCAAGCAGCAGCTGAAGAATCCAACCAATTGCTCTTTTCTTACCTCTGACAGAGCTCGCATTTCCGTAGGCCTTGGCAGTTTGGAAACACTAGACCCTAACCCCTCTCAAAGTAGGCCTGGGTTCTAGTTCGAATAGAAAGTTAATAGCGGAGCTGAGGACAGGAACGCGGCAGTCATTTATCACACGCTCCTGCAGCCTGCTACTACAGGGACACTAACGCTAGAAGCTAGGAATGTCTTTGCAAGGTGCGCAAAGGACAAGGGAGAACCTCGACCCTGACTCTAGTATTTCAGTCCCCTGAGCAGATCTGAGGTTCTCCCGCTGTAGAAGCTAACCCATTCCTTTCAAATACAGGCTTCCTAACACAGGGCCAGTTGGCTGCTTGCTCTTCCACGAAGCAGGCTTCCTTAACTTGCAAACTGCGAATTCCGCTTAACAGCCTGGAGGAAAATCGCTTCTTGGAAGATTGTTTTCAGAGGCTGTATCCCCGGAGCTGGGGCCAAGCTAGGGGACCCATACTGACAAGGGAAGGCAAAACCACATCCAATGTCTTTGCTCTGGAGGACAGCTTTGGTGAGCCTAAGTCTTTCAGGAATATTTCTGGCTCCAACAGAGTCAAATTCTGTGTGTGAAGCTGCACAGCCAAAATAGGGGAACAGAGAGCCTGATTCTCTCTGTGTAGCTTTGAAGCTGTCATTCAAACAACAGCTTGAGAATCCATACAATGCTCTCCCTTACTGCTAAGAGAATTCTCATTGCTGTCGTCCTTGACAGTTTGTAGAAATCCGCACCCTAACCCTTCTCCAAGTAGGCCTGGGTCCTAGCTCGGAACAACAGGCAACGGCGGAGCTGAGGCCAGTAAGGCACAAGTGAGGTCTCACACACTCTTGCAGCCTGATCGTCCAGGAGCAGTAAGGCCTCTTTTTCCCTGCAGGAGGCTCGCTTGCCTTTCCTCCTGTGAACTGCATTTCCCAGCCTGGGCGCAAAGCTGTTCCTGGAGATTTTTTCTCAGGGGCTGTTTCCCTGGAGCTGGGTCGGACCTCGGGGGCCCAACTCACAGGGGAAGACAAAACCACATGGACAGGTCTATGCTCTGTAGGAGAGCTCTAGTGAACCTCATCTCTCAGGAACATTCTTGGCTTCTACAGAGACACCTCTGTGCATGAAGCTACACACCCAACATAGTGGCAAAGGGAGTCTGATTCTCTCCGTGGGTGCTGATGCTTTGTGGCAAAGCACCTGCTAAGAATCCATCCGCATAGGCTTCCCTCACCTTGACAGAGGTCTCATTGCTGTAGTCCTTGGCAGTTTGGAAAGAAGCAGACCCTTACCCTTCACCAAGTAGGCCCTTGTCCTTGTTTGAATGGAAAGGCAGTAGCTGAGCTGAGGCCAGTAAGGCGCCAGTCAAGTCTGACATATTCCCGATGCCTGCTCCTTCATGGAAAATAACGTTAGAATCTGGGAATGTCTTTGCAAGGCTGGCAAAGGGCAGTCAGGAACCTCGACCCTGCCTCTCGAATTTCTATCTTCTCAGCACATCTGGTGGTCTCGGTCAGGAGAAACTAACCCATTCCTTGCAAATATAGGCTTCCAAACACAGGCCGGTTGGCTGTCTCTTCTTGCCGAAGGAAGCTTGCTTATCCCACCTCCTGCGAACTCCGCTTCCCAGCCTGGGGGATAAGAGGTTCTTGGAGATCTTTTCTCAGAGGCTGTTTCCACGGAGCAGGGGCCAATCCCGGAGACCCACATGCACAGGGGAAGGGAAAACCGCATGGATAAGTCTTTGCTCTCTAGGAGTGCTCTAGTGAACCTCACTCTATGGGGAATGTTCTTGGCTCCAATGGGGACATCTCTGTGTGGGAAGCTGCATAGCCAACATAGAGACACAGAGACCTGATTCTCTCTGTGCAGCTTTGACGCTGTCGTTCAAACAACAAATTGAGAATCCACACAATGCTCTCCCTTACCACTGAGAGAGTTATCATTGCTGTAGCCCTTCGCAGTTTCTTAAAATCGGCACACAAACACTTCTCCAAGTAGGCCTGGGTTCAAGTTCAGATGAACATGCAATAGCGGAGCTGAGGCCAGTAAGGCACCAGTCAGGTGTCACACACTCTGGCAGCCTGCTCCTCCAGGGACAGTAAGGCCTCTATTTCCCTTCAGGAGGCTCGCTTGCCTTACTTCCTGTGAACAGCGTTTCCCAGCCTGGGCGGAAAGCAGTTCCTGGAGATCTTTTCTCGGGGGCTGTTTCCCCGGAGTTGGGGCGGACCTCGGGGACCCAACTCACAGGGGAAGGCAAAACCAAATGGACAGGTCTATGCTCTGTAGGAGATCTCTAGTGAACTGCCGGGGTCCAGCCCCAGCTGATCCAGGGTATTCGAAGCAGAGACGGCGTAGGCGAGGGTCAGGGAACAACTGCTTAATTAAACGTTAATTAAGGATATAAAGAGTAATAAAATGAGGATAGCTCAGTAGGAAAATTCAGTGGAGAAAAGAGGCTGAGTAGCTTGGTTTACGCGGGGGACCAATAAAACTTCAAGACAAGAAGCTTGCACCACTTACGTAGGCTGCAGGCGTCCTTCCGTTCTCCCGAATGAGAGGAGACACTGAGGCCTCCCCGGTCGGATCTTAGAAGCCCAGGCAAAATTAGTAAGCTTGGTGGGTTCCGCGCTCCAGATAGAGACTCAACCAGAGTGAGTGAGAGAGAGAGACATGGGGAGACCAGTATTTCGAGAAACTGATCCCAATTCTTTATTTTCCATGGTCTACTTTTATACACTGAGATGTTATGCAAAAGTCACGTGGGGTCAGCAGTCCTGACTTTTATCAAAGTCAGGTGCTTCATACAAAAGTATACAGAGGTCTTAGGGGTGTTACATCATCTTCTGGCCGGGGGGCCTGCTGACAATTTACGACCCTCTCCTTGTGACAGCGGTCAGTCAACCAGGACACTTATTTCTCCAGGGGTGATTATTCTTAAAACAGACGCCACCCAAATAAAGTTACATTCCTATAGGGTGAGGGTGTAGTGGGTTTTAGTTAAGGAAAGAATTTACTTAGCCTAAGGTCTAACGTGATTTATATCAAAGGTTAATACTTATTTCTTCTATATATTCATTAATGTGTATAAGGGCAGGGGATGTGGAGACTTAGCAGTAAACATCAGCTCAACAAATGAAAAACCCTTCACCAATATGATTTCTAATCAGCCCATTATACTTATACTAATAATTTTCTAACTTTTCTAAGGAACCTGTTTTTAGAAGGTTTAAAGCATCTCGTGCCTCTCATGGTTGGGAGGCTGTGAGCAATCACATGTGGCCGGACAAGCCTGTCAGGCAGGCTAGAGAACCTTCAGAGGAGTTTGTAGGTTAAAACACTCTTGTCACACCCAGGGGTTTTTATCAACTGGAGCTCTAGGTTAACTCCTTCTCCGAAAGAGGTGGTGGGGGACAGCCCCCCGTAAAGTCAGAGGTGTAGGTGAGAGCACAAAGTAGTAAGGTAGGCAGGCTCTGGTTATGGGGGTAGATGCTCGAGGATTTCCAGGGGGACTCCTGAGGCTCGATCCCGCCTTTGCGTATGTCGAGCCTCCTTCCTCATGACCTTTGCCATGGGCGGAGTGCCTCACTCTGGCCCCCAACAGTGAACCTCCTCTCTCAGGAACATTCTTGGCTCCTATCGAGACACCTCTGTGTGTGTAGCTACACACGCAACGTAGGGGCAAAGGGAGCCAGATTCTTTCCGTGGGGTGCTGATGCTTTGTGGCAAAGCACCTGCTTGAGAATCCATCAGCTTACGCTTCCCTCGCCTTGACAGAGGTCTCATTGCAGTAGCCCTTGGCAGTTTGGAAAGAAGAGGACCCTTACCTTTCATAAAGTGGGCCCTTGTCCTAGTTTGAAAGGAAAGGCAAGAGCTGAGCTGAGGCCAATAAGGCGCCAGTCAAGTCTGACATATTCCCGAAGCCTGCTCCTTCATGGAAAATAACGCTGGAATCTAGGAATGTCTCTGCAAGGCTGGCAAAGGGCAGTCAGGAGCCTGCACCCTGCCTCTGGAATTACCGATTTCTGAGCAGATCTGGAGGTCTTCTTTAGGAGAATCTAACTCATTCCTTCCATATTGAGACTTCCAAAAACAGGCCGGTCGGCTGCCTCTTCGTGCCCGAAGGAGGCTTGCTTTTCCTGCCTCCTATGAACCCAGCTTCCCAGGCTCTGGGAAAAGCGGATCTTGAAGATCTTTTCTCAGGGGTTGTTTCCACGGAGCTGGGGCTAAGCCTGGAGACCCAAACTCACAGGGGAAGAAAAACCACATGGACAAGTCTTTGCTCTCTAGGAGAGCTCTAGTGAACTTCACTCTGTCACGAACATTCTTGATTCATATGGAGACACCCCTATGTGTGAAGCTGCGTACCCAACATGGGGACACAGAGAGCCTGATTCTCTCTGTGTAGCTTTAAAGATGTCGTTCAAAAAACACCTTGAAAATCCATACAATGCTCTTCCTTACCCGTGACAGAGTTCTCATTGCTGTAGCCCTTGGCAGTTTTTAGAAATCCGCACCCAAACCCTTCTCCAAGTAGTCCTGGGTCCTAGTTCGGAGGAACATGCAATGGCGGAGCTGAGGCCAGTAAGGCACCAGTCAGGTCTCACACACTCTTGCAGCCTGCTCCTCCAGGGGCAGTAAGGCCTCTTTTTCTCTGCAGGAGGCTCGCTTGCCTTGCCTTCTGTGAACTGCGTTTCCCAGTCTGGACGAAAAGCAGTTCCTGGAGGTGTTTTCTCAAGGGTTTCTTCCTCGGAGCTGGGGCGAACATCGGGAACCCAACTCACAGGGGAAGGCAAAACCATATGGGCAGGTCTATGCTCCATAGCAGAGCTCTAGTGAACCTCATCTCCCAGGAACATTCTTGGCTCCTATAGAGACACCTCTGTGTTTGAAACTACACACCCAACATAGGGGCAAATGCAGCCTGATTCTCTCCGTGGGGTGCAGATGCTTTGTGGCAAAGCACCTGTTTGAGAATCCATCCGCTTCCACTTCCCTCTCTTTGACAGAGGTGTCTTTGCTGTAGCCTTTGGCAGTTTGGAAAGAAGCAGACCCTTACCCTTCACCAAGTAGGCCCTTGTCCTAGTTTGAACGGAAAGGCGATAGCTGAGCTGAGGCCAGTAAGGCGCCAGTCAAGTCTGACATATTCCTGAAGCCTGCTCCTTCGTGGAAAATAACGCTAGAATCTAGAAATGTCTTTGCAAGGCTGGCAAAGGACAGTCAGGAACCTCGACCCTGCCTCTGGAATTTCCGTCTTCTGAGCAGATCTGGAGGTCTTCTTTTGGAGAAGCTAATCATTCCTTCCAAAGAGAGGCTTCCAAACACAGGCTAGTTGGCTGCCTCTACTTGCCCGAAGGAGGCTTGCTTGTTCCGCTTCCTGTGAACTCCGCTTCCCGCCTGGGGGAAAAGTGGTTCTTGGAGATCTTTTTTCAGGGGCTATTTCAACGGAGTTGGAGCTGAGCCCGGAGACCCACACACACAGAGGAAGGCAAAACCACATGGACAAGTCTTTGCTCTGTAGGAGAACTCTAGTTAACCTCAGTATGTGAGGAAAGTCTTGGATTCTACGGGGATACCTCTGTGTGTGGAGCTGCATACCCAACAAGGGGGCACACAGGGCCTGATTCTCTCTTTGCAGCTTTGAAGCTGTCGTTCAAACAACAGCTTGAGAATCCATAGAATGCTCTCCCTTACCTCTGAGAGACTTCTCATTGCAGTAGCCCTTGGTAGTTTTTACAAATCTGCACCCAAACCCTTCTCCAAGTAGGCCTGGGTCCTGGTTTGGATGGCCATGCAATGGCGGAGCTGAGGTCAGTAAGGCACCAGTCAGGTGTCACACACTCTGGCAGCCTGCTCCTCCAGGGACAGTAAGGCCTATTTTTCCCTGCGGGAGGCTCGCTTGCCTGGCCTCCTGTGAACTGCGTTTCCCAGCCTGGGCAAAAAGCGGTTCCTGGAGATCTTTTCTCAGGGGCTCTATCCCCAGAGCTGGGGTGGACCTCGGGGACCCATCTCACAGGGGAAGGAAAAACCACATGGACAGGTCTATGCTCTGTAGGAGACGTTAGTGTGTCTCATCTCTTAGGAACATTCTTGGCTCGTACAGAGACACCTCTGTGTGTAAAGCTACACACCGAACATAGGGGCACAGGGAGGCTGATTCTCTCTGTGGGGTGCTGATGCTTTGTGGCAAAGCACCTGTTTGAGAATCCATCCGCTTACGCTTCCCTCGCCTTGACAGAGGTCTCATTGCTGTGTCTCTTGGCACTTTGGAAAGAAGCAGACCCTTACCCTTCACCAAGTAGGCCCTGATCCTAGTTTGAAAGGAAAGGCAATAGCTGAGCTGAGGCCAGTAAGGCACCCGTCAACTCTGACATATTCCCGATGCCTGCTCCTTCATGGAAAATATTGCTAGAATCTAGGAATGTCTTTGCAAGGCTGGCAAAGGGCAGTCAGGAACCTCAACCCTGCCTCTGGAATATCTATCTTCTGAGCAGATCTGGAGGTCTCCTTCTGGAGAAGCTAACCCATTCCTTGCAAATAGAGGCTTCCAAACACAGGCCAGTTGGCTGCCTCTTCTTGCCTGAAGGAGGCTTGCTTTTCCTGCCTCCTATGATCCCTGGTTCCCAGCATGGGGGAAAAGCAGATTCTTGGAGATCTTTGCTCAGGGGTTGTTTCCACGGAGCTGGGGTTGTGCCCAGAGACCCACACATACAGGGGAAGGCAAAACCACATGAACAAGTCTTTGCTTTCTAAGAGAGCTCTAGTGAACCTCAGTCTTTGACGAACGTTCTTGGCTCCTATGCGGACACCTCTGTGTGTGAAACTGCGTACCCAACATGGCGGCAGAGAGCCTGATTCTCTCTGTGCAGGTTTAATGCTGTCGTTCAGAAAACAGCTTGAGAATCCATACAATTCTCGCCCTTACCTCTGAGAGAGTTCTCATTGCAGTAGCCCTTGGCAGTTTGTAGAAATCTGCACCTAAACCCTTCTCCAAGTAGGCCTGAGTCCCAGTTCGGAGGAACAAGCAATGGCGGAGCTAAGACCAGTATGGCACCAGTCAGTTTTCACACACTCTGGCAGCCTGCTCCTCCAGGGACAGTAAGGCTTCTTTTTCTCTGCAGGAGGCTCACTTGCCTTACTTCCTGTGAACAGCTTTTCCCAGCCTGGGCGAAAAGCGGTTCCTGGAGATCTTTTCTCAGAGGCTGTTTTCTCGGAGCTGGGGCGAACCTCGGGGACCCAACTCACAGGGGAAGGCGAAACCACATGTACAGGTGAGCACTCTGTAGGAGAGCTCTTGTGAGCCTCATCTCTCAGGAACATTCTTGGCTCCTGTAGAGACACCACTGTGTGTGAATCTACACACCCCACATAGGGGCAAAGGGAGCCTGATTCCCTCCGTGGGGTGCTGATGCTTGGTGGCAAAGAACTTTCCTGATAATCCATCCGCTTATGCTTCCCTCGCATTTACGGAGGTCTCATTGCTGTAGCCCTCGGCAGTTTGGAAAGAAGAAGACCCTTACCCTTCATAAAGTAGGGCCTTGTCCTACTTTGAATGGAAAGGCAATAGCTGAGCTGAGGCCAATAAGGCGCCAGTCAAGTCTGACATATTCCCAAAGCCTGCTTCTTCAGGAAGATAACTGTAGAATCTAGGAATGTCTTTGCAAGGCTGGCAAAGGGCAGTCAGGAGCCTGCACCCTGCCTCTGGAATTACCGACTTCTGAACAGATCTGGAGGTCTCCCTTAGGGGAAGCTAACCCATTCTTCCAAATAGAGGCTTCCAAACGCAGGCCGCTTGGCTGCCTCTTGCTCTCTGAAGGAGGCCTGCTTTTCCCGCCTCCTATGAACCCCACATCCCAGCCTCTGGGAAAAGTGGATCTTGAAGATCTTTTCTCAGGGGTTGTTTCCACGGAGCTGGGGCCGAGCCTGGAGCCCCAAACGCACAGGGGAAGAAAAACCACATGGACAAGTCTTTGCTCTCTAGGAGAGCTCTAGTGAACCTCACTCTGTCAGGAACGTTCTTGTTTCCTATGGAGACACCCCTGTCTGTGAAGCTGTGTACCGAACATGGAGACACAGAGTCTGATTCTCTCTGTGCAGCTTTGAAGCTGTCGTTCAAACAACAGCTTGAAAATCCATACAATGCTCTTCCTTACCCGTGACACAGTTCTCATTGCTACACCCCTTGGCAGTATTTAGAAATCCATACCCAAACCCTTCTCCTAGTAGGCCTGGGTCCTAGTTCGGAGGAACATGCAATGGCGGAGCTGAGGCCAGTAAGGCACCAGTCAGGTCTCACACACTCTGGCAGCCTGATCGTCCAGGGAGACTAAGGCCTGTTGTGCCTTGCAGGAGGCTCGCTTGTGTTACCTCCTGTGAACTGCGTTTGCCAGCCTGGGGGAATAGCGGTCCCTGGAGATCTTTTCTCAGGGGCTCCTTCCCCTGAGCTGGCGCGGACCTCAGGGACCCAACTCACAGGGCAAGGCAAAACCATATGGACAGGTCTATGCTCTGTAGCAGACTTCTAGTGAACCTCATCTCTCAGGAACATTCTTGGCTCCTATAGAGACACCTCTGTGTGTGAAGCTGCGTACCTAACATAGGGGCACAGAGAGCCTGATTCTCTCAGTTCATTTTGACGCAGTCGTTCAGAAAACAGCTTGAGAATCCATAAAATGCTCTCCCTTACCGCTGAGAGAATTCTCACTGCTGTAGCCCTTGGCACTTTGTAGAAATCCGCAGCCAAACGCTTCTCCAAATAGGCCTGGGTCCTAGTTCGGAGGAACAGGCAATGGTGGAACTGAGGCCAGCAAGGCAACAGTCAGGTTTCACACACTCTGGCAGCCTGCTCCTCCAGGGACAGTAAGGCCTCTTTTTCTCTGCAGGAGATTCGCTTGCCTTACTTCCTGTGAACAGCGTTTCCCAGCCTCAGCGAAGCGGTTCCTGGAGATCTTTTCTCAGGGACAGTTTCCCCGGAGGTGTGGCGGACCTCGGGGACCCAACTCACAGGGGAAGGAAAAACCACATGGACAGGTCTATGCTCTGTAGGAGAGGTTTAGTGAACCTAATCTCTCAGGAACATTCTTGGCTCCTATAGAGACAACTCTGTGTGTGAAGCTACACTCCCAACATTGGGGAACAGGGATCTTGGTTCTCTCCGTGGGGTGCTGATGCTTTGTAGTAAAGCACCTGCTTGAGAATCCGTCCTCTTAGGCTTCCCTCGCCTTGACAGAGGTCTCATTGCTGTAGCCCTTGGCAGTTTCAAAGAAGAAGACCCTTACCCTTCATAAAGTAGGCCCTTGTCCTAGTTTGAATGGAAAGGCAATAGCTGAGCTGAGGCCAATAAGGAGCCAGTCCCCTCTGACACATTCCCGAAGCCTGCTCCTTCATGGAATATAACTCTAGAATGTTGGAATGTCTTTGCAAGGCTGGCAAAGGGCAGTCAGGAACCATCACCCTGCCTCTGGAATTACCGACTTCTGAGCAGATCTGGAGGTCTCCTTTAGGAGAAGCTAACCCTTTCCTTCCAAATAGAGGCTTCAAAACACAGGCAGGTTGGCTGCCTTTCGTGCCCGAAGGAGGCTTGCTTTTCTCTCCTCCTATGAACCCCAGTTCCCAGCCTCTGGGAAAAGCGTATCTTGAAGATATTTTCTCAGGGGTTGTTTCCACGGAGCTGGGGCCGAGCCCGGGGCCCAAAGGCACAGGGGAAGGCAAGACCACATGGACAGGTCTATGCTCTGTAGCAGACCTCTAGTGAACCTCATCTCTCAGGAGCATTCTTGGCTCCTACAGAGACACCTCTGTGTGTGAAGCTGCGTACCTAACATAGGGGCAGAGAGAGCCTGATTCTCTCTGTTCATTTTGACGCTGTCATTCAGAAAACAGCTTGAGAATCCATAAAATGCTCTCCCTTACCACCGAGAGAATTCTCACTGCTGTAGCCCTTGGCACTTTGTAGAAATCTGCACCCAAACGCTTTTCCAAGTAGGCCTGGGTGCTAGCTCGGATGAACAGGCAATGGTGGAGCTGAGGCCAGTAAGGCAACAGTCAGGTTTCACACATTCTGGCAGCCTGCTCCTCCAGGGACTGTAAGGCCTCTTTTACTCTGCAGGAGATTCGCTTGCCTTACTTCATGTGAACAGCATTTCCCAGCCTTGGCGAAGCGGTTCCTGGAGATATTTTCTCAGGGACAGTTTCCCCAGAGGTGTGGCGGACCTCAAGGACCCAACTCACAGGGGAAGGCAAAACCACATGGACAGGTCTATGCTCTGTAGGAGAGGTTTAGTGAACCTAATCTCTCAGGAACATTCTTGGCTCCTATAGAGACAACTCTGTGTGTGAAGCTACACTCCCAACATTGGTGCACAGGGAGCTTGATTCTCTCCGTGGGGTGCTGATGCTTTGTGGCAAAGCACCTGCTTGAGAATCCATCCTCTTAGGCTTCCCTCACCTTGACAGAGGTCTCATTGCTGTAGCCCTTGGCAGTTTGCAAAGAAGAAGCCCCTTACCCTTCATAAAGTAGGGCCTTGTCCTAGTTTGAATGGAAAGGCAATAGCTGAGCTGAGGTCAATAAGGAGCCAGTCCCGTCTGACACATTCCCGAAGCCTGCTCCTTCATGGAAAATAACTCTAGAATCTAGGAATATCTTTCAAGGCTAGCAAAGGGCAGTCAGGAACCAGTACCCTGCCTCTGGAATTACCGACTTCTGAGCAGATCTGGAGGTCTCCTTTAGGAGAAGCTAACCCATTCCTTCCAAATAGAGGCTTCAAAACACAGGCAGGTGGGCTGCCTTTCGTGCCCGAAGGAGGCTTTCTTTTCTCTCCTCCTATGAACCCCAGTTCCCAGCCTCTGGGAAAAGCGTATCTTGAAGATATTTTCTCAGGGGTTGTTTCCACGGAGCTGGGGCCGAGCCTGGAGACCCAAAGGCACAGGGGAAGGCAAGACCACATGGACAAGCCTTTGCTCTTTAGTATAGCTCTAATGAACCTCACTCTGTCAGGATCTTTCTTGATTCCTACGGAGACACACCTGTGTGTGAAGCTGCGGCCACAGAGAGCCTGATTACCCCTGTGCAGCGCTGAGTCTGGGCGGCTAAACAACAGCTTGGGAATGCAGCCTGGGGCGCTTCCCTTCCCTCTGACAGAGCTCTCCTTCGGTCCCTAAGCCCTCTGCAAGGAGGCATGGATCATAGGTGCAAAGGGAAGGGAAGAGCCGAGCTGAGGCCAGTAAGGCGCCCGCCAGTCACGTCTCCCCCACTTCCGCAGTCTGTTCCTTCCCCTGCGTGAAAGCTAGAAGCTGGGAAGGGCTTGGCGAGGCTCGCCCAGGCAGAGCAGCCTCTAGGCCGGGGCTCTGCGATATCGCGCCTGGGCGCAGATCTGGAGCTCCGCAGGAGTGGAAGCTCATTCGGTCCTTCCCAATACAGGCTTGCAAGCACCCGACGGCGGCCTGACTCTATTCTCCCGCGTGCTGGGAGTGGGCTTCCAATCCAGGGCACAGAGCACTGCCTGGAGCTCTCTGCTCAGGGGCTGGTTCCCCTGCACTGGGACTGTGCTAGGGAGCCCAAAGGCACAGGGGAAGGCCCCAAACCACATGCACACGAGTCTGCTCTGGAGCTGAGCTCCGGGGAAGCCCAGTCTGTAAGGCGGTTTCTGAACACAAACAGGGGAACACTCTGGCTGTGGAGCTCCCTCCCCATGACAGGGGCACTGGGACCCTGATTCCCTCCGTTCAGCGCTGAGTCTGGGCTACCAAGCAACAGCTTGGGAATGCAACCTGGGGCATTTCCCTTCCCTCAGACAGAGGTCTCCTTGCGGGAGGCTTTCGCAGTTTGCACACCCCCGTGCCCTAAGCCGTCTGCAAGGAGGCCTGGCTCCTAGGTCCAAAGGGAAGGCAAGAGAGGAGCTGAGGCCAGTCAGGAGCCAGTCATGTCGCCCACACTCCCGCAGCCTGCTCCTTTGCAGGTGCAAACGCTAGAAGCTGGGAAGGGCTTGGCGAGGCTCGCCCAGGCAGAGCAGCCTCTCGACAGGGGCTCTGTCCTATCGCGCCTGGGCGCAGGTCTGCAGCTCTGCCGGTGTGGAAGCTCACTCGGTCCTTTCCAATACAGGCTTGCAAGGACCCGCCGGCAGCCTAACTCATCTCTCCCGCGTGCTGGGACTGGGCATCCAGGCCTGGGCACAAAGCACTGCCTGGAGCTCTTTGCTCAGGGGCTGGTTCCCCTACGCTGGGGCTGTGCTAGGGAGCCCAAACGCACATGTCAAGGCCCCAAAACACATCCACACGTCTCTGCTCTGCAACAGAGCTCCGGGGAAGCCCAGTCTGGCAGGCGCTTTCTGGGCACAAAGGGAGGAACACTCTGGCTGTGGAGCTTCCTCCCCAAGACAGGGGCACTAGGACCCTGATTCCCTCCGTTTACCGCTGAGTCTGCATTGCCAAGCAACAGCTTGGGAACGCAGCCTGGGGCGCTTCCCTTCCCTCGGACAGAGCTCTCCTTGAGGTAGGCCTTGGTAGTTTGCATACAATGGGGCCCTAAGCCCTCTGCAAGTTGGCCTGGCTCCTAGGTCCAAAGGGCAGGCCAGAGCGGAGCTGAGGCTGTCAGGCTCCAGACACATCTCCCATACTCCTACATCCTGCTCCTACCCGGGCGTGAACGCTAGAAGCTGGGAAGGTACCTGGACCGTGCAGGGGCGGGGCGAACACGGGCGGTGTGGGGCGGGGGTCGGCTTCTGGCGGGGGTGGGGGCGGGCTTCCCAGTTGTGCTCTCAGAGGTGGACACTGAGGCTGAAAACGCCCCGGGAGCGCACCCGGGACTGGGTAAACCCGGGCTGCGCGGGTCGAGATTCCGATGGCTTTAGGTGGGGGTCAGTCCCAGTTGTGCTCCTGGGGGTCGCCACTGCGGCTGGGAACGCGCAGGGAGCGCGGCAGGGGCGGGGCTAACCCTGGCGGCGCGGGGCGGGGGTCGGCTCATGGGGGGGATGGGGAGGGGTTCCCAGTTGTGTTCTCGGGGGTTGCAACTGCGGCTGGGAACGCCCATTTCGTCCGCTCTTGGGTCCCCAAGGATCGCCATCCCGTGGGTGCAGCGGAGGGCTGCGGAACACAGGTAAGGGAACTGGGACTGCGTGGAGCAGGGAACCAAGTATTCCGCCGTCTGTTGGCACATTCTCGGAGCTCCCCAACCTGGCGATCGCAGAAAAGCCTTGCCTTTGGGGTCAAGGCCTTTACCGCTCCACCCCTCTGCTGAAAAATCTCAGAGTCTGCGCGGTTCTTCCAAGCAGCCTAGTGTCCGCTGGAAGTCCAAGGGACAGAACACTGAACTCTGGCCGGCTGGCCCAGCCCTGCTTCTGGCACTTTGTAAGCCAGCAGGCCCTTGAGCACCTGCTGGGATGGGAAAGGGAAGGGTCCACGGATTGCACCCTAGAAATTTAGTAGGGTGCATGGATTTCAAACCCTGGTGGCCGCCCAGGCAGCAAAGAAGGGGGTGGGCACCTTGCTGCCCTTTCATGGCAGAATCTGTGGTTGTCCAGCTGCGTGGGCCTTTTCATGAGGACCCTGTGCAATAAAAGTTTGGTGTTTTGGAACTGAATAATTAGAACGTGTAAAAGCTTTAAATTATGTGGTGGTGTAATTAAAAAACAAAACAAAACAAAACCAAGCTCCAAGTGTTTTGCAAATGGAGGTTTAAATATTGAAGGACTGTATTCCTTGCACTGTGGCATTCTATCAAGAAGTGTGCAGGATTTTTTTTTTTTTTAAGAAAAGTGTTCGAAGTGAGGGAAACAGGAAACCCAGAGGTGCCCCTGTATTTTGGGGAAGGCCTTAGGAGGTCACTTGGAAATGCTGCTGGCTGTGCGGGAGCAGGGCAGATGGGCTGTGCAGGCTTGCCCTTTGCATGGATGTTCTTGTGTGTGGAAACCCAGCTCGGAGCCATCTCCTGATGTGTAAGAATTTCGCAGACAAACCTTGAGCTAAGCAATGCATTTTTTCCTAAGAAAATGTTTGTCTTAAGCGATGTAAATATCCTATGTATTTCCGCTAGACTCTGGCTTCAGGTCGGTTCCCCCAAAAGGCTCAGAAGCGATTTGAACAAAACAGCATGTTTTCCTCCTAGCTTGTTCTCCTTATCTATGTTAAGGAAATGATATATTTGCCTGCAATACTGCCTTTCTTCAAGATTCATGTCAATCAAGTTTTGGCCCGGGATGACTCACCTGCTGCCAATATTATCTCAATGCATGTCGTGGGGGAGGGGCCTGGTGCCATTCCCTGAAACAGTTCCTTTCTTTCCTTAGCTGACTGCTAGTGCCTGTAGAATATCTGGCTAAAGACCAGCAGGGGGTACTCTTACTACCCCCCCACCCCGCCTCGAGTCTAAGTCAGCAGCTTTCTCTATCTCTTTAGTACTTTAATAACACTTGATGACACAAAAGCTCTGAGCGATCAAATCATATCAAATCTTCATTTCAGATTGAAGATGCATTCCATGGTATTGCCATCTTAAGTCTTTCCATCGTTATGGAATATCTGTCCATGTATTCAGGATAGTTTTCAGCCAGGGTGTATAATTTCCAGTGTGCCAGTCTTGTCATCCTCGTTACATCCATGGCAAAGTGTTTTATTCATGTTGATATTATTGAAAGGGAATTTTTTAAAATTCCTTTTCAGATTATTATCTGCTAATGTATACAGATAAAACTGTGTAATCATTCATTTTTATCAGTTTGGACAGCTTGATAGTTGTCTTTAATTTCTTTACTTTCTGACACTTTAAGATTATCCTGGGACACATATGTAATGCCTCACCCCTAAATTCAGACATGTGTTCAAAGAACTTCTGTCCTTTTATTTATTTATTTATTCTTTAACATTGAAATCGTTTTGACTATGCTGGGTGTTTGTTGCTAGATGGAAGTAGCTAGGACCTCTGGACTGCAGTCTCTCATCTCTTGCTGACCTCTTGTTGACCTCTGCAGAATCCTGGTAGGTGGGAGCTTGTTAGTTCCTTGTTCCTTATCAGAACCTCCTGTGGTAAGTGTTTTTCTCTTCTCTGTTGCCTGGTAAGGGTGGGTGGTCATGGGCATCCCAAAGTTGGCTAGAAGTCAATTATTTAGGCAGGCTTGTGCATAGATATGGGAGAAGGCAATGGCACCCCACTCCTGGAAAATCCCAAGGACGGAGGAGCCTGGTAGGCTGCAGTCCATGGGGTGGCTAAGAGTCGGACACCACTGAGCGACTTCATTTTCACTTTTCACTTTCATGCATAGGAGGAGGAAATGGCAACCCACTCCAGTGTTCTTGCCTAGAGAACCCCAGGGACTCCGGGGCCTGGTGGGCTGCCATCTATGGTGTGGCACAGGGTCAGCCTCAACTGAACCACTTAGCAGCTGCAGCAGCAGCAGCAGCAGTGCATAGATATCAAAGGGGATGAGAACAGTCAGGTAGGATCACATATGTCACCGTGAAACAATACTTCTCCTCTTAGCCAAAGCTAACAAAAGATTTCTGTTCTAGGTCAACCTAGAAGAGATCACTTAAGAGGTAAAGAAACTTAAACTCCATTAGCAAAGGCAGTTCAACATCTCAAGAAAACTTGTGCTAGGCACAAAACTCTTTTCTGGGGGCCTACTTTCCCTACAACCTCCTTATCCCATTCTGTACCCATTCCTTTGCTTCTCCCGTCCTGAAAATGCCACCTGTAAGACAGAACTACTTCGTTTTCCTTCTTAAAGTGTGATTGCATTGCATACATTCTTGTAATAACAAGTCATACATTTCCCTTCAGCAACCAAGAACTCACTCTTATATTGGCATTTGATAGATTGGTGAGCATACCTATCAGTGATAATAGCGCCCACCCCGCTTCCTGCAAGAACAGAACAAAACAAAACAAAACAAAAAAATTGCTTTCTTACATTTAATATGCTCGGATGGTGCCAGTCACTATTCATGCAGAGTCAAAAATCTCTTTTGTTTCTGTGTAAAAGGGAGGTCCTTTCAAGTCGTGAATGTTTAAGAAGTTTCATTTATTTGGAAGTGACCTAGCTATTCAATACACTGTCGTCACTTAGTTTAGCACCAGGATAGAAACTCAGGTAACCAAAACACCTGGAGGAACGATTGTAAGTTCAGTTCAGTTCAGTTGCTCAGTCGAGTCTGACTCTTTGTGACCCCGTGGCCTGCAGGACGCCAGGCTTCCGTGTCCATCACCAACTCCAGGGGCTTGCTCAAACTCATGTCCATCGAGTCAGTGATGCCATCCAACCATCTTATCCTCTGTCATCCCCTTCTCCTCTGCCTTCAATCAAGACTATGAGAGGCGGATATTTTAGAGTATAATTATTGTTAAGAGTTTATCTAAAAGCTCATATCACATTTACATTTTTTACATTGGTTGTTGCTGTTTCCAGGTACTTTCTTGCTGACAAGCTTGTGACACATATAACAATAGAGCAATTTTTACCTTAGAATAAACCTAGGCACTATGAACATGTTGTGCTTAATGTTGTTGACTCTTAGACATATCTATAGTGGAGGAGCAAAACCAAAAATACTAGATATTTAATATTGACTAGTTCCCAGTTCACGGGACTCTGACATTCATTTAGGTCAATGTTTTCTTGTATTTCCAGCAGTTTGATTTGGAAGGGCTGCCTTGTCTTGAGACCACTGAAATCAGAACACAGAACTTGAGCAATATTATCAAAAAACACAAGGCTCACACTGACACATACCTTAATCCAAACAGACAGACAAGACATCTTCCAGGTTTCCGCCTGAGATTTAAAATATTTCTTTGAGCCAGTCTTCTGGGGAGTGGGGGGATGGGGGTGGCAGTGAGGCAGGCTTGGGTAACAAGCTAATTGTTGGTCATTGCATATGCAAAGAACCAGCTTTCCGGGTTCCAAGGAAAAAAGTTTCCTTGGTAACCAACTTTGTCTGGTTCTATAGAATATCATGGCCCTCCTAGGTCAGGTCATCTTGCCTTTCTGTAGTCCTCGTTTTATCCCTAAATCATAGACAGCTTGGATTGTCTCTGTGGGGTGTATGTATTGTCCTCATATTTGACCTGGCGGCAGCAGCGAGGTCCAAGAGCCTCTCCTGGAACCGGGCGTGGGGACGGGGCTCACCGGGAGCCACTGGTGAAGGTGGGCAGCGCCCCTGGAGCACGGCAGGGGTGGGGCGAACCCGGGCGGCACAGGGCAGGTGTCGGCTCCTGGCGGGGGTGGGGGAGGGCTTCCCAGTTGTGCTCTCGGAGATGGCCACTGCGGCTGGAAACGCTCCGGGAGCGCACCCAGGGCAGGGTAAACCTGGGCTGCACAGGTCGAGATTCCGCTCTCTGTGGGTGGGTGGTCAGTCCCTGTTGTGCTCCCGGGGGTCGCCAATGTGGCTGGGAACCCGCCGGGAGCCCGGCAGGGCCGGGGCGAAACCTGGCGGCACGGGGCGGGGTGGGGGCCCGTTCGCAGCGGGGGTCGGCTCCTGGCGGGGGTGGGGGAGGGCTTTCCAGATGTGCTGTTGGGGGTCGCCATTGCGGCTGCGAATGCCCATTTGGTGAACTCCTGGATCCCCAAGGATCGGCATCCATTGGCCACAGCGGAGGGGTGCGGAACACAGATAAGGGAACGGGGACTGCGTGGAGCAGGGAACCATGTATTCCGCCCTGTGTTGGCACAGTCTCAGAGCTCCCCAACCTGACGGTCGCAGAAAGGCCTCGTCTTTGGGGTCAAGGCTTTTACCGCTCCACCCCTCTGCTGAAAAACCTCAGAGTCTGCGCGGTTTTCCCAAGCAGCCTAGTGTCCGCTGGAAGTCCAAGGGACAGAACCCTGAATTCTGGCCAGCTGGCCCAGCCCTGCTTCTGGCACTTTGTAGGCCAGCGGGCCCTGGAGCACCTGCTAGGATGGGAAAGGGAAGGGTACGCGAATTGCACCCTGGTGGCCGCCGAGGCAGCAAAGAAGTGGGGAGGGCACCTTACTGCCCTTTAATGGCAGACAGAATCTGTGGATGTCCTGCTGAGCGGGCCTTTTCATGGGGACCTTGTGCAATAACAGTTTACCGGTGACCTTAGGGAACTTCCCAGTGTGCTTCTGACAGATGAGGGATGCTGTGGAGTTGGCGGGGCCTCTCAGGACTCCGCTGTGTTTGGCGCAATGGAAGAGGGCCTCATCTCCAGGGAAGGCAGGAACCTCAGGCTTCCTCTCCGTTTCGGACTCCGACCGCAGGGTCCCTGCAGAGTTGGGACAAGAGAGTCAGGAATCGTCTTGTCTGAGGAAGGGAACTCCGCTTGCCTCTCGAGGTGCTCAGGGGGTCTCAGGCCCCTTGTTGAGCTGTGTGTGGAACCTGCGGGTGTTTCCGGACGATGCACGACAGTGACAGTGCCCCTTCGTGTTGTGCCTTCACCCACTGGCTTGCCTTCGAAGAGGTGTCCGGGCCTCGGGTTCTTTTCAAGAGCAGACAGGGAAATTGGGGTCTTTCGGCATGTGGGACCACCCACGGGGCTAGTCTCAAATTTCCTAGTGAGGCCGGCTTCATCCTGAGGTGTGCCGGGAAGGCCGGGAACCCTTCAAGACAATGCAGGGGGATCGACTCTCCTGTCGCGGTCAGGAGGGGAGAAGGGGCTCGGATGAAGTGGGGCCGGAACCCTCGGTGTTACCCTCGAGGGAAACCGGCGTGTGAGGGACTTTTGGGGGATGCATGAAAGGAGTCAGGTACCGTTTCGCACTTCAGGACAGAACCTAGGACTTTCCTTGAGACGCCGTAGCGGGCAAGGGCCTCATCTTGCGAAGACGTTGGAACCATGTGGATTTTCTCGAGTTGCGGCGGGATTCTCGAGTTACGACGGGGATTTCAGGCTTCCTCTTGTATTGGCCCCGAGAAGCCTAATCTTCCATTCGAGTTGCGAGGGAAAGCAGGGGGTTGCATTCGAGTCACTGCAGGGCCAATGAGACCTCATCTAGGTCTGTGTCCGGGACTTAACGTTCCTCTCAAGGGAAGACAGGGATCTCGGGGTGGCGTTCCAGACTCCCCCGGGGAGCCAGGCCTTGTCTCGAGGGCAAGCAAAGGATGCCACTCTCCTCTCAAGTCGTGACGCAGATCTCTTGGAGCCCACTGAGTGGCCTCAAGGGAGTCAGGCCTCCTCTTCAGTTTGGAGAGAGGACTCGGGATTGCGCTCTGGGTAAGGCAGGAAAAGAAGGCCCTCACCTCGCGAGGACGGGAGCTTCTCAGGGGTTTCCTCGAGCTGTGGAGCCCGTGGGGGTTTTCTCACGAGGCAAGACGAGGATCTCAGGGAGCCTCTCGTGCGGCGCCAGGGAAGTCAGGTCTCCGTGCCCGTGGCGAGGGGGAGCGCGTCATGGCTCTCGAGTCACGGGAGGGGACTAGGGCCATGAGACGCGTTGAAGAAGGACTCTCGAGGTCTTTGTCGGGGGGCGGCGGGAAACCCTCGTTTCCCTTGCCTTCTGCCGGGGACCTTAGGGAACTTCCCAGGGTGCCTCTGAGAGGCGAGGGATCCTGTGGAGGTGGCGGGGCCCCTCGGGACTCCGCTGGGTCTTGCCCAACCGAAGAGGGCCTCACCTCGAGGGGAGGCTGGAACCTCAGGCTTTCACTCCGTTTCGGACTGCGACCGCAGGGTCCCTGCAGAGTTGGGACAGGAGAGTCAGGCCTCGTCTTGTCTGAGGAAGGGAACCCCGCTGGCCTCTCGAGTTGTTCAGAGGGCCACAGGCCCCTCGTCGAGCTGTGTGTGGAACCCGCGGGTGTTTCCAGACGATGCCCAGGGGTGTCAGTGCCGCTTCGGGCTGTGCCTTCACCCACAGGGTTGCCTTCGAAGAGGGGTCCGTCATCGGGTTCTTCTCAAGAGCGGACAGGGGAATCGGGCTCATTAGGCATGTGGCACCACCCACGTGGCTCGTTTCGAATTTCCTCGTGAGACCGGCCTCCTCTTGAGGTGCGACGGCTAGTCCGGGAACCCCTTCCAGACCACGCAGGGGAATCGACTCTCCTGTCGCGATCAGGAGGGGAGAAGGGGCTCAGATGAAGCGGTGCCGGGACCCTCGGTGTTCCACTCGAGGGAACCCGGCGTATCGGGGAACTTTTGGGGGTCGCATGAAGGCTGTCAGGTCCCGTTTCGCACTTCAGGGCGGAACAGGGGACTTCCCTTGAGACGCCGTCACGGGCAAGGGCCTCATTTTGCGAAGAGGTGGGAACCACGTTGTTTTTCTCGAGTTGCGGCGGGATTCTCGTGTTACGACAGGGGATTACAGGCTTCCTCTTGTGTCGGCCCTGGGTAGCCCAAACTTCTATTCTAGTGGCGAGGGAAAGGTGGGGGTTGCGCTCGAGTCACTGCAGGGCCAAAGAGACCTCATCTAGGTGTGTGTCCAGGACCTAATGCTCCTCTCCAGGGAAGACAAGGATCTCGGGGTTGCATCCCATGCTCCCCCGGGGAGTCAGGCCTCGCCTCGAGGGGAAGCAAAGACTCCGCTCTCCTCCCGAGTCGCGACGCTGATATCTTGGTGCCCCCTGAGTGGCCTCAAGGGAGTCCAGCCTCCTCTTCACTTTTGAGAGAGGACTCGTGATTGCTCTCCAGGCCAGGCAGGAAAAGAAGGCCCTCACCTCGCGAGGACGGGGGCATCTCAGGGGTTTCCTCGAGCTGCGGCACCCGTGGGGGTTTTCTCCCGAGGCACGACGAGGATCTCAGGGAGCCTCTCGTGCGGCACCAGGGAAGTCATGTCTCCATGCACGTGGCGAGAAGGAGCGCGTCATTGTTCTCGAGTCATGGGAGGGGACGAGGGCCTCAAGACGCGTTGAAGAAGGACTCTCTATGTCTTTCTCGGGTTGCAGCGGGAAACCCTGTTTTCCCCGACTTCTGCCGGGGACCTGAGGGAACTTCCCAGGGTGCCTCTGAGAGGTGAGGGACGCTGTGGAGTTGGTGGGGCCTCTCGGGACTCCACTGGGTTTGTCGCAATGGAAGAGGGCCTCATCTCGAGTGGAGGCAGGAACCTCAGGCTTCCTCTCCAATTCTGACTCTGATCGTAGTGTCCCTGCAGAGTTGGGACAGGAGAGTCAGGCTATGTCTTTTCTGAGGAATGGAACTCCGCTTGCCTCTCGAGTTGTTCATCGGGTTTCAGGCCCCTTGTCAAACTTGTGTGGAATCTGCAGGTTTTTCCAGACGATGCATGGGGGTGGCAGTGCCCCTTCGTTTTGTGTCTTCATCCACAGGGTTGCCTTCGAAGATGTGTCCGGGCATCGTGTTCTTATGAAGAGCGGCCTGGGAAATCGGGGTCGTTCAGCATTTGGCACCACCCACGTGGCTAGTCTCGAATTTCCTCATGAAACCGGCCTCATCCTGAGGTGTGCCGCGAAGGTCATGAAACCCTTCCAGACAAAGCAGAGGATTCGACCCTCCTGTGGCGATCAGGAGGAGAGAAGTGGCTCAGATGAAGTGCTGCTGGGAACCTTGGTGTTTCCCTCAAGTGAGACAGGTATGTCGGGTAACTTTTGGGGTCGCATAACGCGTTCCAAGTACCGTTTCGCTCTTCCAATTGGAACGTGGGACTTCTCTTGGGGTGCACCAGCGGGCAAGGGCCTCATCTTGGAATGACTGGGGAACCACTTGGTTTTTCTCTAGTTGCGGTGGGATATTTGAGTTACCACAGGGAATTCATGCTTCCTCTTGTGTTGGCCCACAAAAGTCTTATCTTCCATTCGAGATTCGAGGAAGAGCTGGAGGTGCGCTCTAGTCACTGAAGGCAAAAGAGACCCCACCAAGGCTTGTGTGCAGGACCTAATGTTCATGTCAAGGGGCGACAGGAATCTCGGGGTTGCATTCCAGACTCACCCTGGAGTCAGGCCTCGTCTCGAGGGGAAGCAAAGGACTCTGCTCTCCTCTCGAGTCGGACGGGTATGTCTTGGAGCCCACTGAGTGGCTTAAAGGGAGTCAAACCTCCTCTGGTGTTTGGAGGGAGGACACGGGATTGCTCTCCAGGCAATGCAGGAAATGAAGTCCCTCATCTCCCGATGACTGGGGCGTCTCGTAGGTTTTCTCGAGCTGTGGCGCTAGTGTGGGGTTTCTCACGAAGTAAGACTGGGAGCTCAGTGAGCCTCTCATGTGGTGCCAGGGCAGTCAGGTCTCTATGCACGTGGTGAGAGGGAGCCCGTCATTGTTCTCGAGTCATGGTAGGGGAATTGGGCCTGAAAACGTGTTAAAGAAGGACTCTCGAGGTCTTTCTTGGGTTGCAGCAGGAAACCCTGGGTTCCATCGACTTGTGCCAGTGACCTCAGGAAGCTTCTCAGCGTGCCTCTGAGAAGTCAGGGTCACTGTGGAGTTGGGAGGGGCCTCTCGGAACTCCACTGGGTTTGGTGCAATGGAAGAGGGCCTCATGACAAGTTGAGGCAGGAACCACAGGGTTCCTCTCCTGGCTTCGAATGCGCCGGATCTGACTCGGATCGCAGAGTCCCTGCAGAGTTGGGACAGGAGAGTCAGGCCTCGTCTTGTGTGGAGGAATGGAACTCCGCTTGACTCTCGCGTTTTCATGGGGTGACAGGCCACTTGTCGATTTGTATGTGGAACTTGCGGGTTTTTCTGGACGATGCACTAGGGTGTCACTGCCCCTTCGTGTTGTGCCTTGTTCCACAGGATTGCCTTCGAGTTGGGTTCTGCCATCGGGTTCTTATCAAGAGCGGACCAGGGAATCGGGGTCTTTTGGCATGCCGCACCACCCACGAGGCTATGTCTCGAATTTCCTCGTGAGACTGGCCTCAGCTTGATGTGCGCCAGGAAGGTCGGGAACGCCTTCCAGACAAAGCAGGGGAATCGAACCTCCTGTCGCGATCAAGAGGGGAGAAGAGTCTCAGATGAAGTGGTGCCGGGAACCTCGGTGTTCTCCTCAAGTGAGACTGGTATGTCGGGGAACTTTTGGGGTCACATCAAGGGTTCCAAGTAACTTTTCGCTCTTCAATACGCAACGTGGGACTTCTCTTGAGACGCTGTAGCGGGCAAGGGCCTCATCTTTCGAGGACGGGGGAACCACGTGGTTTTTCTTGAGTTGGGGCGGGATTCTCGAGTTACAACCAGGAATTCAGGCTTCCTCTTCAACTGGCCCAGGGAAGTCCAGTTTTCATTCGAATTGTGAGTTAGAACTGGGGATTATTCTCGAGACACTGCAGGGCCAAATAGACCTCATCTAGGCTTGTGTCCAGGACCTAATGTTCCTCTGCTGGGGCGAAAGCGATCTCAGCATTGCATTCTCGACTCACCCGGGGAGTCAGACCTCGTCTCGAGGGGAAGCCAAGGACACCGCTCTCCTGTCAAGTCGCTACGGGTATATCTTGGAGCTCACTGTGTGGCCTAAAATGAGTCAAGCCTCCTGTGGAGTTTGGAGAGAGGACTCAGGATTGCTCTCCAGGCCATACAGCAAAAGAAGGCCCTCATCTCGTGAGGACTGGGGCGTCTCGTGGGTATTCTCGAGCTGCGGCTCCAGTGTGGTGTTGCTCACGAGGTATAATGGGGAGCTCAGGGAGCCTCTCCTGTGGCGCCAGGGAAGTCAGGTTTCTATGTGCGTGGCTAGGGGGAGCGCGTCATTGCTCTCGAGTCATGGTAGGGGAATCGCAACTCAAGACGCGTTGAAGAAGGACTCTCGAGGTCTTTTACGGGTTGGGGCAGGAAACCCTTGGTTCCCTTGACTTGTGCCGGTGATCTCAGGAAGGTCTAAGGGTGCCTCTGAGAAGTCAGGGATACTGAGCAGTTGGGAGGGGTCTCTCGGGACTCCACTGGGTTCGGTGCAATGGAAGAGGGCCTCATCTCGAGTGGAGGCAGGAAACTCATGTTTCCTCTCCTGACTTCCCCTGGGCCAGATCTGACTCGGATCGCAGTTTCGCTGCAGAGTTCGAACAGGAGAGTCAGGCCTCGTCTTGTGTGGAGGAATGGAACTCTGCTTGCCTCTCCATTTGTTCATGGGGTGACAGGTCACTTCTTGAGCTGTGTGTGGTACCTGCGGGTTTCTCCGGACGATACCCAGGGGTGTCAGTGCCCCTAAGTGTTGTGCCTTCATCAAAAGGGTTATCTTCAAAGAGGTGTCCGGGCATCAGGATCTTATCAAGAGCGGACCGGGAAATCGGGGTCTTTCGGCATGTGTCACCATCCACGTGGCTATGTCTCGAATATCCTCGTGAAACCGGCCTCATCCTGAGATGCACCGGGAAAGGTGGGAACCCCTTCAAGACAAAACAGGGGAATCGACCCTCCTGTCGCGATCAGGAGGGGAGAAGGGGCCCAGATGTAGTGGTGCCGGGAACCTCGGTGTTCTCCTCGAGTCAGACTGGTGTGTCGAGGAACTTTTGAGGGCTCATCATGGGTGCCAATACCGTTTCGCACTTCAAGACGGAACGTGGGACTTCTCTTGAGACGCTGTAGGGGGCAACGGCCTCATCTTGGGATGACGGGGGAACCACGTGGCGTTTCTCGAGTTGTGGCGGGATTCTCGAGTTTCGACGGGGAATACAGTCTTCCTCATGTGTTGGGCCAGGGAAGTCCTATCTTCCATTCGAGTTTAAAGGGAGAGCTGGGGATTGCTCTCGAGTCACTGCAGGGCAAAATAGACCTCATCTAGGCTTGTGTCCAGGACTTAATGCTCGTCCCTAGGGGCGACAGGGATCTTGGGGTTGCATACCAGACTCACCCGGGGAATCAGGCCTCGTCTCGAGGGGAAGCAAAGAACTCCGCTGTCCTTTTGAGTCGCGATGGGTATCTCTTGGAGCCCACTGTTTGCCCTAAAGGGAGTCAAGCCTCCTGTGGTGTTTGGATAGAGGACTCGGGATTCCTCTCCAGGCCATGCAGGAAAAGAAGGCCCTCATCTCTCGATGATGGCGGCGTCTCGTGGGTTTTCTAGACTGCTGCGCTAGTGCCAGGTTTCTGACGAGGTACGAGAGGGAGCTCAGGGAGCCTCTCGTGTGGCGCCAGGGAAGTCAGGTCCCCATGAGATGGCTAGGGGGAGCTCGTCATTGCTCTCGAGTCATGGTAGGGTAATCGGGCCTCAAGACGGGTTGAAGAAGGACTCTCGAGGTCTTTCTCGGGTCACTGCATAAAACCCAGGGTTCCCTTGACTTGTGCCTGCGACCTCAGGGAGCTTCTCAGAGTGCCTCTGAGAAGTCAGGGATACTGTGCAGTTTGGAGGGGCCTCTCGAGACTCCTCTGCATTTGGTGGAATGTAAGAGGGACTCATCTCGAGTTGAAGCAGGAACCTCAGTGTTCCTCTCCATTTCTGACTCAGATCGCAAGGTCCCTGCATGTTGGTACAGGAGAGTCAGGCCTCGTCTTTTCTCGAGGATGGGACTCCTCTTGCCTCTCGAGTTGTTCTCGAGGTGACAGGCCACTTGTCGAGCTGTGTGTGTAACCTGCCCGTTTTTCCAGATGATGCACAGGTGTGTTAGTGCCCCTTCGTGTTGTACCTTCATACTCAAGGCTGCCTTCCAAGTGGTGTCCGAGCATCGGATTCTTATCAAGAGCGGACCGGGAAATTGGAGTCTTTCAGCAAGTGGCACCACCCACAAAGCTACGTATCGAATTTCCCCATGAGACCGGCCTCATCCTGAGTTGTGCAGGGAAGGTCGGGCCCCCTTGCAGACAAAGCAGGGGAATCGACCCACCGGTCACGATCAGGAGGGGAGAAGGGGCTTAAATGAAGTGGTGCCGGGAACCTCGGTGTTCCCCTTGAGTGAGACCGGCGTGTTGGGGGACTTTTGGGGTCGCATCAAGGGTGCCAAGTACCGTTTCGCATTTCAAGACGGAACCTGGGACATCTTTTGAAACGCTGTAGCGGGCAAGGGCCTCATCTTGCGATGACGGGAGAACCACGTGGTTTTGCTCGAGTTGCGGCGGGATTCTCGAGTTATGACCGGGAATTTAGGCTTCCTTTTGTTGGCCTTGAAATCCAATCTTCCATTCGGGTTGCGAGGGGGAGCTGGGGATTGCGCTAGAGTCACTGCAGGGCAAAAGAGACCTAATCTAGGCTTGTGTCCGGGATCTAACGTTGCTCTCCAGGGGCGACAGGGATCTCGGGTTTGCATTCCAGACTCATCCGGGGAGTCAGTTCTCACCTCGAGGGTAAGCAAAGAATTCCGCTCTCGTCTCGAGTCGCGATGGGTATCTCTTGGAGCCCACTGTGTGTACTAAAGGGAGTCAAGCCTCCTGTGGAGTTTGGAGAGAGGACTCGGGATTGGACTCCAGGCCATGCAGGAAAAGAAGGCCCTCATCTCGAGATGACGGTGGCGTCTCGTGGGTTTTCTCGAGCTGCGGCGCCAGTGTGGGGTGTCTCATGAAGTACCACGGGGATCTCAGGGAGCCTCTTGTGTGGCGCCAGGAAAATCCAGTATTCCATTCGAGTTGCAATTTAGAACTGGGGATTGCTCTCCAGTCACTGCAGGGCAAAATAGACCTCATCTACGCTTGTGTCCAGGACCCAGTGTTCCACTACTGGGCCAACAGGGATCTCAGGGTTGCATTCTCGACTCACCCGGAGAGTCAGGCCTCGTCTTGAGGGGAAAAAAAGGACTCCGCTCTCCTGTCGAGTCGCGACGGGTATCTCTTGGAGCCCACTGCGTGGCGTAAAGGGAGTGAAGCCTCCTATGGAGTTTGGAGAGATGACTCGGGATTGTTTTCCTGGCCATGCAGGAAAAAAGGCCCTCATCTCGCGATGACAGGGGCATCTCGTGGGTTTTCTCCAGCTGCGGCGCCAGTATCAGATTTCTCACGAGGTACAACGGGGAGCTCAGAGAGCCTCTCGTGTGGTGCTAGGGACGTCAGGTCTCCGTGCGTGTGGTGAATGGGAGTGCGTGATTGCTCTCGAGTCATAGTAGGCGAATCGGGCCTCAAGACGCATTGAAGAAGGACTCTTGAGGTCTTTCTCGGGTTGCGGCAGGGAACCCTGGGTTCCCTTGATTTGTGTCGGTGACCTCAGGCAACTTCTAAGGGTGCCTCTGAGAAGTCAGGGACACTGTGGGTTTGGGAGGGGCCCTTCGTTACTCAACTGGGTTTGATGCAATCGAAGAGGGCCTCATCTCGAATGGAGGCAGGAACCTCAGGGGTCCTCTCCATTTCTGACTCGGGTCGCAGGGTACCTGCAGAGTATGGAGAAGAGAGTCACGCCTCGTCTTCTGCGGAGGAATGGATTTCCCCTTGCCTTTCGAGTTGTTCACGGAGTGACAGGCCACTTGTTGAGCTGAGTGTGGAACCTGCGGGTTTTTCCGGACGATGCACGGGGGTGTCAGTGCCCCTTCGTGTTGTGCCTTAATCCACAGGGTTGCCTTCAAAGAGGTTTCCGGGCATCGGGTTCTTTTCAAGAGCGTACCGGAAAATTGGGGTCTTTCAGCATGTGGTACCACCCACGAGGCTACGTCTCGAATTTCCTCGGGAGACCGGCCTCATCCTGAGGTGCGCCGGGAAGCTCGGGAACCCCTTGCAGACAAAGCAGGGGAATCGACCCACCGCTCGCGATCAGAAGGGGAGAAGGGGCTCAGATGAAGTGGTGCTGGGAACCTCGGTGGTCCCCTTGAGTGAGACCGGTATGTCACGGCACTTTTGAGATCGCATCAAGGGTGCCAAGTACAGTTTCGCACTTCAAGACGGAACGTGGGAATTCTCTGGAGATGCTGTAGCGGGCAAGGGCCTCATATTGCGATGACGAGGGAAACATGTGGTTTTTCTCGAGTTGAGGCGGGATTCTCGAGTTACAACGGGGAATTCAGGCTTCCTCTTGTGTTGGCCCAGGAAGTCCAATCTTCCATTCAACTTGTCAGAGAGAGCTGGGGGTTGCTCTCGAGTCACTTCAGGGCAAAAAGTCCTCATCTAGGCTTGGGTCCAGGACGTAATGTTCCTCTCAAGGGGCGACAGGGATATCGGGGTCGCATTCCAGTCTCACCCGGTGGGTCACGCCTCATCTCGAGTGGAAGCAAAGGACTCCACTATCCTCTCGAGTCGGGACGCGTAACTCTTGGAGCCCAATGAGTGGCCTAAAGGGAGTCAAGCGTCCTGTGTAGCTTGGACAGAAGGTTCACGCTTGATCTGCATACCATGCAGTTAAAGATGGCCCTCCTCTCGTGATGACGGGGGCGTCTCATGGGTTTTCTCGAGCTGCGGCGCCAGTGTGGGGTTTCTCACGAGATATGATGGGGAGTTCAGGGATCCTCTTGTGCAGCGCCAGAGAAGCCTGACTCCATGCGTATGGCCAGGCAGATCGCGTCATTGCTCTCGAGTCATGGGAGGGACTAGGGCCTCAAGAGGCATTTAAGAAGGACTCTCAAGGTTTTTCTTGGGCTGGGGCGGGAAACACTCGTTTCCCTCGACCTCTACAGGGGACCTTAGGGAACTTCCCAGGTGCCTCTGAGAGGTGAGGGATACTGAGGAGTTAGAGGGGCCTCTCGGGACTCCACTAGGTTTGACGAAATGAAAGAGGGCCTCATCTCGATTGGAGGCAGGAACCTCAGGCTTCCTCTCCATTTCTGACTCCGACCGCAGGGTCCCTGCAGAGTTGGGACAGGAGAGTCAGGCCTCGTCTTGTCTGAGTAACGGAACTCTGCTTGCCTCTCGAGTCGTTCAGGGGGTCTCAGGGCCCTTGACAAGCTGTGTGTGGAACCTGCAAGTGTTTCCAGAAGATGCATGGGGGTGTCAGTGCCCCTTCATTTTGTGCCTTCCCCCACAGGGTTGCCTTCAAAGAGGTGTCCGGGCATCGGGTTCATTTCAAGAGCGGACCGGGAAATCGGGGTCATTCGGCATGTGGCACCACCCACGTGGCTCATCTCGAATTTCCTCGTGAGACCAGCATCATCCTGAGGTGCGCCGGGAAGGCCGGGAACCCCTTCCACACAAAGTAGGGGAATCGATTCTCCTGTCGCGATCAGGAGGGGAGATGGGGCTCAGATGAAGTGGTGCCGGGACCCTCGGTGTTCCACTCGAGGGAACCCGGCATTTCAGGGAACTTTAGGGGTCACATCAAGGGAGCCAAGTACCGTTTCCCACTTCAGGACGGAACATGGGACTTCCCTGGAGACGCTGTAGCGTGCAAGGGCCTCATCCTGTGAAGACGTTGGAACCACGTCGTTTTTCTTGAGTTGCATCGGGATTCTCGAAAACGACAGGAATTTCAGGTCTCTCTTGGGTTGGCCCTGGGAAGCCCAATCTTCAATTCGAGTTGCGATGGAAAGCTGGGGGTTCTGCTCGAGTCACTACAGGGCCAAAGAGACCTCATCGAGGCGTGTGTCCAGGACCTAATAGTCCTCTCAATGGAAGACAGGGATCCCGGGTTTCCATTCCAGACTCCCCCGGGGAGTCAGGACTCGCCTGGAGGGGAAGCAAAGGACTCCGCTTTCCTCTCAAGTCGCGACACGGATCTCTTGGAGCCCACTGAGTGGACTCAAGGGTGTCGAGCCTCCCCTTCAGTTTGCAGAGAGGACTCGGGATTGCTCTCCAGGCCAGGCAGGAAAAGAAGGCCCTCATCTCGCGATGACGGGGGCGTCTCATGGGTTTCCTCAGGCTGCTGCGCCCATGGGGGTTTTCTCATGAGGCACGACGAGGACTTCAGGGAGCCTCTCGTGCGGCGCCAGGGAAGTCAGGTCTCCATGCGCATGGCGAGGGGGAGCTGGTCATCACTCTCGAGTCATGGGAAGCGGCTAGGTCCTCAAGAGGCGTTGAAGAAGGACTCTCGAGGTCTTTCTCGGGTTGCGGCGGGAAACCCTCATTTCCCTTGACTTCTGCAGGGGACCTTAGGGAACTTCCCAGGGTGCCTCTGAGAGGTGAGGGATGCTGTGCAGTTGGCAGGGCCTCTCGGTACTCTGCTGGGTTCGGCGCAATGGAAGAGGGCCTCATCTCGAGGGGAGGCAGGAACCTCAGGCTTCCTCTCAGTTTCGGACTCCGACTGCACGGTCCCTGCAGTGTTGGGACAGGAGAGTCATGCCTCGTCTTGTCTGAGGAATGGAATTCTGGTTGCCTCTCGAGTTGTTCTGGGAGTCTCAGGCCCCTTGTCGAGCTGTGTGTAGACCCTGCGGGTTTTTCCGGATGATGCACGGGGGTGTCAGTGCCCCTTCGTGTTATGCCTTCACCCACAGGGTTGCCTTCGAAGAGGTATCCGGGCATCGGCTTCTTATCAAGAGCGGACCGGAAAATCGGGGTCGTTCGGCACGTGGCACCTCACACGTGGCTAGTCTCGAATTTCCTCCGGAGACCGGCCTCATCCTGAGGTGCGCCAGGAAGGCCGGGAACCCCTTCTAGACCACGCAGGGGAATCGACTCTCCTCTCGCGATCAGGAAGGGAGAAGGGTCTCAGATGAAGTGGTGCCGGGACCCTCGGTGTTCCCCTCGAGGGAACCCAGCGTGTCGGGGAAATTTTGCGGTCGCATCAAGGGTGTCAAGTACCGTTTCGCACTTAAGGACGGAACATGGGACTTCCCTGGAGACGCCGGGAACTTCGGTGTTCCCCTGGAGTGAGACCGGTA
This sequence comes from Bubalus kerabau, assembly GCF_029407905.1. Classification (NCBI taxonomy): domain Eukaryota; kingdom Metazoa; phylum Chordata; class Mammalia; order Artiodactyla; family Bovidae; genus Bubalus; species Bubalus kerabau. The sequence goes on from NW_026577938.1 coordinate 987,741, forward strand.
TGTTGGGTAACTTTGGGGTCGCATTAAGGGTGCCAAGTAGCATTTCGAACTTTAAGATGGAACGTGGGACTTCTCTTGAGACTCTAGCTGGCAAGGGCCTCATATTGCGATGAAGGGGGAACCACATGGTTTTTAAGACTTGAGGCTGAATTCTCGAATTACGATGGGAAATTTAGACTTCCTCTTGTGTTGACCGTGGGAAGACCAATCTTCCATTCAAATTGTGAGGGAGAGATGGAGGTTGCTCTCGAGTCACTGTAGGGCAAAATAGACCTCATCTAGGCTTGTGTCTAGGACATAATGTTCCACTCCAGGGGCGACAGGGATCTCGGGGTTGCATTCCAAACTCACCCGGGGAGTCAGGCCTCGTGTCCAGGGAAGCAAAGGACTCCGCTCTCCTCTTGAGTCGCACCGGGTATTTCTTGGACCCAACTGAGTGGCCTAAAGGGAGTCAATCCTCCTGTGAAGTTTGGAGAGAGGACCAGGAATTGCTCTCCAGGTCAGGCAGGAAAAGAAGGCCCCCATCTCTCCTTGACGGGGGCATCTTGTGGTTTTTCTTGAACTGTGGCACCACTGTGGGTTTTCTCACGAGGTACGATGGGGTACTCAGGGAGCCTCTTGTGTGGTACTAGGGAAGTCAGTTTTCCTGCTTGTGGCGAGGGGAGCGCGTCCTTGTTCTGGAGTCATGGTAGGGGAATCGGGCATCAAGAGACGTTGAAAAAGGACTCTCCAAGTCTTCCTCGGGTTACTTCTGGAAACTCTGGGTTCCCTCGACTTGTGCCAGTGACCTCAGGTAGCTTCTCAGGGAGCCTCTGAGAACTCAGGGATACTGTGGTGTTGGGAGGGGCCTCTCGGGACACCACTGAGTTTGGTTCAATGGAAGAGGGCCTCTTCTCTAGTTGAGGCAGGAACCTCAGGGTTCCTCTCCATTTCTGACTCCAATTGCAGAGTCCCTGAAGAGTTGGGACAGGAGAGTAAGGCCTCGTCTTGTGTGAAGGAATGCAACTTCACTTGCCTCTCGAGTTGTTCACGAGGTGACAGTCCACATTTGGAGCTGTGAGTGGAATCGGCGGGTTTTTCCAGACGATGCATGGGGATGTCAGTGTCCCTTCGTGTTGTGCCTTCATCCACAGGGTTGCCTTCGAAGAGATGTCCGGGCGTCAGGTTCTTATCTAGAGTGCACCGGGAATTCGGGATCTTTCAGCATATGGCACCAACCATGAGGCTACTTTTCGAATTTCCTCATGAGACCGGCCTCATCCGGAGGTTCGCGGGGAACGTCGGGAACCCCTTGCAGACAAAACATGGGAATCGACCCTTCTGTCGCGATCAGGAGGGGTGAAGGGGCTCACAGGAAGTGGTGCCGTGAACTTTGGTGTTTCCCTCGAGTGAGACCGGTATGTCAGGGAACTTTGGGGGTCCCATCAAGGGTGCCAAGTACCGTTTTGTACTTCAGGATGGAACGTGGGACTTTACTTGATACGCTGTAGCGGCCAAGAGCCTCATCTTGCGATGACGGGGGAGCCACGTGGTTTTTCTCGAGTTGCGGCGGGATTCTCGAGTTACGACGGGGATTTCAGGCTTCCTCTTGTGTTGGGCCAGGGAAGTCCAATCATCCATTCGAGTTGCGAGGGAGAGCTGGGGGTTGCGCTCGAGTCACTGCAGGGCAAAGGAGACCTCATCTAGGCTTGTGTCCAGGACCTAAGGTTCCTCTCCAAGGGCCACAGGGATCTCAGGTTTGCATTCCAGACTCACCCAGGGAGTCAGGCCTCATGTCGAAGGGAAGCAAAGGACTCCGCTCTCCTTTCGAGTCGCGACGGGCACCTCTTGGAGCCCACTTTGTGGCCTAAAGGGACTCAAGCCTCCTGTGAAGTTTGGAGAGAGGACTTGGGACTGCTCTCCAGGCCATGCAGGAAAAGATGGCCCTCATCTCGCGATGACGGAGGGATCTTGTGGGTTTTCTCCAGCTGCGGCGCCAGTGTGGGGTTTCACACGAGGTATGACGGGGAGCTCAGGGAGCCTCTCGTGTGGCGCCAGGGAAGTGAGGTCTCCATGTGCGTGGCGAGGGGGAGCGCATTATTGCTCTCGAGCTATGGTAGGGGAATCTGACCTCAAGACACATTGAAGAAGGACTCTCGAGGTCTTTCTTCGGTTGTGGCAGGAAACCCTTATTTCCCTCGACTTTTGCCGGTGGCCTCAAGGAGCTTCTCAGAATGCCTATGAGAAGTCAGGGATACTGTGGAGATGGGAGGGGCCTCTCGGGACTCCACTGGGTTTGTTTTAATGGAAGAGGGCCTCATCTCGGGTTGAGGCAGGAACCTCAGGTTTCCTCTCCATTTCTGACTCAGATCGAAGCGTGCCTGCAGAGTTGGGATTGGATACTCAGGCCTCGTCTTGTCTGAGGAAGGGAACTCCGCTTTCCTCTCTCATTGTTTAAGGGGTGACAGGCCAGTTGTGGAGCTGTATGTGGATCCTGCGGGGTTTTCCGGACGATGAACAGGGTTGCCAGTGCCCCCTCGTGTAGTGCCTTCATCCACAGGGTTGCCTTAGAAGAGGTGTCCGGGCATCGGGTTCTTATCAAGAGCAAGACCGAGAAATCGGGGTCTTTTGGCACGTGGCACCAACACGAGGCTACGTCTCGAATTTCTTCGTGAGACTGGCCTCATCCTGAGGTGCGCCATGAAGGTCGGGAACGCCTTCTAGACAAAGCAAGGGGATTGACCTTCCTGCCGTGATCAGGAGCGGAGAAGGGGCTCAAATGAAGTGGTGCCAGGAACTTCGGTGTTCCCTTGGAGTGAGACCGGTATATTGGGGAACTTTTGGGGTCGCATCAAGGGTGCCAAGTAGCATTTCGAACTTTATGACGAAACATGGGACTTCTCTTGAGACTCTGTAGCGGGCAAAGGCCTCATATTGCGATGAATGGGGAACCACGTGGTTTTTAAGAGTTGCGGCGGGATTCTGGAGTTACAACGGGAAATTCAGACTTCCTCTTGTGTTGGCCCAGTGAAGACCAATCTTCCATTCGAATTGCGAGGGAGAGATGGGTGTTGCTCTCGAGTCACTGTAGGGCAAAATAGACCTCATCTAGGCTTTTGTCCAGGACATAATGTTCCTCTCCAGGGGCAACAGGGATCTCGGGGTTGCATTCCAGACTCACCCATGGTAAGGCCTCGTCTCGAGGGGAAACAAAGTACTCTGCTCTCCTCTCACGTCGCGACAGGTATCTCTTGGAGCCCATTGAGTGGCCTAAAGGGAGTAAAGCCTCCTGTGAAGTTTGGAGAAAAGACCAGGGATTCCTCTCAAGGTCAGGCAGGAAAAGAAGTCCCCAATCTCGCGATGACGGTGGGTTTTCCCGAGCTGCGGCGCCAGTGTGGGGTTTCTCACGATGTATGACGGGGAGCTCAGGGAGCCTCTCATGTGGCGCCAGGGAAGTCAGGTGTCCATGCGCATGGCGAGGGGGAGCGTGTCATTGCTCTCGAGTCATGGTAGGGGAATCCGTCCTCAAGACGCGTTGAAGACGGACTCTTGAGGTCTTTCTTGGGTTGCGGCAGGATACCCTGTGTTCCCTCGACTTGTGCCGGTGACCTCAGGGAGTTGCTCAGGGTGCCTCTGAGAAGACACTGATACTGCGGAGTTGGGAGGGGCCTCTAGGGACTCCACTGGCTGTGGTATAATACAAGAGGGACTCATCTCGTGTTGAGGAAGGAACCTCAGGGTTCCTCTCCATTTCAGACTCCGATCTCAGGATTCCTGCAGAGTTGGGACAGGAGAGTCAGGCCTCGTATTCTGTGGAGAAATGAAACTTAGCTTGCCTCTCGAGTTGTTAACGAGGTAACAGGTCACTTGTCGAGCTGTATGTGGAACCTGCAGAATTTTCCAAAAGATGCACGGGTGTTCAGGGTCCCTCCTTGTTGTGCCTTCATCCTATGGGATGCATTCCAAGAAGTGTACGGGCATCGGGTTCTTATTAATAGCTGACCGGGAAATGGGGTCTTTCCGCATGTGGCACCACCCACGAGGCTACATCTCCAATTTCCTCGTGAGACAGGCCTCATTCTGATGTGCGCTGGGAAGATCGGTAACCCCTTCCACACAAAGCAGGAGAAAAGACACTCCTGTTGCAATCAGGAGGGGAGAAGGGGCTCAAATGATGTGGTGCGGGGAACATGGGTGTTACCCTCCAGTGAGGCCTGTATGTTGGGAAACTTTCGGGGTGCCATCATGGGTGCCAAGTACCGTTTTGCACTTCAGTAGGAACGTGGGACTTCTTTTGAGACGCTGTGGCGGGCAAGGGCCTCATGCTGCGAAGACGATGGAACCACGTGGTTTTTTTCGAGTTGCGGCGGGATTCTCGAGTTACGACGGGGATTTCAGCCTTCCTCTTGTGTTAGCCCTGGGAAGCCCAAACTTCCCTTCGAGTTGCGAGGGAAAGCTGGATGTTGTGCTCGAATCACTGCAAGGCCAAAGAGACCTCATCTAGGCGTGTGTCCAGGACCTAATAGTCCTCTCAAGGGAAGACAAGGATCTCGGGATTGCACTCCAGACTCCCCCGGGGATTCAGGCCTCGCCTCGAGGGGAAGCAAAGGACTGCGCTCTGCTCTCGAGCCGCGAGGTGGATCTCTTGGAGCCCACTGAGTCGCCTCAAGGGAATCCATCCTACTCTTCAGTTTGGAGAGAAGACTCGGGATTGCTCTCCAGGCCAGGCAGGAAAAGAAGGCCCTCAGCTCGCGAGGACGGGGGCGTCTCAGGGGTTTCCTCGAGCTGCAGCGCCCGTGGGGGTTTTCTCCCGAGGCACGACGAGGATCTCAGGGAGCCTCTCGTGCGGCGCCAGGGAAGCCAGGTCTGCATGCGCGAGGCGAGGGGGAGCGCATAATTGCTCTCTAGTTCAGAGAGGGGACAAGGGCCTCAAGACACTTTGAAGAAGGACTATCGAGGTCTTTCTCGAGTGGATGCGGGAAACCCTCATTTCCCTCGACTTCTGCCGGGGACCTGAGGGAACTTCCCAGGGTGCCTCTGAGAGGTGAGGGATGCTGTGGAGTTAGCGGGGCCTCTCGGGACTCCGCTGGGGTTGGCGCAATGGAAGAGGGCCTCATCTCGAGGGGAGGCAGGAACCTCAGACTTCCTCTCTGTTTCTGACTCCGACCCTCCGACCTCAGGGTCCCTGCAGAGTTGGGAGCGGAGAGTTAGGCCTCGCTTTGTCTGAGGAAGGGAACTCCGCTTGCCTCTCGAGTTGCTCAGGGGGTCTCAGGCCCCTCGTCGAGCTGTGTGTGGAACCCACGGGTGTTTCTGGACGATGCACGGGAGTGTCAGTGCCCCTTCGTGTTGTGCCTTCACCCACAGGGTTGCCTTCGAAGAGGTGTCCGTTCAACGTGTTCTTCTCAAGAGTGGACCGGGAAATCGAGGTCGATCGGCATGTGGCACCAACCCCGTGGCTCATCTCGAATTTCCTCGTGCGGACGGCCTCATCCTGAGATGCGCCGGGAAGGCCGGGAATCCCTTCCAGACCACGCAGGGGAATCGACACTCCTGTCGCCATCAGGAGGGGAGAAGGGGCTCAGATGAAGTGGTGTCGGGACCCTCGGTGTTTCCCTCGAGGGAACCCGGTGTGTCGGGGAACTTCTTGGGGTCGCATGAAAGGTGTCAGGTACTGTTTCGCACTTCAGGACGGAAACTGGGACTTCCCTTGAGACGCCATAGCGGGCAATAGGCTCATCTTGCAAAGACGATGGAACCACGTGGTTTTCCTCGAGTTGAGGCGGGATTCTCGAGTTACGACGGGGATCTCAGGCTTCCTCTTGGGTTGGCCCTGCGAAGCCCAATCTTCCCCTCGAGTGAGAGGGAAAGCTGGGGGTTGCGCTCGAGTCACTGCAGGGCCGAAGAGACCTCACCTAGGCTTGTGTCCGGGACCTAATATTCCTCTCCAGGGAAGGCAGGGATCTAGGGGTTGCATTCTAGGCTCCCCCGGTGAGTCAGGCCTCGTCTCGAGGGGAAGCCAAGGACTCCGCTCTCCTCTCGAGTCGCGACGGGTATCCCTTGGAGCCCAAGAGTGGCCTAAATGGAGTTAAGCCTCCTGTGGAGTTTGGAGAGAGGACTCGGGATTGCTCTCTAGGCCATGCAGGAAAAGAAGGCCCTTATCTCGCGATGACGGGGGTGTCTCGTGGGTTTTCTCAAGGTGCAGTGCCTGGTTGGGGTTTCTCACGAGATAGGACGGGGAGCTCAGGGAGACTCCTGTGGTGCCACGGAAGTCAGGTCTCCATGGACGTGGCGTGGGGGAGCGCCTCATTGCTCTCGAGTCATGGTAGGGGAATCAAGCCTCAAGACGCTTCGAAGAAGAACTCTCGAGGTCTTTCTCGGGGTGTGGCAGGAAACCCTGGGTTCCCTCGACTTGTGCCCATGACCTCAGGGAGCTTAGCGGGGTTCCTCTGAGAAGTCAGGGATACTGTGGAGTTGAGAGGGGCTTCTCGGGACATCACAGGGACTGGTGCAATTGAAGAGGACCTAATCTCGGATTGAGGCAGTAACGTCAGGGTTCCTCTCCATTTCTGACTCAGATAGCAGGGTCCCTGCAGAGTTGGGACAGGAGAGTCAGACCTCGTCTTGTGTGGAGTAATGGAACTCCGCTTGCCTCTCGAGTTGTTCACGGGATGACAGGCCACCTGTCGAGTTGTATGTGGAATCTGCGGTTTTGGGGGACGATGCACAGGGGTGTCAGTGCCCCTTCGTGTTGTGCCTTCATCCACAGGGTTACCTTCGAAGAGGTGACCGGGCATCGGGATCTTATCAATAGCGGACCAGGAAATCGGGGTCTTTCGGCATGTGGCACCAACACGAGGCTACGTCTCGACTTCCCTCGTGAGACTGGCCTCATCCTGAGGTTCGCCGGGAAGCCTGGGAACCCCTTCCAGACAAAGCAGGGGAATCGACCCTCCTGTCGCCATTAGGAGGGGAGAAGAGGCTCAGCTGAAGCGGTGCTGGGAACCTCCATGTTCTCCTCGAGTGAGACCGGGGTGTCAGGGAAATTTGGGGGTCGCATCAAGGGTGCCAAGTACCGTTTCACACTTCAAGACGGAACATGGGACTTCCCTGGAGACGCTATAGCTGACAGGGGCCTCATATTTCGATGACGGAGGAGCCACGTTGTTTTTCTCCAGTTGCCGCGGGATTCTCGAATTACAATGGGGAATACAGGCTTCCTCTTGTGTTGGCCCAGGGAAGTCCAATCATCCATTCGAGTTGCGAGGGAGAGCTGGGGATTGCACTTGAGTCAATGCAGGACAAAAAAGACCTCATTTAGGCTTGTGTCCAGGACCGAGTTTTCCTCTACAGGGGCAACACGGATCTCGGGATCCCATTCCAGACTCACCCAAGTAGTCAGGCCTCGGCTCGAGGCGAAGCAACGGACTCTGCACTCCTCTAGAGTAGCGACGTGTATCTCTTGGAGGCTACTGAGTGGCCTAAAGGTAGTCAGGCCTCCAGTGGAGTTTGGATAGTGGACTCGGGATTGCTCTCTAGGTCATGTAGGAAAAGAAGGCCCTCATCTTACGATGATGGGGGCGTCTCGTGAGTTTTCTCAAGTGGCGGTGCCAGTGTGGGGTTTTCATGAGGTAGGATGGGGAGCGCAGGGAGCCTCTCATGTGGCGCCAGGGAAGTTAGGTTTCAATGGGCGTGGCGAGGGGAATGCGTCATTGCTCTCCAGTCATGGTAGGGTATCGGGCCTCAAGACGCGGTAAAGAAGGACTCTCAAGGTCTTTCTCAGAATGCAGCAGGAAACCCTGGGTTCACTCGACTTGTGCCAGTGACCGCAGAGAGCTTCTGAGGGTGCCTCTGAGAATCAGGGATACTGTGGAGTTTTAGGGGCCTCTCGGGACTCCACTGGGTATGGCGCAATGGAAGAGGGCCTCATTTCGAGTTGATGCAGGAACGTCAGGTTTCATCTACATTTCTGACTCCGATCGCACGGTCCCTGCAGAGTTGGGAAAGGAGAGTCAGGCCTTCTCTTGTGTGGAGGAACGGAACTCCGCATGCCTCTCTAGTTCTTCAAGGGATGACAGGACACTTGTCGATCTGTGTTTGGAATCTGCGTGTTTTTCCGTACTATGCATGGGGATGTCAGTACCCCTTCGTGTTGTGCATTCATCCACAGGTTTGCTTTCGAAGAGGTGTCCTGGCATCGGGTTCTTATTAAGAGCGGACCGGGAAATCGGGGTCTTTCCGCATGTGGCACCACCCACCAGGCTACGTCTCGAATTTCCTTGTGAGACCGGCCTCATCCTGACGTGCGCCGGGAAGGTCGGAACCCCTTGCAGACAAAGCAGGGGAATCGACCCTCCTGTCTCGATCAGGAGGGGAGAAGGGGCACAGATGAGGTGATGCCGGGAACCTCGGTGTTCCCTTCCAGTGAGACCAGTGTGTTGGGGAACTTTTGGGGTCACATCAAAGGTGCCAAGTACTGTATCGCACTTCAAGATGGAACATAAGACTTCTTTTGAGACGCTGTAGCGGCAATGGCCGCATCTTGCGATGAAGAGGGAACGACGTGGTTTTTCTCGAGTTGTGGCGGGATTCTTGAGTTACAACGGGAAATTCAGGCTTCCTCTTCTGTTGGCCCAGGGAAGTCCAGTCTTCCATTCGAGTTGCGAGGGAGAGTTGGGGATTGCTCTCGAGTCACTGCAGGAAAACAGAGACCTCATCTAGGCTTGTGTCCAGGACCTAATGTTTCTCTCCAGGGGCGACAGGGATCTCCGGTTCACATATCAGACACACCCGAGGAGTCAGGCCTCGCCTCGAGGGGAAGGAAAAGACTCCGCTCTCCTCTCGAGTCGCGACGGGTATGTCTTGGAGTCCACTGAGTGACCAAAAGGGAGTCAAGCCTACTGTGGAGTTTGGAGAGAGGACTCGGGATTGCTCTCCAGGCCATGCTAGAAAAGAAGGCCGTCATGTCGCGAAAATGGGGGCGTCTCGTGGGTTTTCTCTATCTGTGGCGCCAGTGTTTGGTTTCTCACGAGGTATGACGGGGAGCTCAGGGAGCCTCTCGTGTGGCGCCAGGGAAGTCAGGGCTTCATGAGTGTAGCAGAGGGAGTGCGTCATTGCCCTCGAGTCATGGTAGGGGAATCAGGCCTCAAAATGCGTTGAAGAAGGACTCTTGAGTTCTTTCTATGGTGGTGGCAGTAAACCCTGGGCTCACTCGAATTGTGCTGGTGACCTCAGGGAGCTTCTCAGGGTGCCTCTGAGAAGTCAGGGATACTGTGGAGCTGGGACGCGTCTCTTGGGACTCCACTGGGTTTCGTGCAATGGAAGAGGTCCTAATCTCGAGTGGAGGCAGGAACCTCAGCGTTCCTCTCGTGACTTCACTGGCGCTGGTCTGATTCGGATCGCAAAGTCCCTCCAGAGTTGGGACAGGAGAGTCAGGCATAATCTTGTGTAGAGGAATGAAACCCCACTTGCCTCTCGAGTTCTTCAGGGGTGACAAGCCACTTGTTGAGCTATATGTGGAACCTGCGGGTTTTTCCGGACGATGCACGAGGGTGTCAGTGCCCCTTTGTGTTGTGCCTTCATCCACAGGGTTGCCTTCGAAGAGCCGTCCGGGCCTCGGGTACTTCTCAAGGGCGGACCGGGGAATCGGGGGCGTTCGGCATGTGGCACCACCCACGTGGCTCGTCTCGAATTTCCTCGTGAGACCGGCCTCATCCTGAGGTGCGCCGGGAAGGCCGGGAACCCCTGCCAGACCACGCAGGGGAATCTCCTCTCCTGTCGCGATCAGGAGGGGAGAAGGGGCTCAGAGGAAGCGGTGCCGGGACTATTGGTGTTCCCCTCGAGGGAACCCGGCGTGTCGGGGGACTCTTGGGGGTCACAGGAAGGCTGTCAGGGACCGTTTCGCCCTTCAGGGCGGAACAGGGGACTTCCCTTGAGACGCCGTCGCGGGCAAGGGCCTCATCTTGCCAAGAGGTGGGAACCACGTGGTTTTTCTCGAGTTGCGGCGGGATTCTCGAGTTACGACGGGGATCTCAGCCTTCCCCTTGGGTTGGCCCTGGGAAGCCCAATCTTCCCCTCGGGTTGCGAGGGAAAGCTGGGGGTTGCGCTCGAGTCACGGCAGGGCCGAAGAGACCTCACCTAGGCGTGTGTCCGGGACCTAATATTCCTCTCCAGGGAAGGCAGGGATCTCGGGGTTGCATTCCAGGCTCCCCCGGGGAGTCAGGCCTCGTCTCGAGGGGAAGCCAAGGACTCCGCTCTCCTCTCGAGTCGCGACGCGGGTCTCTTGGAGCCCCCTGAGCGGCCTCAAGGGAGTCCAGCCTCCTCTTCCGTTTGGAGAGAGGACCCGGGATTGCTCTCCAGGCCATGCAGGAAAAGAAGGCCCTCAGCTCGCGAGAACGGGTGCGTGTCAGGGTTTTCATCGAGCTGCGGCGCCTGTGGGGGTTTTCTCCCAAGGCACGACGAGGATCTCAGGGAGCCTCTCGTGCGGCGCCAGGGAAGTCAGGTCTCCATGCGCGTGGCGAGGGGGAGCGCGTCCTGGCTCTCGAGTCACGGGAGGGGACTAGGGCCTCGAGACGCGTTGAAGAAGGACTCTCGAGGTCTTTGTTGGGGGGCGGCGGGAAACCCTCGTTTCCCTCGCCTTCTGCCGGGGACCTTAGGGAACTTCCCAAGGTGCCTCTGAGAGGCGAGGGATCCTGTGGAGGTGGCGGGGCCCCTCGGGACTCCGCTGGGTCTGGCACAACGGAAGAGGGCCTCATCTCGAGGGGAGGCAGGAACCTCAGGCTTCCTCTCTGTTTCGGACTCCGACCGCAGGGTCCCTGCAGAGTTGGGACAGGAGAGTCAGGCCTCGTCTTGTCTGAGGAAGGGAACCCCGCTGGCCTCTCGAGTTGCTCAGGGGGTCTAAGGCCCCTCGTCGAGGTGTGTGGAACCCGCGGGTCTTTGCGGACGATGCACGGGGGTGGCAGTGCCCCTTCGTGTTGTGCCTTCACCCACAGGGTTGACTTCGAAGAGGGGTCCGGGCCTCGGGTCCTTCTCAAGGGCGGACCGGGGAATCGGGGGCGTTCGGCATGTGGCCCCACCCACGTGGCTCGTCTCGAATTTCCTCGTGAGACCGGCCTCATCCTGAGGTGCGCCGGGAAGGCCGGGAACCCCTTCCAGACCACGCAGGGGAATCGCCTCTCCTGTCGCGATCAGGAGGGGAGAAGGGGCTCAGAGGAAGCGGTGCCGGTCCCCTCGGTGTTCCCCTCAGGGGACACCGGCGTGTCGGGGGACTTTTTGGGGTCGCAGGAAGGCTGTCAGGGACCGTTTCTCCCTTCAGGGCGGAACAGGGGACTTCCCTTGAGACGCTGTCGCGGTCAAGGGCCTCATCTTGCCAAGAGGTGTGAACCACGTGGTTTGTCTCGAGTTGCGGCGGCATTCTCGAGTTACGACGGGGATCTCAGCCTTCCCCTTGGGTTGGCCCTGGGAAGCCCAATCTTCCCCTCGGGTTGCGAGGGAAAGCTGGGGGTTGCGCTCGAGTCACTGCAGGGCCGAAGAGACCTCACCTAGGCGTGTGTCCGGGACCTAATATTCCTCTCCAGGGAAGGCAGGGATCTCGGGGTTGCATTCCAGGCTCCCCCGGGGAGTCAGGCCTCGTCTCGAGGGGAAGCCAAGGACTCTGCTCTCCTCCCGAGTCGCGACGTGGATATCTTGGTGCCCCCTGAGTGGCCTCAAGGGAGTCCAGCCTCCTCTTCACTTTTGAGAGAGGACTCGTGATTACTCTCCAGGCCAGGCAGGAAAAGAAGGCCCTCACCTCGCGAGGACGGGGGCATCTCAGGGGTTTCCTCGAGCTGCGGCACCCGTGGGGGTTTTCTCCCGAGGCACGACGAGGATCTCAGGGAGCCTCTCGTGCGGTTCCAGGGAAGTCATGTCTCCATGCACGTAGCGAGAAGGAGCGCGTCATTGTTCTCGAGTCATGGGAGGGGACTAGGGCCTCAAGACGCGTTGAAGAAGGACTCTCGATGTCTTTCTCGGGTTGCAGCCGGAAACCCTCGTTTCCCCCGACTTCTGCCAGGGACCTGAGGAAACTTCCCAGGGTGCCTCTGAGAGGTGAGGGACGCTGTGGATTTGGCGGGGCCTCTCGGGACTCCACTGGGTTTGTCGCAATGGAAGAGGGCCTCATCTCGAGTGGAGGCAGGAACCTCAGGCTTCCTCTCCAATTCTGACTCTGATCGTAGTGTCCCTGCAGAGTTGGGACAGGAGAGTCAGGCTATGTCTTTTCTGAGGAATGGAACTCCGCTTGCCTGTCGAGTTGTTCATGGGGTTTCAGGCCCCTTGTCAAACTGTGTGTGGAATCTGCAGGTTTTTCCAGACGATGCATGGGGGTGTCAGTGACCCTTCGTTTTGTGTCTTCATCCACAGGGTTGCCTTCGAAGAGGTGTCCGGGCATAGTGTTCTTATGAAGAGCGGACTGGGAAATCGGGGTCGTTCAGCATTTGGCACCACCCACGTGGCTAGTCTCGAATTTCCTCATGAAACCGGCCTCATCCTGAGGTGTGCCGCGAAGGTCATGAAACCCTTCCAGACAAAGCAGAGGAATCGACCCTCCTGTGGCGATCAGGAGGGGAGAAGTGGCTCAGATGAAGTGCTGCTGGGAACCTCGGTGTTTCCCTCAAGTGAGACAGGTATGTCGGGTAACTTTTGGGGTCGCATAACGCGTTCCAAGTACCGTTTCGCTCTTCCAATTGGAACGTGGGACTTCTCTTGGGGTGCTCCAGCGGGCAAGGGCCTCATCTTGGAATGACTGGGGAACCACTTGGTTTTTCTCTAGTTGCAGTGGGATATTTGAGTTACCACAGGGAATTCATGCTTCCTCTTGTGTTGGCCCACAAAAGTCTTATCTTCCATTCGAGATTCGAGGAAGAGCTGGAGGTGCGCTCTAGTCACTGAAGGCAAAAGAGACCCCACCAAGGCTTGTGTGCAGGACCTAATGTTCATGTCAAGGGGCGACAGGAATCTCGGGGTTGCATTCCAGACTCACCCTGGAGTCAGGCCTCGTCTCGAGGGGAAGCAAAGGACTCTGCTCTCCTCTCGAGTCGGACGGGTATGTCTTGGAGCCCACTGAGTGGCTTAAAGGGAGTCAAACCTCCTCTGGTGTTTGGAGGGAGGACACGGGATTGCTCTCCAGGCAATGCAGGAAATGAAGGCCCTCATCTCCCGATGACTGGGGCGTCTCGTAGGTTTTCTCGGGCTGTGGCGCTAGTGTGGGGTTTCTCACGAAGTAAGCCTGGGAGCTCAGTGAGCCTCTCATGTGGTGCCAGGGCAGTCAGGTCTCTATGCACGTGGTGAGAGGGAGCCCGTCATTGTTCTCGAGTCATGGTAGGGGAATTGGGCCTGAAAACGTGTTAAAGAAGGACTCTCGAGGTCTTTCTTGGGTTGCAGCAGGAAACCCTGGGTTCCATCGACTTGTGCCAGTGACCTCAGGAAGCTTCTCAGCGTGCCTCTGAGAAGTCAGGGTCACTGTGGAGTTGGGAGGGGCCTCTCGGAACTCCACTGGGTTTGGTGCAATGGAAGAGGGCCTCATGACAAGTTGAGGCAGGAACCACAGGGTTCCTCTCCTGGCTTCGAATGCGCCGGATCTGACTCGGATCGCAGAGTCCCTGCAGAGTTGGGACAGGAGAGTCAGGCCTCGTCTTGTGTGGAGGAATGGTACTCCGCTTGAATCTCGCCTTGTTCATGGGGTGACAGGCCACTTGTCGATTTGTATGTGGAACTTGCGGGTTTTTCTGGATGATGCACTGGGGTGTCACTGCCCCTTCGTGTTGTGCCTTGTTCCACAGGATTGCCTTCGTGTTGGGTTCTGCCATCGGGTTCTTATCAAGAGCGGACCAGGGAATCGGGGTCTTTTGGCATGCCGCACCACCCACGAGGCTATGTCTCGAATTTCCTCGTGAGACTGGCCTCATCTTGATGTGCGCCAGGAAGGTCGGGAACGCCTTCCAGACAAAGCAGGGGAATCGAACCTCCTGTCGCGATCAAGAGGGGAGAAGAGTCTCAGATGAAGTGGTGCCAGGAACCTCGGTGTTCTCCTCAAGTGAGACTGGTATGTCGGGGAACTTTTGGGGTCGCATCAAGGGTTCCAAGTAACTTTTCGCTCTTCAATACGGAACGTGGGACTTCTCTTGAGACGCTGTAGCGGGCAAGGGCCTCATCTTTCGAGGACGGGGGAACCACGTGGTTTTTCTTGAGTTGGGGCGGGATTCTCGAGTTACAACCGGGAATTCAGGCTTCCTCTTCAACTGGCCCAGGGAAGTCCAGTTTTCATTCGAATTGTGAGTTAGAACTGGGGATTGCTCTCGAGACACTGCAGGGCCAAATAGACCTCATCTAGGCTTGTGTCCAGGACCTAATGTTCCTCTGCTGCGGCGAAAGCAATCTCAGCATTGCATTCTCGACTCACCCGGGGAGTCAGGCCTCGTCTCGAGGGGAAGCCAAGGACACCGCTCTCCTGTCAAGTCGCAACGGGTATATCTTGGAGCTCACTGTGTGGCCTAAAATGAGTCAAGCCTCCTGTGGAGTTTGGAGAGAGGACTCAGGATTGCTCTCCAGGCCATACAGCAAAAGAAGGCCCTCATCTCGTGAGGACTGGGGCGTCTCGTGGGTATTCTCGAGCTGCGGCTCCAGTGTGGTGTTGCTCACGAGGTATAATGGGGAGCTCAGGGAGCCTTTCCTGTGGCGCCAGGGAAGTCAGGTTTCTATGCGTGTGGCTAGGGGGAGCGCGTCATTGCTCTCGAGTCATGGTAGGGGAATCACACCTCAAGACGCGTTGAAGAAGGACTCTCGAGGTCTTTTACGGGTTGGGGCAGGAAACCCTTGGTTCCCTCGACTTGTGCCGGTGATCTCAGGAAGGTCTAAGTGTGCCTCTGAGAAGTCAGGGATACTGAGCAGTTGGGAGGGGTCTCTCGGGACTCCACTGGGTTCGGAGCAATGGAAGAGGGCCTCATCTCGAGTGGAGGCAGGAAACTCATGTTTCCTCTCCTGACTTCCCCTGGGCCAGATCTGACTCGGATCGCAGTTTCGCTGCAGAGTTCGAACAGGAGAGTCAGGCCTCGTCTTGTGTGGAGGAATGGAACTCTGCTTGCCTCTCCAGTTGTTCACGGGGTGACAGGTCACTTCTCGAGCTGTGTGTGGTACCTGCGGGGTTCTCCGGACGATACCCAGGGGTGTCAGTGCCCCTAAGTGTTGTGCCTTCATCAAAAGGGTTATCTTCAAAGAGGTGTCCGGGCATCAGGATCTTATCAAGAGCGGACCG
Source organism: Bubalus kerabau (assembly GCF_029407905.1). Classification (NCBI taxonomy): domain Eukaryota; kingdom Metazoa; phylum Chordata; class Mammalia; order Artiodactyla; family Bovidae; genus Bubalus; species Bubalus kerabau. Next base: position 1,003,003 of record NW_026577938.1, read on the forward strand.
GGAAATCGGGGTCTTTCGGCATGTGTCACCATCCACGTGGCTATGTCTCGAATATCCTCGTGAGACCGGCCTCATCCTGAGATGCACCGGGAAAGGTGGGAACCCCTTCAAGACAAAACAGGGGAATCGACCCTCCTGTCGCGATCAGGAGGGGAGAAGGGGCCCAGATGTAGTGGTGCCGGGAACCTCGGTGTTCTCCTCGAGTCAGACTGGTGTGTCGAGGAACTTTTGAGGGCGCATCAAGGGTGCCAATACCGTTTCGCACTTCAAGACGGAACGTGGGACTTCTCTTGAGACGCTGTAGGGGGCAAGGGCCTCATCTTGGGATGACAGGGGAACCACGTGGCATTTCTCGAGTTGTGGCGGGATTCTCGAGTTTCGACGGGGAATACAGTCTTCCTCATGTGTTGGGCCAGGGAAGTCCTATCTTCCTTTCGAGTTTAAAGGGAGAGCTGGGGATTGCTCTCGAGTCACTGCAGGGCAAAATAGACCTCATCTAGGCTTGTGTCCAGGACTTAATGCTCGTCCCTAGGGGCGACAGGGATCTTGGGGTTGCATACCAGACTCACCCGGGGAATCAGGCCTCGTCTCGAGGGGAAGCAAAGAACTCCGCTCTCGTTTTGAGTCGCGATGGGTATCTCTTGGAGCCCACTGTGTGCCCTAAAGGGAGTCAAGCCTCCTGTGGTGTTTGGATAGAGGAATCGGGATTCCTCTCCAGGCCGTGCAGGAAAAGAAGGCCCTCATCTCACGATGATGGCGGCGTCTCGTGGGTTTTCTAGACTGCCGCGCTAGTGCCGGGTTTCTGACGAGGTACGAGAGGGAGCTCAGGGAGCCTCTCGTGTGGCGCCAGGGAAGTCAGGTCCCCATGAGATGGCTAGGGGGAGCTCGTCATTGCTCTCGAGTCATGGTAGGGTAATCGGGCCTCAAGACGGGTTGAAGAAGGACTCTCAAGGTCTTTCTCGGGTCACTGCATAAAACCCAGGGTTCCCTTGACTTGTGCCTGCGACCTCAGGGAGCTTCTCAGAGTGCCTCTGAGAAGTCAGGGATACTGTGCAGTTTGGAGGGGCCTCTCGAGACTCCTCTGCATTTGGTGGAATGTAAGAGGGACTCATCTCGAGTTGAAGCAGGAACCTCAGTGTTCCTCTCCATTTCTGACTCAGATCGCAAGGTCCCTGCATGTTGGTACAGGAGAGTCAGGCCTCGTCTTTTCTCGAGGATGGGACTCCTCTTGCCTCTCGAGTTGTTCTCGAGGTGACAGGCCACTTGTCGAGCTGTGTGTGTAACCTGCCCGTTTTTCCAGATGATGCACAGGTGTGTTAGTGCCCCTTCGTGTTGTACCTTCATACTCAAGGCTGCCTTCCAAGTGGTGTCCGAGCATCGGATTCTTATCAAGAGCGGACCGGGAAATTGGAGTCTTTCAGCAAGTGGCACCACCCACAAAGCTACGTATCGAATTTCCCCATGAGACCGGCCTCATCCTGAGTTGTGCAGGGAAGGTCGGGCCCCCTTGCAGACAAAGCAGGGGAATCGACCCACCGGTCACGATCAGGAGGGGAGAAGGGGCTTAAATGAAGTGGTGCCGGGAACCTCGGTGTTCCCCTTGAGTGAGACCGGCGTGTTGGGGGACTTTTGGGGTCGCATCAAGGGTGCCAAGTACCGTTTCGCATTTCAAGACGGAACCTGGGACATCTTTTGAAACGCTGTAGCGGGCAAGGGCCTCATCTTGCGATGACGGGAGAACCACGTGGTTTTGCTCGAGTTGCGGCGGGATTCTCGAGTTATGACCGGGAATTTAGGCTTCCTCTTGTTGGCCTTGAAATCCAATCTTCCATTCGGGTTGCGAGGGGGAGCTGGGGATTGCGCTAGAGTCACTGCAGGGCAAAAGAGACCTAATCTAGGCTTGTGTCCAGGATCTAACGTTGCTCTCCAGGGGCGACAGGGATCTCGGGTTTGCATTCCAGACTCATCCGGGGAGTCAGTTCTCACCTCGAGGGTAAGCAAAGAATTCCGCTCTCGTCTCGAGTCGCGATGGGTATCTCTTGGAGCCCACTGTGTGTACTAAAGGGAGTCAAGCCTCCTGTGGAGTTTGGAGAGAGGACTCGGGATTGGACTCCAGGCCATGCAGGAAAAGAAGGCCCTCATCTCGAGATGACGGTGGCGTCTCGTGGGTTTTCTCGAGCTGCGGCGCCAGTGTGGGGTGTCTCATGAAGTACTACGGGGATCTCAGGGAGCCTCTTGTATGGCGCCAGGAAAATCCAGTATTCCATTCGAGTTGCAAGTTAGAACTGGGGATTGCTCTCCAGTCACTGCAGGGCAAAATAGACCTCATCTACGCTTGTGTCCAGGACCTAGTGTTCCACTACTGGGCCAACAGGGATCTCAGGGTTGCATTCTCGACTCACCCGGAGAGTCAGGCCTCGTCTTGAGGGGAAAAAAAGGACTCCGCTCTCCTGTCGAGTCGCGACGGGTATCTCTTGGAGCCCACTGCGTGGCGTAAAGGGAGTGAAGCCTCCTATGGAGTTTGGAGATGACTCGGGATTGTTTTCCTGGCCATGCAGGAAAAAAGGCCCTCATCTCGCGATGACGGGGGCGTCTCATGGGTTTTCTCCAGCTGCGGCGCCAGTATCAGATTTCTCACGAGGTACAACGGGGAGCTCAGAGAGCCTCTCATGTGGTGCTAGGGACGTCAGGTCTCCGTGCGTGTGGTGAAGGGGAGTGCGTGATTGCTCTCGAGTCATAGTAGGCGAATCGGGCCTCAAGACGCATTGAAGAAGGACTCTTGAGGTCTTTCTTGGGTTGCGGCAGGGAACCCTGGGTTCCCTCGACTTCTGCAGGGGACCTTAGGGAACTTCCCACGGTGCCTCTGAGAGGTGAGGGATGCTGTGTAGTTGGCAGGGCCTCTCGGGACTCTGCTGGGTTCGGCGCAATGGAAGAGGGCCTCATCTCGAGGGGAGGCAGGAACGTCAGGCTTCCTCTCGGTTTCGGACTCCGACTGCACGGTCCCTGCAGTGTTGGGACAGGAGAGTCATGCCTCGTCTTGTCTGAGGAATGGAATTCTGGTTGCCTCTCGAGTTGTTCCGGGAGTTCCAGGCCCCTTGTCGAGCTGTGTGTAGACCCTGCGGTTTTTTCCGGATGATGCACGGGGGTGTCAGTGTCCCTTCGTGTTGTGCCTTCACCCACAGGGTTGCCTTCGAAGAGGTGTCCGGGCATCGGGTTCTTATCAAGAGCGGACCGGAAAATCGGAGTCGTTCGGCACGTGTCACCTCACACGTGGCTAGTCTCGAATTTCCTCCTGAGACCGGCCTCATCCTGAGGTGCGCCAGGAAGGCTGGGAACCCCTTCCAGACAAAGCAGGGGAATCGACTCTCCTGTCGTGATCAGGAGGGGAGAAGGGGCTCAGATGAAGTGGTGCCGGGACCCTCGGTGTTCCCCTCGAGGGAACGCAGCGTGTCGGGGAACTTTTGCGGTCGCATCAAGGGTGTCAAGTACCGTTTTGCCCTTCAGGGCGGAACATGGGACTTCCCTGGAGACACCGGGAACTTCGGTGTTCCCCTGGAGTGAGACCGGTATGTTGGGGAACTTTGGGGTCGCATCAAGGGTGCCAAGTAGCATTTCAAACTTTAAGATGGAACGTGGGACCTCTCTTGAGACTCTAGCTGGCAAGGGCCTCATATTGCGATGAAGGGGGAACCACATGGTTTTTAAGACTTGAGGCTGAATTCTCGAATTACGATGGGAAATTCAGACTTCCTCTTGTGTTGACCGTGGGAAGACCAATCTTCCATTCAAATTGTGAGGGAGAGATGGAGGTTGCTCGAGTCACTGTAGGGCAAAATAGACCTCATCTAGGCTTGTGTCTAGGACATAATGTTCCACTCCAGGGGTGACATGGATCTCGGGGTTGCATTCCAAACTCACCCGGGGAGTCAGGCCTCGTCTCCAGGGAAGCAAAGGACTCCGCTCTCCTCTCGAGTCGCACCGGGTATTTCTTGGACCCAACTGAGTGGCCTAAAGGGAGTCAATACTCCTGTGAAGTTTGGAGAGAGGACCAGGAATTGCTCTCCAGGTCAGGCAGGAAAAGAAGGCCCCCATCTCTCCTTGACGGGGGCATCTTGTGGTTTTTCTCGAACTGCGGCGCCAGTATGGGTTTTCTCACGAGGTACGATGGGGTACTCAGGGAGCCTCTTGTGTGGTACTAGGGAAGTCAGTTTTCCTGCTTGTGGCGAGGGGAGCGCGTCCTTGCTCTGGAGTCATGGTAGGGGAATCGGGCATCAAGAGACGTTGAAAAAGGACTCTCCAAGTCTTTCTCGTGTTACTTCAGTAAACTCTGGGTTCCCTCGACTTGTGCCAGTGACCTCAGGTAGCTTCTCAGGGAGCCTCTGAGAATTCAGGGATACTGTGGTGTTGGGAGGGGCCTCTCGGGACACCACTGAGTTTGGTTCAATGGAAGAGGGCCTCTTCTCTAGTTGAGGCAGGAACCTCAGGGTTCCTCTCCATTTCTGACTCCAATTGCAGGGTCCCTGAAGACTTGGGACAGGAGAGTAAGGCCTCGTCTTGTGTGAAGGAATGCAACTTCACTTGCCTCTCGAGTTGTTCACGAGGTGACAGTCCATATTTGGAGCTGTGAGTGGAATCGGCGGGTTTTTCCAGACGATGCATGGGGATGTCAGTGTCCCTTCGTGTTGTGCCTTCATCCACAGGGTTGCCTTCGAAGATATGTCCGGGCGTCAGGTTCTTATCTAGAGTGGACCGGGAATTCGGGATCTTTCAGCATATGGCACCAACCATGAGGCTACTTTTCGAATTTCCTCATGAGACCGGCCTCATCCGGAGGTTCGCGGGGAACGTCGGGAACCCCTTGCAGACAAAACATGGGAATCGACCCTTCTGTCGCGATCAGGAGGGGTGAAGGGGCTCACAGGAAGTGGTGCTGTGAACTTTGGTGTTTCCCTCGAGTGAGACCGTATGTCAGGGAACTTTGGGGGTCGCATCAAGGGTGCCAAGTACCGTTTTGTACTTCAGGATGGAACGTGGGACTTCTCTTGATACGCTGTAGCGGCCAAGGGCCTCATCTTGCGATGTCGGGGGAGCCACGTGGTTTTTCTCGAGTTGCGGCGGGATTCTCGAGTTACGACGGGGATTTCAGGCTTCCTCTTGTGTTGGGCCAGGGAAGTCCAATCATCCATTCGAGTTGCAAGGGAGAGCTGGGGGTTGCGCTCGAGTCACTGCAGGGCAAAGGAGACCTCATCTAGGCTTGTGTCCAGGACCTAAAGTTCCTCTCCAAGGGCCACAGGGATCTCAGTTTTGCATTCCAGACTCACCCAGGGAGTCAGGCCTCATGTCGAAGGGAAGCAAAGGACTCCGCTCTCCTTTCGAGTCGCGACGGGCACCTCTTGGAGCCCACTTTGTGGCCTAAAGGGAGTCAAGCCTCCTGTGAAGTTTGGAGAAAAGACCAGGGATTGCTCTCCAGGTCAGGCAGGAAAAGAAGTCCCCAATCTCGCGATGACGGTGGGATTTCTCGAGCTGCGGCGCCAGTGTGGGGTTTCTCACGAGGTATGACGGGGAGCTCAGGGAGCCTCTCATGTGGTGCCAGGGAAGTCAGGTGTCCATGCCCATGGCGAGGGGGAGCGTGTCATTGCTCTCGAGTCATGGTAGGGGAATCCGTCCTCAAGACGCGTTGAAGACGGACTCTTGAGGTCTTTCTCGGGTTGCGGCAGGAGACCCTGTGTTCCCTCGACTTGTGCCGGTGACTCAGGGAGTTTCTCAGGGTGCCTCTGAGAAGACACTGATACTGTGGAGTTGGGAGGGGCCTCTCGGGACTCCACTGGGTGTGGTATAATACAAGAGGGCCTCATCTCGTGTTGAGGAAGGAACCTCAGGGTTCCTCTCCATTTCAGACTCCGATCTCAGGATTCCTGCAGAGTTGGGACAGGAGAGTCAGGCCTCGTATTCTGTGGAGAAATGAAACTTAGCTTGCCTCTCGAGTTGTTCACGAGGTAACAGGTCACTTGTCGAGCTGTATGTGGAACCTGCAGAATTTTCCAAAAGATGCACGGGTGTTCAGGGTCCCTCCTTGTTGTGCCTTCATCCTACGGGATGCATTCCAAGAAGTGTACGGGCATCGGGTTCTTATTAATAGCTGACCGGGAAATGGGGTCTTTCCGCATGTGGCACCACCCACGAGGCTACATCTCCAATTTCCTCATGAGACCGGCCTCATCCTGATGTGCGCTGGGAAGATCGGTAACCCCTTCCACACAAAGCAGGAAAATCGACACTCCTGTTGCAATCAGGAGAGGAGAAGGGGCTCAAATGATGTGGTGCGGGGAACATGGGTGTTACCCTCGAGTGAGGCCTGTATGTTGGGGAACTTTGGGGGTGCCATCATGGGTGCCAAGTACCGTTTTGCACTTCAGTAGGAACGTGGGACTTCTTTTGAGACGCTGTGGCGGGCAAGGGCCTCATGCTGCGAAGACGATGGAACCACGTGGTTTTTCTCGAGTTGCGGCGGGATTCTCGAGTTACGACGTGGATTTCAGGCTTCCTCTTGTGTTGGCCCTGGGAAGCCCAAACTTCCCTTCGAGTTGCGAGGGAAAGCTGGATGTTGTGCTCGAATCACTGCAAGGCCAAAGAGACCTCATCTAGGCGTGTGTCCAGGACCTAATAGTCCTCTCAAGGGAAGACAAGGATCTCGGGATTGCACTCCAGACTCCCCTGGGGAGTCAGGCCTCGCCTCGAGGGGAAGCAAAGGACTGCGCTCTCCTCTCGAGCCGCGACGCGGATCTCTTGGAGCCCACTGAGTCGCCTCAAGGGAGTCCATCCTACTCTTCAGTTTGGAGAGAGGACTCGGGATTGCCCTCCAGGCCAGGCAGGAAAAGAAGGCCCTCAGCTCGCGAGGACGGGGGCATCTCAGGGGTTTCCTCGAGCTGCGGCGCCCGTGGGGGTTTTCTCCCGAGGCACGACGAGGATCTCAGGGAGCCTCTCGTGCGGCACCAGGGAAGCCAGGTCTGCATGCGCGAGGCAAGGGGGAGCGCATCATTGCTCTCTAGTCCAGAGAGGGGACAAGGGCCTCAAGACACTTTGAAGAAGGACTATCGAGGTCTTTCTCGAGTGGCGGCGGGAAACCCTCATTTCCCTCGACTTCTGCAGAGGACCTGAGGGAACTTCCCAGGGTGCCTCTGAAAGGTGAGCGATGCTGTGGAGTTAGCGGGGCCTCTCGGGACTCCACTGGGGTTGGCGCAATGGAAGAGGACCTCATCTCGAGGGGAGGCAGGAACCTCAGGCTTCCTCTCTGTTTCTGACTCCGAACCTCCGACCTCAGGGTCCCTGCAGAGTTGGGAGCGGAGAGTTAGGCCTCGTCTTGTCTTAGGAAGGGATCTCCGCTTGCCTCTCGAGTTGCTCAGGGGGTCTCAGGCCCCTCTTCGAGCTGTGTGTGGAACCCACGGGTGTTTCTGGACGATGCACAGGAGTGTCCTTGCCCCTTCGTGTTGTGCCTTCACCCACAGGGTTGCCTTCGAAGAGGTGTCCGTGCAACGGGTTCTTCTCAAGAGTGGACCGGGAAATCGAGTTCGATCGGCATGTGGCACCAACCCCGTGGCTCATCTCGAATTTCCTCGTGCGGACGGCCTCATCCTGAGATGCGCCGGGAAGGCCGAGAATCCCTTCCAGACCACGAAGGGGAATCGACACTCCTGTCGCCATCAGGAGGGGAGAAGGGGCTCAGATGAAGTGGTGTCGGGACCCTTGGTGATTCCCTCGAGGGAACCTGGTGTGTCGGGGAACTTCTGGGGGTCGCATGAAAGGTGTCAGGTACTGTTTCGCACTGCAGGACGGAAACTGGGACTTCCCTAGAGACGCCATAGCGGGCAAGAGGCTCATCTTGCAAAGACGTTGGAACCACGTGGTTTTCCTCGAGTTGCGGCGGGATTCTCGAGTTACGACGGAGATCTCAGTCTTCCTCTTGGGTTGGCCCTGGGAAGCCCAATCTTCCCCTCGAGTGAGAGGGAAAGCTGGGGGGTGCGCTCGACTCACTGCAGGGCCCAAGAGACTCACCTAGGCGTGTGTCCGGGACCTAATATTCCTCTCCAGGGAAGGCAGGGATCTCGGGGTTGCATTCCAGGCTCCCCCGGGGAGTCAGGCCTCGTCTCGAGGGGAAGCCAAGGACTCCGCCCTCCTCTCGAGTCGCGACGCGGGTCTCTGGGAGCCCCCTGAGCGGCCTCAAGGGAGTCCAACCTCCTCTTCAGTTTGGAGACAGGACCTGGGATTGCTCTGCACCATGCAGGAAAAGAAGGCCCTCAGCTCACGAGGACGGGGGCGTCTCAGGGGTTTCATCGAGCTGCGGTGCCCGTGGAGATTTTCTCCCGAGGCACGACGAGAATCTCAGGGAGCCTCTCGTGCGGCGCCAGGGAAGTCAGGTCTCCATGCGGTGGCGATGGGGATCGAGTCATGGCTCTCGAGTCATGGGAGGGGACTAGGGCCTCGAGACGCGTTGAAGGACTCTCGAGGTCTTTTTCGGAGGGCGGCGGGAAACCCTCGTGTCCCTCGCCTTCTGCCGGGGACCTTAGCGAACTTCCCAGGGTGCCTCTGAGAGGCGAGGGATCCTGTGGAGGTGGCGGGGCCCCTCGGGCCTCCGCTGGGTCTGGCGCAACGGAAGAGGGCCTCACCTCGAGGGGAGGCAGGAACCTCAGGCTTCCTCTCCGTTTGGGACTCCGACCGCAGGGTCCCTGCAGAGTTGGGACAGGAGAGTCAGGCCTCGTCTTGTCTGAGGAAGGGAACCCCCTGGCCTCTCGAGTTGCTCAGGGGGTCTCAGGCCCCTCGTCGAGCTGTGTGTGGAACCCGCGGGTCTTTGCGGACGATGCACGGGGGTGGCAGTGCCCCTTCGTGTTGTGCCTTCACCCACAGGGTTGCCTTCGAAGAGGGGTCCGGGCCTCGGGTCCTTCTCAAGGGCGGACGGGGAATCGGGGGGTTCGGCATGTGGCCCCACCCACGTGGCTCGTCTCGAATTTCCTCGGGAGACCGGCCTCATCCTGAGGTGCGCCGGGAAGGCCGGGAACCCCTTCCAGACCACGCAGGGGAATCGCCTCTCCTGTCGCGATCAGGAGGGGAGAAGGGGCTCAGAGGAAGCGGTGCCAGGACCCTCGGTGTTCCCCTCGAGGGAACCCGGCGTGTCGGGGGACTTTTGGGGGTCGCAGGAAGGCTGTCAGGGACCGTTTCGCCCTTCAGGGCGGAACAGGGGACTTCCCTTGAGACGCCGTGGCGGGCAAGGGCCTCATCTTGCCAAGAGGTGGGAACCACGTGGTTTTTCTCGAGTTGCGGCGGGATTCTCGAGTTACGACGGGGATCTCAGCCTTCCCCTTGGGTTGGCCCTGGGAAGCCCAATCTTCCCCTCGGGTTGCGAGGGAAAGCTGGGGGTTGCGCTCGAGTCACTGCAGGGCCGAAGAGACCTCACCTAGGCGTGTGTCCGGGACCTACTATTCCTCTCCAGGGAAGGCAGGGATCTCGGGGTTGCATTCCAGGCTCCCCCGGGGAGTCAGGCCTCGTGTCGAGGGGAAGCCAAGGACTCCGCTCTCCTCTCGAGTCGCGACGCGGGTCTCTTGGAGCCCCCTGAGCGGCCTCAAGGGAGTCCAGCCTCCTCTTCCGTTTGGAGAGAGGACCCGGGATTGCTCTCCAGGCCATGCAGGAAAAGAAGGCCCTCAGCTCGCGAGGACGGGGGCGTCTCAGGGGTTTCCTCGAGCTGCGGCGCCCGTGGGGGTTTTCTCCCGAGGCACGACGAGGATCTCAGGGAGCCTCTCGTGCGGCGCCAGGGAAGTCAGGTCTCCATGCGCGTGGCGAGGGGGAGCGCGTCCTGGCTCTCGAGTCACGGGAGGGGACTAGGGCCTCGAGACGCGTTGAAGAAGGACTCTCGAGGTCTTCCTCGGGGGGCGGCGGGAAACCCTCGTGTCCCTCGCCTTCTGCCGGGGACCTTAGGGAACTTCCCAAGGTGCCTCTGAGAGGCGAGGGATCCTGTGGAGGTGGCGGGGCCCCTCGGGACTCCGCTGGGTCTGGCGCAACGGAAGAGGGCCTCACCACGATTGGAGGCAGGAACCTCAGGCTTCCTCTCCGTTTGGGACTCCGACCGCAGGGTCCCTGCAGAGTTGGGACAGGAGAGTCAGGCCTCGTCTTGTCTGAGGAAGGGAACCCCGCTGGCCTCTCGAGTTGCTCAGGGGGTCTCAGGCCCCTCGTCGAGCTGTGTGTGGAACCCGCGGGTCTTTGCGGACGATGCACGGGGGTGGCAGTGCCCCTTCGTGTTGTGCCTTCATGCACAGGGTTGCCTTCGAAGAGGGGTCCGGGCCTCGGGTCCTTCTCAAGGGCGGACCGGGGAATCGGGGGCGTTCGGCATGTGGCCCCACCCACGTGGCTCGTCTCGAATTTCCTCGTGAGACCGGCCTCATCCTGAGGTGCGCCGGGAAGTCCGGGAACCCCTTCCAGACCACGCAGGGGAATCGCCTCTCCTGTCGCCATCAGGAGGGAAGAAGGGGCTCAGAGGAAGCGGTGCCGGGACCCTCGGTGTTCCCCTCGGGGGACCCCGGCGTGTCGGGGGACTTTTGGGGGTCGCAGGAAGGCTGTCAGGGACCGTTTCGCCCTTCAGGGCGGAACAGGGGACTTCCCTTGAGACGCCGTGGCGGGCAAGGGCCTCATCTTGCCAAGAGGTGGGAACCACGTGGTTTTTCTCGAGTTGCGGCGGGATTCTCGAGTTACGACGGGGATCTGAGCCTTCCCCTTGGGTTGGCCCTGGGAAGCCCAATCTTCCCCTCGGGTTGCGAGGGAAAGCTGGGGGTTGCGCTCGAGTCACTGCAGGGCCGAAGAGACCTCACCTAGGCATGTGTCCGGGACCTAATATTCCTCTCCAGGGAAGGCAGGGATCTCGGGGTTGCATTCCAGGCTCCCCCGGGGAGTCAGGCCTCGTCTCGAGGGCAAGCCAAGGACTCCGCTCTCCTCTCGAGTCGCGACGCGGGTCTCTTGGAGCCCCCTGAGCGGCCTCAAGGGAGTCCAGCCTCCTCTTCCGTTTGCAGAGAGGACCCGGGATTGCTCTCCAGGCCATGCAGGAAAAGAAGGCCCTCAGCTCGCGAGAACGGGGGCGTCTCCGGGGTTTCCTCGAGCTGCGGCGCCCGTGGGGGTTTTCTCCCGAGGCACGACGAGGATCTCAGGGAGCCTCTCGTGCGGTTCCAGGGAAGTCATGTCTCCAAGCATGTGGCGAGAAGGAGCGCGTCATTGTTCTCGAGTGATGAGAGGGGACTAGGGCCTCAAGACGCGTTGAAGAAGGACTCTCGATGTCTTTCTCGGGTTGCAGCGGGAAACCCTCGTTTCCCCCGACTTCTGCCGGGGACCTGAGGAAACTTCCCAGGGTGCCTCTGAGAGGTGAGGGACGCTGTGGATTTGGCGGGGCCTCTCGGGACTCCACTGGGTTTGTCGCAATGGAAGAGGGCCTCATCTCGAGTGGAGACAGGAACCTCAGGCTTCCTCTCCATTTCTGACTCTGATCGTAGTGTCCCTGCAGAGTTTGGACAGGAGAGTCAGGCTATGTCTTTTCTGAGGAATGGAACTCCGCTTGCCTCTCGAGTTGTTCATGGGGTTTCAGGCCCCTTATCAAACTGTTTGTGGAATCTGCAGGTTTTTCCAGACGATGCATGGGGTTGTCAGTGACCCTTCGTTTTGTGTCTTCATCCACAGGGTTGCCTTCGAAGAGGTGTCCGGGCATCGTGTTCTTATGAAGAGCGGACTGGGAAATCGGGGTCGTTCAGCATTTGGCACCACCCACGTGGCTAGTCTCGAATTTCCTCATGAAACCGGCCTCATCCTGAGGTGTGCCGTGAAGGTCATGAAACCCTTCCAGACAAAGCAGAGGAATCGACCCTCCTGTGGCGATCAGGAGGGGAGAAGTGGCTCAGATGAAGTGCTGCTGGGAACCTCGATGTTTCCCTCAAGTGAGACAGGTATGTCGGGTAACTTTTGGGGTCGCATAACGCGTTCCAAGTACCGTTTCGCTCTTCCAATTGGAACGTGGGACTTCTCTTGGGGTGCTCCAGCGGGCAAGGGCCTCATCTTGGAATGACTGGGGAACCACTTGGTTTTTCTCTAGTTGCGGTGGGATATTTGAGTTACCACAGGGAATTCATGCTTCCTCTTGTGTTGGCCCACAAAAGTCTTATCTTCCATTCGAGATTCGAGGAAGAGCTGGAGGTGTGCTCTAGTCACTGAAGGCAAAAGAGACCCCACCAAGGCTTGTGTGCAGGACCTAATGTTCATGTCAAGGGGCCACAGGAATCTCGGGGTTGCATTCCAGACTCACCCTGGAGTCAGGCCTCGTCTCGAGGGGAAGCAAAGGACTCTGCTCTCCTCTCGAGTCGGACGGGTATGTCTTGGAGCCCACTGAGTGGCTTAAAGGGAGTCAAACCTCCTCTGGTGTTTGGAGGGAGGACACGGGATTGCTCTCCAGGCAATGCAGGAAATGAAGGCCCTCATCTCCCGATGACTGGGGCGTCTCGTAGGTTTTCTCGGGCTGTGGCGCTAGTGTGGGGTTTCTCACGAAGTAAGCCTGGGAGCTCAGTGAGCCTCTCATGTGGTGCCAGGGCAGTCAGGTCTCTATGCACGTGGTGAGAGGGAGCCCGTCATTGTTCTCGAGTCATGGTAGGGGAATTGGGCCTGAAAACGTGTTAAAGAAGGACTCTCGAGGTCTTTCTTGGGTTGCAGCAGGAAACCCTGGGTTCCATCGACTTGTGCCAGTGACCTCAGGAAGCTTCTCAGCGTGCCTCTGAGAAGTCAGGGTCACTGTGGAGTTGGGAGGGGCCTCTCGGAACTCCACTGGGTTTGGTGCAATGGAAGAGGGCCTCATGACAAGTTGAGGCAGGAACCACAGGGTTCCTCTCCTGGCTTCGAATGCGCCGGATCTGACTCGGATCGCAGAGTCCCTGCAGAGTTGGGACAGGAGAGTCAGGCCTCGTCTTGTGTGGAGGAATGGAACTCCGCTTGAATCTCGCGTTGTTCATGGGGTGACAGGCCACTTGCGGGAACTTGTATGTGGAGCTGTGGCTCCAGTGTGGTGTTGCTCACGAGGTATAATGGGGAGCTCAGGGAGCCTCTCCTGTGGCGCCAGGGAAGTCAGGTTTCTATGCGCGTGGCTAGGGGGAGCGGGTCATTGCTCTCGAGTCATGGTAGGGGAATCGCACCTCAAGACGCGTTGAAGAAGAACTCTCGAGGTCTTTTACGGGTTGGGGCAGGAAACCCTTGGTTCCCTCGACTTGTGCCGGTGATCTCAGGAAGGTCTAAGGGTGCCTCTGAGAAGTCAGGGATACTGTGCAGTTGGGAGGGGCCTCTCGGGACTCCACTGGGTTCGGTGCAATGGAAGAGGGCCTCATCTCGAGTGGAGGCAGGAAACTCATGTTTCCTCTCCTGACTTCCCCTGGGCCAGATCTGACTCGGATCGCAGTTTCGCTGCAGAGTTCAAACAGGAGAGTCAGGCCTCATCTTGTGTGGAGGAATGGAACTCTGCTTGCCTCTCCAGTTGTTCACGGGGTGACAGGTCACTTCTCGAGCTGTGTGTGGTACCTGCGGGTTTCTCCGGACGATACCCAGGGGTGTCAGTGCCCCTAAGTGTTGTGCCTTCATCAAAAGGGTTATCTTCAAAGAGGTGTCCGGGCATCAGGATCTTATCAAGAGCGGACCGGGAAATCGGGGTCTTTCGGCATGTGTCACCATCCACGTGGCTATGTCTCGAATATCCTCGTGAGACCGGCCTCATCCTGAGATGCACCGGGAAAGGTGGGAACCCCTTCAAGACAAAACAGGGGAATCGACCCTCCTGTCGCGATCAGGAGGGGAGAAGGGGCCCAGATGTAGTGGTGCCGGGAACCTCGGTGTTCTCCTCGAGTCAGACTGGTGTGTCGAGGAACATTTGAGGGCGCATCAAGGGTGCCAATACCGTTTCGCACTTCAAGACGGAACGTGGGACTTCTCTTGAGACGCTGTAGGGGGCAAGGGCCTCATCTTGGGATGACGGGGGAACCACGTGGCGTTTCTCGAGTTGTGGTGGGATTCTCGAGTTTCGACGGGGAATACAGTCTTCCTCATGTGTTGGGCCAGGGAAGTCCTATCTTCCATTCGAGTTTAAAGGGAGAGCTGGGGATTGCTCTCGAGTCACTGCAGGGCAAAATAGACCTCATCTAGGCTTGTGTCCAGGACTTAATGCTCGTCCCTAGGGGAGACAGGGATCTTGGGGTTGCATACCAGACTCACCCGGGGAATCAGGCCTCGTCTTGAAGGGAAGCAAAGAACTCCGCTGTCCTTTTGAGTCGCGATGGGTATCTCTTGGGGCCAATTTGTGCCCTAAAGGGAGTCAAGCCTCCTGTGGTGTTTGGATAGAGGACTCGGGATTCCTCTCCAGGCCATGCAGGAAAAGAAGGCCCTCATCTCGCGATGATGGCGGCGTCTCGTGGGTTTTCTAGACTGCTGCGCTAGTGCCGGGTTTCTGACGAGGTACGAGAGGGTGCTCAGGGAGCCTCTCGTGTGGCGCCAGGGAAGTCAGGTCCCCATGAGATGGCTAGGGGGAGCTCGTCATTGCTCTCGAGTCATGGTAGGGTAATCGGGCCTCAAGACGGGTTGAAGAAGGACTCTCGAGGTCTTTCTCGGGTCACTGCATAAAACCCAGGGTTCCCTTGACTTGTGCCTGCGACCTCAGGGAGCTTCTCAGAGTGCCTCTGAGAAGTCAGGGATACTGTGCAGTTTGGAGGGGCCTCTCGAGACTCCTCTGCATTTGGTGGAATGTAAGAGGGACTCATCTCGAGTTGAAGCAGGAACCTCAGTGTTCCTCTCCATTTCTGACTCAGATCGCAAGGTCCCTGCATGTTGGTACAGGAGAGTCAGGCCTCGTCTTTTCTGGAGGATGGGACTCCTCTTGCCTCTCGAGTTGTTCTCGAGGTGACAGGCCACTTGTCGAGCTGTGTGTGTAACCTGCCCGTTTTTCCGGATGATGCACAGGTGTGTTAGTGCCCCTTCGTGTTGTACCTTCATACTCAAGGCTGCCTTCCAAGAGGTGTCCGAGCATCGGATTCTTATCAAGAGCGGACCGGGAAATTGGAGTCTTTCAGCAAGTGGCACCACCCACAAAGCTACGTATCGAATTTCCCCATGAGACCGGCCTCATCCTGAGTTGTGCAGGGAAGGTCGGGCCCCCTTGCAGACAAAGCAGGGGAATCGACCCACCGGTCACGATCAGGAGGGGAGAAGGGGCTTAAATGAAGTGGTGCCGGGAACCTCGGTGTTCCCCTTGAGTGAGACCGGCGTGTTGGGGGACTTTTGGGGTCGCATCAAGGGTGCCAAGTACCGTTTCGCATTTCAAGACGGAACCTGGGACATCTTTTGAAACGCTGTAGCGGGCAAGGGCCTCATCTTGCGATGACGGGAGAACCACGTGGTTTTGCTCGAGTTGCGGCGGGATTCTCGAGTTATGACCGGGAATTTAGGCTTCCTCTTGTTGGCCTTGAAATCCAATCTTCCATTCGGGTTGCGAGGGGGAGCTGGGGATTGCGCTAGAGTCACTGCAGGGCAAAAGAGACCTAATCTAGGCTTGTGTCCAGGATCTAACGTTGCTCTCCAGGGGCGACAGGGATCTCGGGTTTGCATTCCAGACTCATCCGGGGAGTCAGTTCTCACCTCGAGGGTAAGCAAAGAATTCCGCTCTCGTCTCGAGTCGCGATGGGTATCTCTTGGAGCCCACTGTGTGTACTAAAGGGAGTCAAGCCTCCTGTGGAGTTTGGAGAGAGGACTCGGGATTGGACTCCAGGCCATGCAGGAAAAGAAGGCCCTCATCTCGAGATGACGGTGGCGTCTCGTGGGTTTTCTCGAGCTGCGGCGCCAGTGTGGGGTGTCTCATGAAGTACCACGGGGATCTCAGAGAGCCTCTTGTATGGCGCCAGGAAAATCCAGTATTCCATTCGAGTTGCAAGTTAGAACTGGGGATTGCTCTCCAGTCACTGCAGGGCAAAATAGACCTCATCTACGCTTGTGTCCAGGACCTAGTGTTCCACTACTGGGCCAACAGGGATCTCAGGGTTGCATTCTCGACTCAGCCGGAGAGTCAGGCCTCGTCTTGAGGGGAAAAAAAGGACTCCGCTCTCCTGTCGAGTCGCGACGGGTATCTCTTGGAGCCCACTGCGTGGCGTAAAGGGAGTGAAGCCTCCTATGGAGTTTGGAGATGACTCGGGATTGTTTTCCTGGCCATGCAGGAAAAAAGGCCCTCATCTCGCGATGACGGGGGCGTCTCATGGGTTTTCTCGAGCTGCGGCGCCAGTGTAGGGTTTCTCACGAGATATGATGGGGAGTTAAGGGAGCCTCTCGTGCGGCGCCAGAGAAGCCTGACTCCATGCGTGTGGCCAGGCAGATCGCGTCATTGCTCTCGAATCATGGGAGGGACTAGGGCCTCAAGAGGCATTTAAGAAGGACTCTCAAGGACTTTCTTGGGTTGGGGCGAGAAACACTCGTTTCCATCGACCTCTACAGGGGACCTTAGGGAACTTCCCAGGTGCCTCTGAGAGGTGAGGGATACTGAGGAGTTAGAGGGGCCTCTCGGGACTCCACTAGGTTTGACGAAATGAAAGAGGGCCTCATCTCGATTGGAGGCAGGAACCTCAGGCTTCCTCTCCATTTCTGACTCCGACCGCAGGGTCCCTGCAGAGTTGGGACAGGAGAGTCAGGCCTCGTCTTGTCTGAGTAACGGAACTCTGCTTGCCTCTCGAGTCGTTCAGGGGGTCTCAGGGCCCTTGACAAGCTGTGTGTGGAACCTGCGGGTGTTTCCAGAAGATGCATGGGGGAGTCAGTGCCCCTTCGTTTTGTGCCTTCCCCTACAGGGTTGCCTTCAAAGAGGTGTCCGGGCATCGGGTTCATTTCAAGAGCGGACCGGGAAATCGGGGTCATTCTGCATGTGGCACCACCCACGTGGCTCATCTCGAATTTCCTCGTGAGACCAGCATCATCCTGAGGTGCGCAGGGAAGGCCGGGAACACCTTCCACACAAAGTAGGGGAATCGATTCTCCTGTCGCGATCAGGAGGGGAGATGGGGTTCAGATGAAGTGGTGCCGGGACCCTCGGTGTTCCACTCGAGGGAACCTGGCGTTTCAGGGAACTTTAGGGGTTGCATCAAGGGAGCCAAGTACCGTTTCCCACTTCAGGACGGAACATGGGACTTCCCTGGAGACGCTGTAGCGGGCAAGGGCCTCATCCTGTGAAGACGTTGGAACCACGTCGTTTTTCTCGAGTTGCATCGGGATTCTCGAAAACGACAGGAATTTCAGGCTTCCTCTTGGGTTGGCCCTGGGAAGACCAATCTTCAATTCGAGTTGCGATGGAAAGCTGGGGGTTCTGCTCGAGTCACTACAGAGCCAAAGAGACCTCATCGAGGCGTGTGTCCAGGACCTAATATTCCTCTCAAGGGAAGACAGGGATCACGGGTTTCCATTCCAGACTCCCCCGGGGGGTCAGGACTCGCCTGGAGGGGAAGCAAAGACTCCGCTTTCCTCTCAAGTCGCGACACGGATATCTTGGAGCCCACTGAGTGGACTCAAGGGTGTCGAGCCTCCTCTTCAGTTTGGAGAGAGGACTCGGGATTGCTCTCCAGGCTAGGCAAGAAAAGAAGGCCCTCATCTCGCGATGACGGGGGCGTCTCATGGGTTTCCTCAGGCTGCTGCGCCCATGGGGGTTTTCTCACGAGGCACGACGAGGACCTCAGGGAGCCTCTCGTGCGGCGCCAGGGAAGTCAGGTCTCCATGCGTATGGCGAGGGGGAGCTGGTCATCACTCTCGAGTCATGGGAAACGGCTAGGTCCTCAAGAGGCGTTGAAGAAGGACTCTCGAGGTCCTTCTCGGGTTGCGGCGGGAAACCCTCGTTTCCCTCGACTTCTGCAGGGGACCTTAGGGAACTTCCCACGGTGCCTCTGAGAGGTGAGGGATGCTGTGTAGTTGGCAGGGCCTCTCGGGACACTGCTGGGTTCGGCGCAATGGAAGAGGGCCTCATCTCGAGGGGAGGCAGGAACCTCAGGCTTCCTCTCGGTTTCGGACTCCGACTGCATGGTCCCTGCAGTGTTGGGACAGGAGAGTCATGCCTCGTCTTGTCTGAGGAATGGAATTCTGGTTGCCTCTCGAGTTGTTCCGGGAGTCTCAGGCCCCTTGTCGAGCTGTGTGTAGACCCTGCGGGTTTTTCCGGATGATGCACGGGGGTGTCAGTGCCCCTTCGTGTTGTGCCTTCACTCACAGGGTTGCCTTTGAAGAGGTGTCCGGGCATCGGGTTCTTATCAAGAGCGGACCGGAAAATCGGTGTCGTTCGGCACGTGGCACCTCACACATGGCTAGTCTCGAATTTCCTCCTGAGACCGGCCTCATCCTGAGGTGCAACGGGAAGGCCGGGAACCCCTTCCAGAGAAAGCAGGGGAATCGACTCTCCTGTCGTGATCAGGAGGGGAGAAGGGGCTCAGATGAAGTGGTGCCGGGACCCTCGGTGTTCCCCTCGAGGGAACCCAGCGTGTCGGGGAACTTTTGCGGTCGCATCAAGGTGTCAAGTACCGTTTCGCACTTAAGGACAGAACATGGGACTTCCCTGGAGACGCCGGGAATTTCGGTGTTCCCTTGGAGTGAGACCGGTATGTTGGGGAACTTTGGGGTCGCATCAAGGGTGCCAAGTAGCATTTCGAACTTTAAGATGGAACATGGGACTTCTCTTGAGACTCTAGCTGGCAAGGGCCTCATATTGCGATGAAGGGGGAACCACATGGTTTTTAAGACTTGAGGCTGAATTCTCGAATTACGATGGGAAATTCAGACTTCCTCATGTGTTGACCGTGGGAAGCCCAATCTTCCATTCAAATTGTGAGGGAGAGATGGAGGTTGCTCTCGATCACTGTAGGGCAAAATAGACCTCATCTAGGCTTGTGTCTAGGACATAATGTTCCACTCCAGGGGCGACAGGGATCTCGGGGTTGCATTCCAAACTCACCCGGGGAGTCAGGCCTCGTCTCGAGGGAAGCAAAGGACTCCGCTCTCCTCTCGAGTCGCACCGGGTATTTCTTGGACCCAACTGAGTGGCCTAAAGGGAGTCAATCCTCCTGTGAAGTTTGGAGAGAGGACCAGGGATTGCTCTCCAGGTCAGGCGGGAAAAGAAGGCCCCCATCTCTCCTTGACGGGGGCATCTTGTGGTTTTTCTCGAACTTCAGTGCCACTGTGGGTTTTCTCACGAGGTACGATGGGGTACTCAGGGAGCCTCTTGTGTGGTACTAGGGAAGTCAGTTTTCCTGCTTGTGGCGAGGGGAGCGCGTCCTTGATCTGGAGTCATGGTAGGGGAATCGGGCATCAAGAGACGTTGAAAAAGCACTCTCCAAGTCTTCCTCGGGTTACTTCAGGAAACTCTGGGTTCCCTCGACTTGTGCCAGTGACCTCAGGTAGCTTCTCAGGGAGCCTCTGAGAATTCAGGGATACTGTGGTGTTGGGAGGGGCCTCTCGGGACACCACTGAGTTTGGTTCAATGGAAGAGGGCCTCTTCTCTAGTTGAGGCAGGAACCTCAGGGTTCCTCTCCATTTCTGACTCCGATCGCAGGGTCCCTGAAGAGTTGGGCCAGGAGGGTAAGGCCTCGTCTTGTGTGAAGGAATGCAACTTCACTTGCCTCTCGAGTTGTTCACGGGGTGACAGTCCACATTTGGAGCTGTGAGTGGAATCGGCGGGTTTTTCCAGACGATACATGGGGATGTCAGTGTCCCTTCGTGTTGTGCCTTCATCCACAGGGTTGCCTTCGAAGAGATGTCCGGGCGTCAGGTTCTTATCTAGAGTGGACCGGGAATTCGGGATCTTTCAACATGTGGCACCAACCATGAGGCTACTTTTTGAATTTCCTCATGAGACCGGCCTCATCCGTAGGTTCGCGGGGAACGTCGGGAACCCCTTGCAGACAAAGCATGGGAGTCGACCCTCCTGTCGCGATCAGGAGGGGTGAAGGGGCTCACAGGAAGTGGTGCCATGAACTTTGGTGTTTCCCTCGAGTGAGACCGGTATGTCAGGGAACTTTGGGGGTCGCATCAAGGGTGCCAAGTACCGTTCTGTATTTCAGGATGGAACGTGGGACTTCTCTTGACACGCTGTAGCGGCCAAGGGCCTCATCTTGCGATGACGGGGGAGCCACGTGGTTTTTCTCGAGTTGCGGCGGGATTCTCGAGTTACGACGGGGATTTCAGGCTTCCTCTTGTGTTGGGCCAGGGAAGGCCAATCATCCATTCGAGTTGCGAGGGAGAGCTGGGGGTTGCGCTCGAGTCACTGCAGGGCAAAGGAGACCTCATCTAGGCTTGTGTCCAGGACCTAATGTTCCTCTCCAAGGGCCACAGGGATCTCAGGTTTGCATTCCAGACTCACCCAGGGAGTCAGGCCTCATGTCGAAGGGAAGCAAAGGACTCCGCTCTCCTTTCGAGTTGCGACAGGCACCTCTTGGAGCCCACTTTGTGGCCTAAAGTGAGTCAAGCCTCCTGTGAAGTTTGGAGAGAGGACTTGGGACTGCTCTCCAGGCCATGCAGGAAAAGATGGCCCTCATCTCGCGATGACGGAGGGGTCTTGTGTGTTTTCTCGAGCTGCGGCGCCAGTGTGGGGTTTCACACGAGGTACGACAGGGAGCTCAGGGAGCCTCTCATGTGGCGCCAGGGAAGTCAGGTCTCCATGTGCGTGGCGAGGGGGAGCGCGTTATTGCTCTCGAGCCATGGTAGGGGAATCTGACCTCAAGACGCGTTGAAGAAGGACTCTCGAGGTCTTTCTTCGGTTGTGGCAGGAAACCCTTATTTCCCTCGACGTTTGCCGGTGGCCTCAAGGAGCTTCTCAGAATGCCTATGAGAAGTCAGGGATACTGTGGAGATGGGAGTGGCCTCTCGGGACTCCACTGGGTTTGTTTTAATGGAAGAGGGCCTCATCTCGGGTTGAGGCAGGAACCTCAGGTTTCCTCTCCATTTCTGACTCAGATCGAAGCGTGCCTGCAGAGTTGGGATTGGATACTCAGGCCTCGTCTTGTCTGAGGAAGGGAACTCCGCTTGCCTCTCTCGTTGTTTAAGGGGTGACAGGCCAGTTGTGGAGCTGTATGTGGATCCTGTGGGATTTTCCAGACGATGAACAGGGTTGCCAGTGCCCCCTCGTGTAGTGCCTTCATCCACAGGGTTGCCTTAGAAGAGGTGTCCGGGCATCGGGTTCTTATCAAGAGCAAGACCGAGAAATCGGGGTCTTTCGGCACGTGGCACCAACACGAGGCTACGTCTCGAATTTCTTCGTGAGACTGGCCTCATCCTGAGGTGCGCCATGAAGGTCGGGAACCCCTTCTAGGCAAAGCAGGGGAATCGACCTTCCTGCCGTGATCAGGAGGGGAGAAGGGGCTCAAATGAAGTGGTGCCAGGAACTTCGGTGTTCCCTTGGAGTGAGACCGGTATATTGGGGAACTTTTGGGGTCGCATCAAGGGTGCCAAGTAGCATTTCGAACTTTATGACGAAACATGGGACTTCTCTTGAGACTCTGTAGCGGGCAAAGGCCTCATATTGTGATGAATGGGGAACCACGTGGTTTTTAAGAGTTGCGGCGGGATTCTCGAGTTACAACGGGAAATTCAGACTTCCTCTTGTGTTGGCCCAGTGAAGACCAATCTTCCATTCGAATTGCGAGGGAGAGATGGGTGTTGCTCTCGAGTCACTGTAGGGCAAAATAGACCTCATCTAGGCTTTTGTCCAGGACATAATGTTCCTCTCCAGGGGCAACAGGGATCTCGGGGTTGCATTCCAGACTCACCCGAGGTAAGGCCTCATCTCGAGGGGAAACAAAGTACTCTGCTCTCCTCTCAAGTCGCGACAGGTATCTCTTGGAGCCCATTGAGTGGCCTAAAGGGAGTAAAGCCTCCTGTGAAGTTTGGAGAAAGGACCAGGGATTGCTCTCCAGGTCAGGCAGGAAAAGAAGTCCCCAATCTCGCGATGACGGTGGCGTCTCGTGGGTTTTCCCGAGCTGTGGCGCCAGTGTGGGGTTTCTCACGAGGTATGACGGGGAGCTCAGGGAGCCTCTCATGTGGCGCCAGGGAAGTCAGGTGTCCATGCGCATGGCGAGGGGGAGCGTGTCATTGCTCTCGAGTCATGGTAGGGGAATCCGTCCTCAAGACGCGTTGAAGACGGACTCTTGAGGTCTTTCTCGGGTTGCGGCAGGATACCCTGTGTTCCCTCGACTTGTGCCGGTGACCGCAGGGAGTTGCTCAGGGTGCCTCTGAGAAGACACTGATACTGTGGTGTTGGGAGGGGCCTCTCGGGACTCCACTGCGTTTGGTGCAATGGAAGAGGGCCTCATGACAAGTTGAGGCAGGAACCACAGGGTTCCTCTCCTGGCTTCGAATGCGCCGGATCTGACTCGGATCGCAGAGTCCCTGCAGAGTTGGGACAGGAGAGTCAGGCCTCGTCTTGTGTGGAGGAATGGAACTCCGCTTGAATCTCGCGTTGTTCATGGGGTGACAGGCCACTTGCGGGAACTTGTATGTGGAGCTGTGGCTCCAGTGTGGTGTTGCTCACGAGGTATAATGGGGAGCTCAGGGAGCCTCTCCTGTGGCGCCAGGGAAGTCAGGTTTCTATGCGCGTGGCTAGGGGGAGCGGGTCATTGCTCTCGAGTCATGGTAGGGGAATCGCACCTCAAGACGCGTTGAAGAAGGACTCTCGAGGTCTTTTACGGGTTGGGGCAGGAAACCCTTGGTTCCCTCGACTTGTGCCGGTGATCTCAGGAAGGTCTAAGGGTGCCTCTGAGAAGTCAGGGATACTGTGCAGTTGGGATGGGCCTCTCGGGACTCCACTGGGTTCGGTGCAATGGAAGAGGGCCTCATCTCGAGTGGAGGCAGGAAACTCATGTTTCCTCTCCTGACTTCCCCTGGGCCAGATCTGACTCGGATCGCAGTTTCGCTGCAGAGTTCGAACAGGAGAGTCAGGCCTCGTCTTGTGTGGAGGAATGGAACTCTGCTTGCCTCTCCAGTTGTTCACGGGGTGACAGGTCACTTCTCGAGCTGTGTGTGGTACCTGCGGGTTTCTCCGGACGATACCCAGGGGTGTCAGTGCCCCTAAGTGTTGTGCCTTCATCAAAAGGGTTATCTTCAAAGAGGTGTCCGGGCATCAGGATCTTATCAAGAGCGGACCGGGAAATCGGGGTCTTTCGGCATGTGTCACCATCCACGTGGCTATGTCTCGAATATCCTCGTGAGACCGGCCTCATCCTGAGATGCACCGGGAAAGGTGGGAACCCCTTCAAGACAAAACAGGGGAATCGACCCTCCTGTCGCGATCAGGAGGGGAGAAGGGGCCCAGATGTAGTGGTGCCGGGAACCTCGGTGTTCTCCTCGAGTCAGACTGGTGTGTCGAGGAACATTTGAGGGCGCATCAAGGGTGCCAATACCGTTTCGCACTTCAAGACGGAACGTGGGACTTCTCTTGAGACGCTGTAGGGGGCAAGGGCCTCATCTTGGGATGACGGGGGAACCACGTGGCGTTTCTCGAGTTGTGGCGGGATTCTCGAGTTTTGACGGGGAATACAGTCTTCCTCATGTGTTGGGCCAGGGAAGTCCTATCTTCCATTCGAGTTTAAAGGGAGAGCTGGGGATTGCTCTCGAGTCACTGCAGGGCAAAATAGACCTCATCTAGGCTTGTGTCCAGGACTTAATGCTCGTCCCTAGGGGAGACAGGGATCTTGGGGTTGCATACCAGACTCACCCGGGGAATCAGGCCTCGTCTTGAGGGGAAGCAAAGAACTCCGCTGTCCTTTTGAGTCGCGATGGGTATCTCTTGGGGCCAATTTGTGCCCTAAAGGGAGTCAAGCCTCCTGTGGTGTTTGGATAGAGGACTCGGGATTCCTCTCCAGGCCATGCAGGAAAAGAAGGCCCTCATCTCGCGATGATGGCGGCGTCTCGTGGGTTTTCTAGACTGCTGCGCTAGTGCCGGGTTTCTGACGAGGTACGAGAGGGTGCTCAGGGAGCCTCTCGTGTGGCGCCAGGGAAGTCAGGTCCCCATGAGATGGCTAGGGGGAGCTCGTCATTGCTCTCGAGTCATGGTAGGGTAATCGGGCCTCAAGACGGGTTGAAGAAGGACTCTCGAGGTCTTTCTCGGGTCACTGCATAAAACCCAGGGTTCCCTTGACTTGTGCCTGCGACCTCAGGGAGCTTCTCAGAGTGCCTCTGAGAAGTCAGGGATACTGTGCAGTTTGGAGGGGCCTCTCGAGACTCCTCTGCATTTGGTGGAATGTAAGAGGGACTCATCTCGAGTTGAAGCAGGAACCTCAGTGTTCCTCTCCATTTCTGACTCAGATCGCAAGGTCCCTGCATGTTGGTACAGGAGAGTCAGGCCTCGTCTTTTCTGGAGGATGGGACTCCTCTTGCCTCTCGAGTTGTTCTCGAGGTGACAGGCCACTTGTCGAGCTGTGTGTGTAACCTGCCCGTTTTTCCGGATGATGCACAGGTGTGTTAGTGCCCCTTCGTGTTGTACCTTCATACTCAAGGCTGCCTTCCAAGAGGTGTCCGAGCATCGGATTCTTATCAAGAGCGGACCGGGAAATTGGAGTCTTTCAGCAAGTGGCACCACCCACAAAGCTACGTATCGAATTTCCCCATGAGACCGGCCTCATCCTGAGTTGTGCAGGGAAGGTCGGGCCCCCTTGCAGACAAAGCAGGGGAATCGACCCACCGGTCACGATCAGGAGGGGAGAAGGGGCTTAAATGAAGTGGTGCCGGGAACCTCGGTGTTCCCCTTGAGTGAGACCGGCGTGTTGGGGGACTTTTGGGGTCGCATCAAGGGTGCCAAGTACCGTTTCGCATTTCAAGACGGAACCTGGGACATCTTTTGAAACGCTGTAGCGGGCAAGGGCCTCATCTTGCGATGACGGGAGAACCACGTATTTTTGCTCGAGTTGCGGCGGGATTCTCGAGTTATGACCGGGAATTTAGGCTTCCTCTTGTTGGCCTTGAAATCCAATCTTCCATTCGGGTTGCGAGGGGGAGCTGGGGATTGCGCTAGAGTCACTGCAGGGCAAAAGAGACCTAATCTAGGCTTGTGTCCAGGATCTAACGTTGCTCTCCAGGGGCGACAGGGATCTCGGGTTTGCATTCCAGACTCATCCGGGGAGTCAGTTCTCACCTCGAGGGTAAGCAAAGAATTCCGCTCTCGTCTCGAGTCGCGATGGGTATCTCTTGGAGCCCACTGTGTGTACTAAAGGGAGTCAAGCCTCCTGTGGAGTTTGGAGAGAGGACTCGGGATTGGACTCCAGGCCATGCAGGAAAAGAAGGCCCTCATCTCGAGATGACGGTGGCGTCTCGTGGGTTTTCTCGAGCTGCGGCGCCAGTGTGGGGTGTCTCATGAAGTACCACGGGGATCTCAGAGAGCCTCTTGTATGGCGCCAGGAAAATCCAGTATTCCATTCGAGTTGCAAGTTAGAACTGGGGATTGCTCTCCAGTCACTGCAGGGCAAAATAGACCTCATCTACGCTTGTGTCCAGGACCTAGTGTTCCACTACTGGGCCAACAGGGATCTCAGGGTTGCATTCTCGACTCAGCCGGAGAGTCAGGCCTCGTCTTGAGGGGAAAAAAAGGACTCCGCTCTCCTGTCGAGTCGCGACGGGTATCTCTTGGAGCCCACTGCGTGGCGTAAAGGGAGTGAAGCCTCCTATGGAGTTTGGAGATGACTCGGGATTGTTTTCCTGGCCATGCAGGAAAAAAGGCCCTCATCTCGCGATGACGGGGGCGTCTCATGGGTTTTCTCGAGCTGCGGCGCCAGTGTAGGGTTTCTCACGAGATATGATGGGGAGTTAAGGGAGCCTCTCGTGCGGCGCCAGAGAAGCCTGACTCCATGCGTGTGGCCAGGCAGATCGCGTCATTGCTCTCGAATCATGGGAGGGACTAGGGCCTCAAGAGGCATTTAAGAAGGACTCTCAAGGACTTTCTTGGGTTGGGGCGAGAAACACTCGTTTCCATCGACCTCTACAGGGGACCTTAGGGAACTTCCCAGGTGCCTCTGAGAGGTGAGGGATACTGAGGAGTTAGAGGGGCCTCTCGGGACTCCACTAGGTTTGACGAAATGAAAGAGGGCCTCATCTCGATTGGAGGCAGGAACCTCAGGCTTCCTCTCCATTTCTGACTCCGACCGCAGGGTCCCTGCAGAGTTGGGACAGGAGAGTCAGGCCTCGTCTTGTCTGAGTAACGGAACTCTGCTTGCCTCTCGAGTCGTTCAGGGGGTCTCAGGGCCCTTGACAAGCTGTGTGTGGAACCTGCGGGTGTTTCCAGAAGATGCATGGGGGAGTCAGTGCCCCTTCGTTTTGTGCCTTCCCCTACAGGGTTGCCTTCAAAGAGGTGTCCGGGCATCGGGTTCATTTCAAGAGCGGACCGGGAAATCGGGGTCATTCTGCATGTGGCACCACCCACGTGGCTCATCTCGAATTTCCTCGTGAGACCAGCATCATCCTGAGGTGCACAGGGAAGGCCGGGAACACCTTCCACACAAAGTAGGGGAATCGATTCTCCTGTCGCGATCAGGAGGGGAGATGGGGTTCAGATGAAGTGGTGCCGGGACCCTCGGTGTTCCACTCGAGGGAACCTGGCGTTTCAGGGAACTTTAGGGGTTGCATCAAGGGAGCCAAGTACCGTTTCCCACTTCAGGACGGAACATGGGACTTCCCTGGAGACGCTGTAGCGGGCAAGGGCCTCATCCTGTGAAGACGTTGGAACCACGTCGTTTTTCTCGAGTTGCATCGGGATTCTCGAAAACGACAGGAATTTCAGGCTTCCTCTTGGGTTGGCCCTGGGAAGACCAATCTTCAATTCGAGTTGCGATGGAAAGCTGGGGGTTCTGCTCGAGTCACTACAGGGCCAAAGAGACCTCATCGAGGCGTGTGTCCAGGACCTAATATTCCTCTCAAGGGAAGACAGGGATCACGGGTTTCCATTCCAGACTCCCCCGGGGGGTCAGGACTCGCCTGGAGGGGAAGCAAAGACTCCGCTTTCCTCTCAAGTCGCGACACGGATATCTTGGAGCCCACTGAGTGGACTCAAGGGTGTCGAGCCTCCTCTTCAGTTTGGAGAGAGGACTCGGGATTGCTCTCCAGGCTAGGCAAGAAAAGAAGGCCCTCATCTCGCGATGACGGGGGCGTCTCATGGGTTTCCTCAGGCTGCTGCGCCCATGGGGGTTTTCTCACGAGGCACGACGAGGACCTCAGGGAGCCTCTCGTGCGGCGCCAGGGAAGTCAGGTCTCCATGCGTATGGCGAGGGGGAGCTGGTCATCACTCTCGAGTCATGGGAAACGGCTAGGTCCTCAAGAGGCGTTGAAGAAGGACTCTCGAGGTCCTTCTCGGGTTGCGGCGGGAAACCCTCGTTTCCCTCGACTTCTGCAGGGGACCTTAGGGAACTTCCCACGGTGCCTCTGAGAGGTGAGGGATGCTGTGTAGTTGGCAGGGCCTCTCGGGACACTGCTGGGTTCGGCGCAATGGAAGAGGGCCTCATCTCGAGGGGAGGCAGGAACCTCAGGCTTCCTCTCGGTTTCGGACTCCGACTGCATGGTCCCTGCAGTGTTGGGACAGGAGAGTCATGCCTCGTCTTGTCTGAGGAATGGAATTCTGGTTGCCTCTCGAGTTGTTCCGGGAGTCTCAGGCCCCTTGTCGAGCTGTGTGTAGACCCTGCGGGTTTTTCCGGATGATGCACGGGGGTGTCAGTGCCCCTTCGTGTTGTGCCTTCACTCACAGGGTTGCCTTTGAAGAGGTGTCCGGGCATCGGGTTCTTATCAAGAGCGGACCGGAAAATCGGTGTCGTTCGGCACGTGGCACCTCACACATGGCTAGTCTCGAATTTCCTCCTGAGACCGGCCTCATCCTGAGGTGCAACGGGAAGGCCGGGAACCCCTTCCAGAGAAAGCAGGGGAATCGACTCTCCTGTCGTGATCAGGAGGGGAGAAGGGGCTCAGATGAAGTGGTGCCGGGACCCTCGGTGTTCCCCTCGAGGGAACCCAGCGTGTCGGGGAACTTTTGCGGTCGCATCAAGGTGTCAAGTACCGTTTCGCACTTAAGGACAGAACATGGGACTTCCCTGGAGACGCCGGGAATTTCGGTGTTCCCTTGGAGTGAGACCGGTATGTTGGGGAACTTTGGGGTCGCATCAAGGGTGCCAAGTAGCATTTCGAACTTTAAGATGGAACATGGGACTTCTCTTGAGACTCTAGCTGGCAAGGGCCTCATATTGCGATGAAGGGGGAACCACATGGTTTTTAAGACTTGAGGCTGAATTCTCGAATTACGATGGGAAATTCAGACTTCCTCATGTGTTGACCGTGGGAAGCCCAATCTTCCATTCAAATTGTGAGGGAGAGATGGAGGTTGCTCTCGATCACTGTAGGGCAAAATAGACCTCATCTAGGCTTGTGTCTAGGACATAATGTTCCACTCCAGGGGCGACAGGGATCTCGGGGTTGCATTCCAAACTCACCCGGGGAGTCAGGCCTCGTCTCGAGGGAAGCAAAGGACTCCGCTCTCCTCTCGAGTCGCACCGGGTATTTCTTGGACCCAACTGAGTGGCCTAAAGGGAGTCAATCCTCCTGTGAAGTTTGGAGAGAGGACCAGGGATTGCTCTCCAGGTCAGGCGGGAAAAGAAGGCCCCCATCTCTCCTTGACGGGGGCATCTTGTGGTTTTTCTCGAACTTCAGTGCCACTGTGGGTTTTCTCACGAGGTACGATGGGGTACTCAGGGAGCCTCTTGTGTGGTACTAGGGAAGTCAGTTTTCCTGCTTGTGGCGAGGGGAGCGCGTCCTTGATCTGGAGTCATGGTAGGGGAATCGGGCATCAAGAGACGTTGAAAAAGCACTCTCCAAGTCTTCCTCGGGTTACTTCAGGAAACTCTGGGTTCCCTCGACTTGTGCCAGTGACCTCAGGTAGCTTCTCAGGGAGCCTCTGAGAATTCAGGGATACTGTGGTGTTGGGAGGGGCCTCTCGGGACACCACTGAGTTTGGTTCAATGGAAGAGGGCCTCTTCTCTAGTTGAGGCAGGAACCTCAGGGTTCCTCTCCATTTCTGACTCCGATCGCAGGGTCCCTGAAGAGTTGGGCCAGGAGGGTAAGGCCTCGTCTTGTGTGAAGGAATGCAACTTCACTTGCCTCTCGAGTTGTTCACGGGGTGACAGTCCACATTTGGAGCTGTGAGTGGAATCGGCGGGTTTTTCCAGACGATACATGGGGATGTCAGTGTCCCTTCGTGTTGTGCCTTCATCCACAGGGTTGCCTTCGAAGAGATGTCCGGGCGTCAGGTTCTTATCTAGAGTGGACCGGGAATTCGGGATCTTTCAACATGTGGCACCAACCATGAGGCTACTTTTTGAATTTCCTCATGAGACCGGCCTCATCCGTAGGTTCGCGGGGAACGTCGGGAACCCCTTGCAGACAAAGCATGGGAGTCGACCCTCCTGTCGCGATCAGGAGGGGTGAAGGGGCTCACAGGAAGTGGTGCCATGAACTTTGGTGTTTCCCTCGAGTGAGACCGGTATGTCAGGGAACTTTGGGGGTCGCATCAAGGGTGCCAAGTACCGTTCTGTATTTCAGGATGGAACGTGGGACTTCTCTTGACACGCTGTAGCGGCCAAGGGCCTCATCTTGCGATGACGGGGGAGCCACGTGGTTTTTCTCGAGTTGCGGCGGGATTCTCGAGTTACGACGGGGATTTCAGGCTTCCTCTTGTGTTGGGCCAGGGAAGGCCAATCATCCATTCGAGTTGCGAGGGAGAGCTGGGGGTTGCGCTCGAGTCACTGCAGGGCAAAGGAGACCTCATCTAGGCTTGTGTCCAGGACCTAATGTTCCTCTCCAAGGGCCACAGGGATCTCAGGTTTGCATTCCAGACTCACCCAGGGAGTCAGGCCTCATGTCGAAGGGAAGCAAAGGACTCCGCTCTCCTTTCGAGTTGCGACAGGCACCTCTTGGAGCCCACTTTGTGGCCTAAAGTGAGTCAAGCCTCCTGTGAAGTTTGGAGAGAGGACTTGGGACTGCTCTCCAGGCCATGCAGGAAAAGATGGCCCTCATCTCGCGATGACGGAGGGGTCTTGTGTGTTTTCTCGAGCTGCGGCGCCAGTGTGGGGTTTCACACGAGGTACGACAGGGAGCTCAGGGAGCCTCTCATGTGGCGCCAGGGAAGTCAGGTCTCCATGTGCGTGGCGAGGGGGAGCGCGTTATTGCTCTCGAGCCATGGTAGGGGAATCTGACCTCAAGACGCGTTGAAGAAGGACTCTCGAGGTCTTTCTTCGGTTGTGGCAGGAAACCCTTATTTCCCTCGACGTTTGCCGGTGGCCTCAAGGAGCTTCTCAGAATGCCTATGAGAAGTCAGGGATACTGTGGAGATGGGAGTGGCCTCTCGGGACTCCACTGGGTTTGTTTTAATGGAAGAGGGCCTCATCTCGGGTTGAGGCAGGAACCTCAGGTTTCCTCTCCATTTCTGACTCAGATCGAAGCGTGCCTGCAGAGTTGGGATTGGATACTCAGGCCTCGTCTTGTCTGAGGAAGGGAACTCCGCTTGCCTCTCTCGTTGTTTAAGGGGTGACAGGCCAGTTGTGGAGCTGTATGTGGATCCTGTGGGATTTTCCAGACGATGAACAGGGTTGCCAGTGCCCCCTCGTGTAGTGCCTTCATCCACAGGGTTGCCTTAGAAGAGGTGTCCGGGCATCGGGTTCTTATCAAGAGCAAGACCGAGAAATCGGGGTCTTTCGGCACGTGGCACCAACACGAGGCTACGTCTCGAATTTCTTCGTGAGACTGGCCTCATCCTGAGGTGCGCCATGAAGGTCGGGAACCCCTTCTAGGCAAAGCAGGGGAATCGACCTTCCTGCCGTGATCAGGAGGGGAGAAGGGGCTCAAATGAAGTGGTGCCAGGAACTTCGGTGTTCCCTTGGAGTGAGACCGGTATATTGGGGAACTTTTGGGGTCGCATCAAGGGTGCCAAGTAGCATTTCGAACTTTATGACGAAACATGGGACTTCTCTTGAGACTCTGTAGCGGGCAAAGGCCTCATATTGTGATGAATGGGGAACCACGTGGTTTTTAAGAGTTGCGGCGGGATTCTCGAGTTACAACGGGAAATTCAGACTTCCTCTTGTGTTGGCCCAGTGAAGACCAATCTTCCATTCGAATTGCGAGGGAGAGATGGGTGTTGCTCTCGAGTCACTGTAGGGCAAAATAGACCTCATCTAGGCTTTTGTCCAGGACATAATGTTCCTCTCCAGGGGCAACAGGGATCTCGGGGTTGCATTCCAGACTCACCCGAGGTAAGGCCTCATCTCGAGGGGAAACAAAGTACTCTGCTCTCCTCTCAAGTCGCGACAGGTATCTCTTGGAGCCCATTGAGTGGCCTAAAGGGAGTAAAGCCTCCTGTGAAGTTTGGAGAAAGGACCAGGGATTGCTCTCCAGGTCAGGCAGGAAAAGAAGTCCCCAATCTCGCGATGACGGTGGCGTCTCGTGGGTTTTCCCGAGCTGTGGCGCCAGTGTGGGGTTTCTCACGAGGTATGACGGGGAGCTCAGGGAGCCTCTCATGTGGCGCCAGGGAAGTCAGGTGTCCATGCGCATGGCGAGGGGGAGCGTGTCATTGCTCTCGAGTCATGGTAGGGGAATCCGTCCTCAAGACGCGTTGAAGACGGACTCTTGAGGTCTTTCTCGGGTTGCGGCAGGATACCCTGTGTTCCCTCGACTTGTGCCGGTGACCGCAGGGAGTTGCTCAGGGTGCCTCTGAGAAGACACTGATACTGTGGTGTTGGGAGGGGCCTCTCGGGACTCCACTGCGTTTGGTGCAATGGAAGAGGGCCTCATGACAAGTTGAGGCAGGAACCACAGGGTTCCTCTCCTGGCTTCGAATGCGCCGGATCTGACTCGGATCGCAGAGTCCCTGCAGAGTTGGGACAGGAGAGTCAGGCCTCGTCTTGTGTGGAGGAATGGAACTCCGCTTGAATCTCGCGTTGTTCATGGGGTGACAGGCCACTTGCGGGAACTTGTATGTGGAGCTGTGGCTCCAGTGTGGTGTTGCTCACGAGGTATAATGGGGAGCTCAGGGAGCCTCTCCTGTGGCGCCAGGGAAGTCAGGTTTCTATGCGCGTGGCTAGGGGGAGCGGGTCATTGCTCTCGAGTCATGGTAGGGGAATCGCACCTCAAGACGCGTTGAAGAAGGACTCTCGAGGTCTTTTACGGGTTGGGGCAGGAAACCCTTGGTTCCCTCGACTTGTGCCGGTGATCTCAGGAAGGTCTAAGGGTGCCTCTGAGAAGTCAGGGATACTGTGCAGTTGGGATGGGCCTCTCGGGACTCCACTGGGTTCGGTGCAATGGAAGAGGGCCTCATCTCGAGTGGAGGCAGGAAACTCATGTTTCCTCTCCTGACTTCCCCTGGGCCAGATCTGACTCGGATCGCAGTTTCGCTGCAGAGTTCGAACAGGAGAGTCAGGCCTCGTCTTGTGTGGAGGAATGGAACTCTGCTTGCCTCTCCAGTTGTTCACGGGGTGACAGGTCACTTCTCGAGCTGTGTGTGGTACCTGCGGGTTTCTCCGGACGATACCCAGGGGTGTCAGTGCCCCTAAGTGTTGTGCCTTCATCAAAAGGGTTATCTTCAAAGAGGTGTCCGGGCATCAGGATCTTATCAAGAGCGGACCGGGAAATCGGGGTCTTTCGGCATGTGTCACCATCCACGTGGCTATGTCTCGAATATCCTCGTGAGACCGGCCTCATCCTGAGATGCACCGGGAAAGGTGGGAACCCCTTCAAGACAAAACAGGGGAATCGACCCTCCTGTCGCGATCAGGAGGGGAGAAGGGGCCCAGATGTAGTGGTGCCGGGAACCTCGGTGTTCTCCTCGAGTCAGACTGGTGTGTCGAGGAACATTTGAGGGCGCATCAAGGGTGCCAATACCGTTTCGCACTTCAAGACGGAACGTGGGACTTCTCTTGAGACGCTGTAGGGGGCAAGGGCCTCATCTTGGGATGACGGGGGAACCACGTGGCGTTTCTCGAGTTGTGGCGGGATTCTCGAGTTTTGACGGGGAATACAGTCTTCCTCATGTGTTGGGCCAGGGAAGTCCTATCTTCCATTCGAGTTTAAAGGGAGAGCTGGGGATTGCTCTCGAGTCACTGCAGGGCAAAATAGACCTCATCTAGGCTTGTGTCCAGGACTTAATGCTCGTCCCTAGGGGAGACAGGGATCTTGGGGTTGCATACCAGACTCACCCGGGGAATCAGGCCTCGTCTTGAGGGGAAGCAAAGAACTCCGCTGTCCTTTTGAGTCGCGATGGGTATCTCTTGGGGCCAATTTGTGCCCTAAAGGGAGTCAAGCCTCCTGTGGTGTTTGGATAGAGGACTCGGGATTCCTCTCCAGGCCATGCAGGAAAAGAAGGCCCTCATCTCGCGATGATGGCGGCGTCTCGTGGGTTTTCTAGACTGCTGCGCTAGTGCCGGGTTTCTGACGAGGTACGAGAGGGTGCTCAGGGAGCCTCTCGTGTGGCGCCAGGGAAGTCAGGTCCCCATGAGATGGCTAGGGGGAGCTCGTCATTGCTCTCGAGTCATGGTAGGGTAATCGGGCCTCAAGACGGGTTGAAGAAGGACTCTCGAGGTCTTTCTCGGGTCACTGCATAAAACCCAGGGTTCCCTTGACTTGTGCCTGCGACCTCAGGGAGCTTCTCAGAGTGCCTCTGAGAAGTCAGGGATACTGTGCAGTTTGGAGGGGCCTCTCGAGACTCCTCTGCATTTGGTGGAATGTAAGAGGGACTCATCTCGAGTTGAAGCAGGAACCTCAGTGTTCCTCTCCATTTCTGACTCAGATCGCAAGGTCCCTGCATGTTGGTACAGGAGAGTCAGGCCTCGTCTTTTCTGGAGGATGGGACTCCTCTTGCCTCTCGAGTTGTTCTCGAGGTGACAGGCCACTTGTCGAGCTGTGTGTGTAACCTGCCCGTTTTTCCGGATGATGCACAGGTGTGTTAGTGCCCCTTCGTGTTGTACCTTCATACTCAAGGCTGCCTTCCAAGAGGTGTCCGAGCATCGGATTCTTATCAAGAGCGGACCGGGAAATTGGAGTCTTTCAGCAAGTGGCACCACCCACAAAGCTACGTATCGAATTTCCCCATGAGACCGGCCTCATCCTGAGTTGTGCAGGGAAGGTCGGGCCCCCTTGCAGACAAAGCAGGGGAATCGACCCACCGGTCACGATCAGGAGGGGAGAAGGGGCTTAAATGAAGTGGTGCCGGGAACCTCGGTGTTCCCCTTGAGTGAGACCGGCGTGTTGGGGGACTTTTGGGGTCGCATCAAGGGTGCCAAGTACCGTTTCGCATTTCAAGACGGAACCTGGGACATCTTTTGAAACGCTGTAGCGGGCAAGGGCCTCATCTTGCGATGACGGGAGAACCACGTATTTTTGCTCGAGTTGCGGCGGGATTCTCGAGTTATGACCGGGAATTTAGGCTTCCTCTTGTTGGCCTTGAAATCCAATCTTCCATTCGGGTTGCGAGGGGGAGCTGGGGATTGCGCTAGAGTCACTGCAGGGCAAAAGAGACCTAATCTAGGCTTGTGTCCAGGATCTAACGTTGCTCTCCAGGGGCGACAGGGATCTCGGGTTTGCATTCCAGACTCATCCGGGGAGTCAGTTCTCACCTCGAGGGTAAGCAAAGAATTCCGCTCTCGTCTCGAGTCGCGATGGGTATCTCTTGGAGCCCACTGTGTGTACTAAAGGGAGTCAAGCCTCCTGTGGAGTTTGGAGAGAGGACTCGGGATTGGACTCCAGGCCATGCAGGAAAAGAAGGCCCTCATCTCGAGATGACGGTGGCGTCTCGTGGGTTTTCTCGAGCTGCGGCGCCAGTGTGGGGTGTCTCATGAAGTACCACGGGGATCTCAGAGAGCCTCTTGTATGGCGCCAGGAAAATCCAGTATTCCATTCGAGTTGCAAGTTAGAACTGGGGATTGCTCTCCAGTCACTGCAGGGCAAAATAGACCTCATCTACGCTTGTGTCCAGGACCTAGTGTTCCACTACTGGGCCAACAGGGATCTCAGGGTTGCATTCTCGACTCAGCCGGAGAGTCAGGCCTCGTCTTGAGGGGAAAAAAAGGACTCCGCTCTCCTGTCGAGTCGCGACGGGTATCTCTTGGAGCCCACTGCGTGGCGTAAAGGGAGTGAAGCCTCCTATGGAGTTTGGAGATGACTCGGGATTGTTTTCCTGGCCATGCAGGAAAAAAGGCCCTCATCTCGCGATGACGGGGGCGTCTCATGGGTTTTCTCGAGCTGCGGCGCCAGTGTAGGGTTTCTCACGAGATATGATGGGGAGTTAAGGGAGCCTCTCGTGCGGCGCCAGAGAAGCCTGACTCCATGCGTGTGGCCAGGCAGATCGCGTCATTGCTCTCGAATCATGGGAGGGACTAGGGCCTCAAGAGGCATTTAAGAAGGACTCTCAAGGACTTTCTTGGGTTGGGGCGAGAAACACTCGTTTCCATCGACCTCTACAGGGGACCTTAGGGAACTTCCCAGGTGCCTCTGAGAGGTGAGGGATACTGAGGAGTTAGAGGGGCCTCTCGGGACTCCACTAGGTTTGACGAAATGAAAGAGGGCCTCATCTCGATTGGAGGCAGGAACCTCAGGCTTCCTCTCCATTTCTGACTCCGACCGCAGGGTCCCTGCAGAGTTGGGACAGGAGAGTCAGGCCTCGTCTTGTCTGAGTAACGGAACTCTGCTTGCCTCTCGAGTCGTTCAGGGGGTCTCAGGGCCCTTGACAAGCTGTGTGTGGAACCTGCGGGTGTTTCCAGAAGATGCATGGGGGAGTCAGTGCCCCTTCGTTTTGTGCCTTCCCCTACAGGGTTGCCTTCAAAGAGGTGTCCGGGCATCGGGTTCATTTCAAGAGCGGACCGGGAAATCGGGGTCATTCTGCATGTGGCACCACCCACGTGGCTCATCTCGAATTTCCTCGTGAGACCAGCATCATCCTGAGGTGCACAGGGAAGGCCGGGAACACCTTCCACACAAAGTAGGGGAATCGATTCTCCTGTCGCGATCAGGAGGGGAGATGGGGTTCAGATGAAGTGGTGCCGGGACCCTCGGTGTTCCACTCGAGGGAACCTGGCGTTTCAGGGAACTTTAGGGGTTGCATCAAGGGAGCCAAGTACCGTTTCCCACTTCAGGACGGAACATGGGACTTCCCTGGAG